>NC_057350.1:82594475-82897506 GCF_016509475.1 Prionailurus bengalensis | reverse complement strand
ACTATAAATAGACTTACTTCACTTCCAGTTGGATTTTGCTGTCAGTGCCAAAAGTTTAAAAAAAAAATCTTTTTTGTTTCAGAGTCTTTGGATTTCAGAATCCTAGGAAGCAGGTTTGTGGATCCATCTTCCTTGTCAGGAGAAAAACCGGCAGTATGTGTTTTTAAACATCTATGCCCTTTGAAGCAGGGACTTAGTAAATGTATATGCAATAGAAATAACACATCAAGAGTATGTGTCAAGATGTTTATGACAACATTTTCTTAATTAAAAAATTTTGAAAACACATGTCCTAGTAACCTCCAAATAGTCGGTGAAGTTAGTCACAGCATATCTATACAGTGAATGGACTGCTTCATAGAAAAATCATAGAAGAATACTGATATGGTGAAATAGACACTTTCAACATGTAACATGAAAAGATCACAAAACAGCGTGATTCCAAATGTTAATAGTGGTTGCTGCTGTGTGGTTAGATTGTGATTTTTACTACCTTTGTTTTGCTCTTTATTATTTTCTAAACTTCTATTAGTGAACCATGTATTCCTTTAGTAATCAGAAAAACCAAGGCTTGTTTAACAAAGTGATAAAGAAGGTATTCATATTGCTATTAAACTTCAGATCAGATTGCTTGTCTAAGTCAGAAATCATTTTAACAAAAATCAAAAAAGTTCAGCATTTAAAAAAATTTTTTAAATGTTTATTTTTGAGAGAGAGAGAGAGAGAGAGAGAGAGAGAGAGAGAGAGAGCGAGCGAGCGAGCGCGCTAGCAGGGGAGAGGCAGAGAGAGGGAGACACAGAATCCCAAGCAGTCTCCGGGCTCTGAGCTGTCAGCCTAGAGCCTGACGCGGGGCTCAAACTCACGAGCTGTGAGATCATGACCTGAGCCAAAGTTGGATGCCCAACTGAGTAAGCCACCCAGGTCCCCCACAGTTCAGCATTACTAAGGCCATAGCTTAATACATCGTCCATATCCCCAGATCTGGTGTCTGCACACCTGGATTTAAAGTGTCTCTTTGAAGCTGCATTGCCTGAGGCATTTCCAGAAGGAATCCTGTTAAATGAAAAATAAGACCTTTCATGAGCAATGCTGAACCATTTCTGTTGCCACTTCAAACACTCTCTAACTTAATCTCCAGAGAACAGCTTTCACAGATAAATTGTCCAGCATCACATCTAGTTCTTGGCTTGTTTTTAAAAATCTGCAGATTCTTTCATGAGGTCATTTTTTTAAGCTTAAATACCTACTTTGCTTTGAAAATCTATTTTCTCTCTTTTCAAAAAGAGCATACCCGTAGTTAAAATTGGATAACGTTTAGCAAGCTATATCATACATCTGTAGTGAATTCCAGAGTATTAATGTCATGGTATGTTAAAGCAAAGACTGTCAAGTCTAATTTTTGCAGACCTGCTGAACGACCAGACTGAAAGGAAAGTCTGAACAGCCAGCAGTTTTGACCCCTGAGCTGAGGTTATGTTTTCTAAACTTATTCTGAAAGTCAAAGGGGAAAGGCAAAAAAGAAAGAAAGAAAGAAAAGAAAGAAAGAAAGAAGAAAAGAAAGAAAGAAAAAAAGAAAGAAGAAAGAAAGACAAAAGAAAAGAAAAGAAAAGAAAAGAAAAAAGGCTGCAGTATGGTCCTATTTGAATAGCCTGATGGCACAGTGATAAGAAGTATCTTTAGCATGTATACTCTTAGAAGTAGACCATCAGAATTGAAAGGGCTGGAGAACTTGAATCCAGTTGCTTGTCTAATACTTCTACCTCTGTGGCATCATCCTAGACAGATCGTATCTACTGTCTGTTGAACTACTTGCAATAAGGATTATATTTTTCCTTGTAAACTAACGAGTTGATGTTCTAATTTTATATTAGTACAGATTAGTCTCTGTGTACTTCATATTTGCTAGAATTCACTGCTAAAAGCATGTGGACTTGGGAGTTTTCCTTATGAGAAGATTAGATAATATTTAATTCTTTAATAAATATAGGGTTATTCATATTTCCTGTTTCATCTTGAGTCCATTTTATTGAGTTGCTTTTCAAGGAAAATGTTCTAATTTGTCAAATTTATTGGCATAAAATTTTTCATAATAGCCTCTTCTAAATGTGTGTAAGTATTGTAGTATGTAGTAGTATATCTTTCATTACTGATATTGTTGATTTATATTCTCTTGATCAATCTAAGAATTTATCAGTCTTGTTGATATGTTCAAAGAACCAACTTTTGGCTTTGTTAATTTTCTCTGTTATTTTGTTTTATTTCAATTGCATTGATTTCTGTTCCTTATTTCCTTCCCTCAACTTAGTTTGGTTTTACTTTGATTTTCTTTTTCTCGCTTGCATAGGTCCTTCGTTTTAAACCTTTCTTATTCTCCAGGATAGTATAAAAAGCTACAAATCTCTTCCTCTAAGCACTGTTTTAGTTTTATCCTATAAATTTCTTTAAATGCTTTATTAAAGTATAATTAACATAAAATACACGCATACAGATTGTACAAATACGGCATGTATATATCCTTGAATCCATCACTACAATCAAGGTCATTTTGCAGACCTGTTACGACTCTCACTACTAAAGTGAGAGTGACCCTCTCACTACTAAAAACTTACTCAGTTCTTCCATTCTCTTCCCCAGAAGGCACCGACTGGCTTTGTTACAGTAGATTATTTTGCATTTTCTAGAATTTTAGATCAGTGGAACCATCAAGGAAGTATACTTTTTTGGCCTTTTTTCAATTAGCATAATTAAGATTCATCCATATTTTTATAAGAGTTCATTTCTTCTTACTGCTGAGTAGTGATTTGTTCTAAGGATATACCATTACTTATTGATGATCTCACCTGTTGATATTTGCATTTGTCCAGTTTCTGGCTGTTACAGATGAAGCTGTTTTGAAAACTTGTGTACAAGTCTTTGTGTGGACATATACTTTCATTTCTCTTGGGTAAATACGTTTGGAATGGAATGACTGACCCATATGGCAAATGTGTGTTTATCATCTTAAGCTACCAAACTGCTTTCCAAAGTGGTTGTACCATTTTACTCTCCTACCAGCATTACATGAGGGTTCCAGTTCTTCCACATCCTTGGTGTAGTCAGTTTTTTTAGTTTCAGCTGCTCTGGTATGTGTGTGATGATATCTCATTGTATTTTTAATTTGCGTTTTGTGAATGACTAATGATGTTGTGCATCTTTTCGTGTGCTTATTGGCTATCTGTATGTCTTTAGAGAAATGTCCAAGTGCTTTGCTCATTTTTGATCTGGTATTTTGGTTTGTTATTGAATTTTAAGCATTCTCTGTATATTCAAGATATTAATCCCTTATTCTGGATATTTGTCATGTGGCATTTGCCAATATTTTCTTCCATTCAGTGACTTGCCTTTTTACTCTATAAGTGTCCTTTGGTATGCAAAATTTTTAATTTTGATGTAGTTCAGTTGTCTACTTTTTTATTAATTGCTGTTTGTACTTTTGGTGTCATTTTTAAGAAATCATTGCTAAATCCAGTGTTATGAAATTTTCCCTGTGTTTTCTTATAAGAGTTTTATAGTTTTAGCTTTTGTATTTAGGTCTTTCTGATCCACTTTGAGTTAGTTTTTATATGTGGTGTAAGGTAAAAGTCTAACTTGATTCTCTTGCATATGGATATCTCTTGCATATTCAGTACCATTTATTGAAAAGACTGTTGTTTTCCTCTTTTGAGTGGGTCTTGGCACCCTTGTCAAAAACCATTTGACCTTATCTGTGAAGATTTATTTCTGGTCTCATTATTCCATTGGTCTGTATGTCTTTAGCCCAGTAGCACAGTTCTGATTTCTATAGTTTTATAGAAATTTAGAAACTAGGAAATATGAGACCTCCAACTTTGGGTTTTTTTCAAGATTGTTTTGGCTATTTAGAGTCCCATGAGGTTCCATGTGAATTTTAGGATGGATTTTTCTATTTCTGTTATAATGTGGTAGGGTCCCCTCACTAAGAAAAAAAAAAAAAAAAAACCTCAAGGCAACCTGGCTATAAGCATACATGACAACATCCCTCATGACCTTGTAACATGAGACCACTTAATCAGACTGCGTATTTGTCTGTTACCATATGTGGGAGACAAAGAAGTAAAAAATGTGTACAAAAACTACACCACGTGGTGCTTGGGGCTCAGTTCTTCTGTAGGAACCAAACTGAGCAGTGACGGCACGAATAAAATTGCTTCCTGGGGAGAAAAGCTTCAGTGTCATGACTCTCTGTGCAAGATTCCTGCTACAATAATGTCACTGAGATTTTGATAAGAAGTGCCTTGAATTTATAGATTGCTTTCGGTAGTATGGACATCTTAACAATTCAGTCTTCCAGTCCATGGATACAGGATGTTTTCTTTTTATCTTTGTCTCCTTTAATTTTTTTCAGCAACAGTTTATAAAAAGTTTTCAGTGTACCAGTCTTTTGCCTCCTGGGCTAAGTTTATTCCTAAGTGTTTTATTCTTTTTGATGCTGTGGTAAGTGAAATTGTTTTCTTAATTTCATTTTCAGATTGTTCATCAAAAACACACTGATTTTTATATGCTGATTTGTGTCCTTTATTTGTTTATTCTAACTGATATTTTTGTGGATTCTGTAGTTTTATACATACAATATGTCATCGGCAAATAGAAATAGTTTTACTTTTCCCCTTTCCAATGTGAATGGCCTTTATTTCTTTTTCTTGCCCAGTTGCTCTGGCAAGAATTTCCAATACTATATTCAGTAGAAGTGGTGAAAGCAGGCATTGTTGCTAATTTTAGAGGAAAAGCTTTTAATGTTTCATCATTGAGTGTGATGTTAGTTGTGGAGGTTTTTTAATACATGGCCTTTATTATGTAAGAAGGTAGGTATTATGTAAGAAGAAGGTAGTTTCCTTCTAATCCTAGTTTATTGAGTGTTTTTATCATGAGAAGGCAAAGAATTTTTCTGCATCGATTGAGATGATCAGAGTTTTTTTCCCCTTAATTCTGTTAATGTGACATATCACCTTTACTAATTTGTATATGTTAAAACATCTTTGCAGCCCAGGGATATATCCCACTTAATCGTGGTATATGGTCCTTATAATGTACTGTTGAATTCAGTTTGCTAGTATTTTGTTGAGGATTTTCCATCCTTGTTTATCAGAGATATTGGCCTGTAATTTTCTTGTAGTGTCCTTTTCTGGCTTTAATATCAGGGTAATGCTGACCTCCTAAAATGAGGTTGGAAGTGTTCCCTTCTCCTTAATTTTTTGGGAGAGTTTTAGAAGGATTGGTGTTAATTCTTTGAATGTTTGTTAGAGTTCATCAATGAAGTTATCTGGACCTGGGCTTTTCTTTGTTGGGAGGTTTTGATTATGGATTCAGTGTCCTTACTAGTTATTGGCTGTTCAGATTTTCTGTTTCTTCATGATTCATTCTTGCTAGGTTGGCAGTTTCTAGGATCTAATTTCCTTTTGATTTCTTCTTTGACCCATTGGTTATTTGGTTAATAGTTCCTAAATATTTGGGAATTTTTTTTAGAGATCTGTTACTGATTCTAAGTTATTTCCATGATAAATCGTTACCAGAGAAACTTTTTAGTATCACTTGGATCTGTTTACGTTTGCTGAGAATTGTTTTATTGGTATAAAATAGTCTATGTGGCTTGTAAGTGGTCCGCATGCACTTGAAAAGAATGTACTGCTTTTGCTGGGTGGAGTGTTCTGTTGATGTCCAACTGATCGAGTTAGTTGATTGTATCATGTAAATCTTCTAAATCCTTGCTAATTATCTGCCTACTTGTTCTCTAATAATATTGAGAGAGAAGGATATGGAAATCTATAACTATAAAATCTTTTTCTCCTTTCAATTCTATCAATTTTTATTTTATGTATTTTTAAGCTATTAGATGCATGGACATTTAGGATTGTTGCGTCTTCCTGATGAATTGGACCCCTTTATTATTGTGAAATGATCTTCTTTATCCATGCTAATAGTCTTTGCTCTGAAATCTAGTGCTGTCTTTGCAATCCCTTTGCTTGTAACCTATTTGTGCCTTTATATTTAAAATACGGTTTTTGCAGGCAACGTGTAGTTGAGTCTTGCTGATTTTTCTAATCTGACAATCTCTTTCAACCCTAAATATTTCAAGATATCCCTATACCATCAGTCTTCTCTTCCTTGAGCTAAACATTGTTTTATTATGGTTTGGCTGATACTTCTTCTAAATCTTTCACTATTTTATCAAACTCTTTTGTGCCTGTTTTACTTAAAAAGGGCTATTATATCACAAAGAATGCTTTGAGTTGGCCTCTGCAAGAAATGCTGACTATTGCATAGTGTGTCACTTGGTTAACATTGTCAACAAAGATCTGTGTCTATTTGGTTCCCCATTATTTGGTTAAAACCAGTCTGGACCATCTGTTCTACTTTTCTTACACTAATCATATTTTAATCTTGGCTAACTACTGACTTTTGATCTCTGGAAAAGTTTCATAGGGACTTAAAAAAATCTCTTCATTGTTCCTCTGAAAAGGTCTATTTTATCTCGGTTATACCAATTCTAGTTGAGTTGTTTTGAGTGTGGGTCAAATAAAACTAGATTATAGCCAAAAGTGTATTAAAATACTTGCCTTTGGGGTGCCTGGGTGGCTCAGTCAGTTCAGCATCCAACTTCGGCTCAGGTCGCGATCTCATGGTTCATGAGTTCGAGCCCCACATCAGGCTCTGTGCTGACAGCTCAGAGCCTGGAGCCTGCTTCGAATTCTGTGTCTCCTTCTCTCGCTGCCCCCACCCCACCCCCCGTTCTTTGCCTCTCTCTCTAAAAAAAAGCATTAAATAAAATAAAATGTTTGCCTGTTTTTTCCAGGTAAAAATGTCTCCTCCTTGTCCTCCATCCAAAGGGGATCCTGCTGTTAAGAAGGTAAGTGAGGGTTTTTTTTTAATTTATTAAATTTTTATTTTGATTCCAGTATAATTAACATACAGTGTTATATTAGTTTCAGGTGTACAATATAGTGATTCAACAATTCCATACATGGCTCAGTGCTCATCACAAGTGCCCTCCTTAATCCTCATCACTCATTTCACCCATCGTACCCCACCCACCTCCCCTCTGGTAACCATCAGTTTGTTCTCTATAGTTGAGTCTGTTTCTTGGTCTTTTTTTTCCTTTGCTCATTTGTAGACAGTGAGTTTTAAAGGCACAAACCCACCTTCCTCCTTCTGTGTGTTTATTCTCTGTTGAACAACTTTCTCGAAATGACACTGATTTTTAATCATCTTAATGCTGTCAAAAGTTTTTTCTGATTAAATACCTCAATGACATTTCACCAGAATTCCTTGGCTTTTCCAGAGAAGCCAAGTGGGGATTTGGGCCTAGCATCAGTCTCCTGCCAACTAAGAACTTTAATTGTTCTAGAATTACCATTTGCTTTACCAGGCAAGTATTCTGATCATTGAATGGTGCATATGAAAGATATTCTAAGGAGGATGGTTCAAGATACTCTTTCCTTACTGATGTGCTTTCCCTCCAGATAGCTGTGCCTATAGAAAACTGGCCCGAGGTGTTAACATTTCAGCACGTACTACATAAGAAGGTGCTCAGTAAATATTTGTGGTATTTACGTATGCCACTTCAATCCCTGACTATAAAATTTGTAGCACAGGTAGGGTGTGAGTCTTTCAGTTGAGCAATTCTCAGATGATGTCAAGAGAAGCACTTAAAATCTTTTTCTGTGTACAGCTGCAAGAGTGCAGTTGAAATGTGGTAAACAAGCTGACATTTTTACTGTTTTCTTTTACCACTTTTATTTTTCTGACAATTGAAGTGTCCCTGGATGTAGGTTTTCTTTCCTTGCCCTTTTTTATAATTTCAGCCAGCATCCATGTCAGTGAAGAATTGTAGAACAAAAATAACAACTTGCTGGCTCTGTTAACTAACAGCAGGTTCTAGCTTCAAAGCAATGTGCCAAAAACGGATCCCTCTTCTCTGCCTGCAGAATCCCCTGAGACGTTTTTAAAAGAAAAAAAGAATGAGAAGAGGATATGTTAGGTGAAAAGCCCTGTCACATGCTGCACAGGAAAATCTCTTCCATTTTTGTCAGGACAGCAAAGGCAGGCAAGATTGAGGCTTTGGTTGTCGCTGCCTGGAACCGCCACACTGTAACCTGAGGAGTGGAGAGGGCTGGAGACGCTTGGTGTCATTCAGTAAACAGATGAGGAAATTGGAATCCAGAGGGAGATTTTTTTCACCTAAGTTTTCAAGTGTGAGCTACGGAACACACTTCTAAAGTAGAGGTTAAAAATGTGCTTTAGATTCAGCCAGATTTGGGTTCAAATATTGACTCTTCCTCTTACTTATCTGAATAACTTTCTTAGCCAGTCTCTCTGCTTCCTTTGCTGTAAATGATGGTGCTACCTCTCAGAAGGATCCTGAAGATTAATATGAGATACTATTTAAGTGCCTAACCTGGTAAATTATTGACATAAGAACTCAGCTGTTGCTAAAACTAGTGTTAAAACACAAGTTCCCCCCATCCTAGTTAGATGTCTTGTCACTCTGTTACGCTACTTTGTATTATTGTCCATCCAACAGGTGTTTCTTTATGTAGATGCTGAGCTAATAAATAAGCAAGGGGCAACAGAGATGAAAAATAGCCTTTGTTCTTAAGGACCTCAGCATTTAGTGGGGAAGGTAGACATTACCATACAGTTTGACACATGCCATGGAAGGTGTGCAGGGTACAAAGAGCAGAGAGGAGAGGCTGGTTGGGGATGACTAGGTGGATTTACTACAGCTCTTATGCTCTTTATGTAAAAATCCCAATGAAAAAGTTTGAGAAATACTTAGCTGCTCCCTTAGAGCTTTATTACTAGATTATAATGAAAGCAAATTCTGCCGTACTTAAAGATGTTTATTAAATATTCATTTAGAAATTGGTTCCTGTAACCTATATTTTAAACTTGGGAATGTCCTAGCTATCTGTCTAACCACTGTCAGAGGTGTAGCAATGTTACAGAAGTAGGATTCTCATCCTCTTGTAATCAGCATCAGACAAACAGAAACTTCCAAAGCCTAGAATGACTGGACACAGGTGGCCCCCGGTGGCATTCCTAAGTGATCAGGTACAGACTCACTCTCCATTCAAGAATCGGGACTATTTCTAAAACATTTTATTCACTGCATAAAAATATATATGAATACCTTTTATGTTAGCAATGAGAGTCTATCTCTCATAGTTATCATTCTGATTACTAAGACATTAATCTCACCAGCAGAAAAATTTCTGGGTTTGTTTGTTTGTTTGTTTGTTTGTTTGTTTGTTTGGAGGTAATGAGCAAAGTCTTAGGTGTTGGTGAACAGCTATGGACAGCTAAAGAACTTTTAATAGATGCTTTTGGGAATTCATGTTAGCTAGCAATCTCTGAAGCACGGATTCTAGGTTGGGGCCACTGAGTGTCCCTAAGTTGAACCCTAAACAAAATAGCACATACTTAATATCACACTATTTTTTTTTCAACGTTTATTTATTTTTTTGGGGGATAGAGAGAGACAGAGCATGAACGGGGGAGGGGCAGAGAGAGAGGGAGACACAGAATCGGAAACAGGCTCCAGGCTCTGAGCCATCAGCCCAGAGCCCGACGCGGGGCTCGAACTCACAGAGCGCGAGATCGTGACCTGGCTGAAGTCGGACGCTCAACCGACTGCGCCACCCAGGCGCCCCTTAATATCACACTATTTATGATGTCTGAATTAATGCTAAAATACATATCAGAACAGTTGCCTCTCTCAGAATAAGTGGTCAGGGAAGGTTTCCCAAAGAAGATAAAGCTTGATCAGCCTTGAAACACAAGGGAAGAGATATTTCAGGTAGACATGGGTGAGTACAGGACACTTCAGAAATGGTTCTGTATGCCTTAAATATGGGAGCGTGCAAAAGCCTGGTGAAATAAGTGGGAGATCACAAAGAGCCCTAGTGTGTGAAGCTCGCTTTTTATCTTGAAGATAAAGGTTTCTGTCAAAGGTGAGATTAAAGGCAGAAAGATCGATCAGAAGAATAGACCGTGTCCAGGCAAGAAAGAAGGTCCTCAGTCTGTGCTGTATTAATGGAAAGAGGAGATGAATTAGATTCAGGTCTTAGGTATTTTCCCCCCAAAACTCTTTCTGACACCTTACGTGTGAGCTAGGTGTCTTTCCTTTATTGAGCTTTCTCTCATAGCGCCTGAACTGGTCCCCACCTACCAACATGTTTACCTGGCTATGTTGAAATTGCCTCCTTATCTATATGTATCCCCCATTGGAGACTGTATGCCTCATGAGGGCAGGAACTACGTCGGTCTTGCTTGCTGTTGAATCCCTTAGTGTAGAATGAAGTCGTCAATCAGTAGTTGTTGAGTGAATGAGAGGTACATGAAAGAGATTCCATATATGGGAAGTGAGGGGAAAAGAAGTTTCTGGGCCTGAATAAATAGAGAACGAACAAATGAATCATCACTGCTGTGCCAGGCGTATATTCCCAGCATGGTCAGTCCCTTACTGTTTGAGCTGTATCGGCAGCATTTGAGAGAGTACACTGTGAAACTGAATACCTAATCGGTACTTCCCTAGTTGTGTATGTATTTTTGTTTGTGTGTGCATATATATGTACACCTACATGTATATTCTGGTTATCATCCTGGAGCTACATTGTCAAAGTGGCATTGGCAGATGGAGGCACCAGCAGTGTCTGTTGAGCAGTTGACTGCCAAAAGTGACATGTGTAAGAAACACAAAGGAGCAATAATGTTCTTGATTTGAGCCAAAGAGCCTCTGTTGACCAATAACTGAAGAGAGTGTTTGTGACTGTGTTGTCAATATTGGCTCTGTCAAGAGCTGGATTCAAGTGCTGAGGAAATAGAGGCATGTTCTGTAGGGTTCTGCTGAACTTCCTGAGGTCGTTGTCTCATGTAGGAGTCGCTCTTCACTCTGCTGCCACATGTCAGAATCTGCAAATTCCATGCATATATGTACATAACATCTGTTTGCAACATGAGCATTTTGCATTTTAGATATTTTTTAAAAATGCATATGTATATGGCATATAAGATTTGTGTGTAATATCTATCTTATGTATATAAAATTTCTTCCTCAGAAGGTCTGATAACCTCAATGAAGTTGGATACACATGCTTCCCTAGGACTTTTTCAGTGTTTGATCATGGATGGCCAGAAATTTCAAGACCAGGCAGCATTTTCCTAAGATAAAAATTACTGTAAAAGTCCCTTGCAATTAACTCACTAGAAGAGATTAAAATTGGAGGTGTTGAGAATGTTTGAGGTGATAAATGAGTTTGGAGAGTTAGTTGAAGGCAGCATCAAAAACCACTCAGCTTTGATGGATCTTTTCTTGAGTATTAAAGAAACACCAACTAGGAATTTGTGTAGCAAGGTTGGGATTATTACACGCACAATAACCAGAGAAAGCAATTTTGTCTTACATCTCAATCACAAAAGCATGGTTATATTCCCTGAGCCATCTCCTGTTTGAGATGAGCTGTCTCTGCTGGTGTGTTTGCAGAAGTCTGAGGGACCAGGAGCTCTGGCTAAAGAGTATCCTCAGGCTGGTGGAACCCACTGGAAGAGTCCACAGTTGATGGTGTCTCCAGAGTGACTTACTCCAGTTAGGAACAAGGTACTGGGAGTGGCAGAGTGGAAGGCCTTTCTGATAGGCCTGGGTAAATTTAGTCAGTATTCAACATGCCTCAAGATGCCTGATCTTGGAAGGACAAAAGTCAGTGAAATGTAGTTCTTTCTGTCAACACATTTACAAGTTAATAGTGCTAAACTGTTGGATTTAATAGCCAAGCCTCCTAGAAATTGATTAGCAGTTTCTCAAGTATTCAAGTATATTATAAGAATTTGGAGCAGTTTTTTTGTTTTGTTTTGTTTGTGTTGTCCAAGTGTTCTGGTGGGTTAAAATTTTTATAGTCTGTTCCCAGTCTTGCCACTCATGTCAGGAATGTGGACGACTATACTCACTCATGATTTTTATTGAATCATTGGAGGGGGGAGACTGAGGGGTTATTTTTAAGGGAAAAAGCCTCTCACAGAGGCACTGTTTCCATAACAACAGGAAAAGCTGGCTGCAATGTCTCAGCTGACTGGACCCTCCTGAACAAATAGTGATAGATAGCCCTTGCTGGATGTGTGCTGCCTCTTTCCTAATTTTTCTTAGTAGAACTTAATATCCAAATGTGACTTCCATGCCTCTGCTGATTTTTAAAAGGGGGTGCCTGGGTGGCTCAGTTGGTTGAGCATCCAAATCTTGATTTGGGCTCAGGTCACGATCTCATGGTTCATGGGTTCGAGCACCACATCAGGGTCAACACTGACAGCACAGAGCCTACGTGGGATTGTGTCTCTCCTTTTCTCTCTGCCTCTCTCTCTCTCACTCACTCAAAATAAATACATAAGCTTTAAAAAACATTTTAAAAATTTCTTTAAAATAAGCAAACTGAGGACAAGATTTGGTTTTTTTTTTTTTTTTTTTTTTTTTTTTTGGGCGTAGACAGAGTGGACGGTCTCTACGGGCCAGGTGCCTTGTTACACCGATGTGAAGTAGATGAGGTGCAGCTGCCTTCAGACAGCGGAAAGACTTAAAAGGAAACATAGGAATTCTGTGTAGTTCAGAGGACAGAACTGGTGCCTGTGGGTCACAGCCACAGAGATGGAAATGTCAGCTTAATTACGAGAATTTTCTAATAGGGGACGAAGTTGCCTTCTGAGATGGCACATTCGTTATCTGTTAGTGGAGGTGTTTGATCCTTGGCAGGAGGTCTGCCACTCAGAGCTCCTGCAGAGCTTTTCCCGCCCTGGGTGAGAAGTTGGGCTGCTTTTCTGAGCCTACGGTTGCATAAAACTCAAGTGACATTTTCATTGATGTGCTGGGTGATTTCAGCTGGACCCTAACATCTAGCCTGAGCTAATAGAGTATATTGTCTATAAAAAAAATAACAAAAACAAAAATGTTGACTTTAGTCAGGGGAGACTTTATTCAAAAGAATCATTGCAGTAAAAGGAGGGGCTTTTGCCATTAGGAGACTAGTCCGACCTTAAGATGACAAGCGTGTCAAAAAATCAGGCAGGGGTGCCTGGCTGGCTCATTTGGTAGAGCATGCGACTCTTGATCTTGAGGTCGTGAGTTTGAGCCCCACCCCACGTTGGGCATAGAGATTACTTAAAGAAAAAGAAAGAAAGAAAGAAAGAAAGAAAGAAAAGAAAGAAAGGAAGGAAGGAAGGAAGGAAGGAAGGAATTTATTTACAGGGGCTAGTAAACAGGGCTAGAAAGAATCAGATATGAGGGAGTCGGTGGTAGAATCAGATAGTTAACTAGAAATGTTTCCTTACAGTCAGCCTATTCTCAGAAGGAACCATTGAGGGGTTGTAGGCTGGCTCAGGTTGAGGGTGTGTCAAAGGCTTGGGGAAGGAAAGAAGCTTAACTAAAGCTTGGTCGTCAGTTAACATTTTGTTCCCTGAATCGGGACAAACAGTTCCATTAGTCTTTTAGGAGGTAAAGAATGGAAATTTGGTGGGTCTGTATCTGGCTTTGTCATAGATGAACTTGGTAGCATGGTGGATTTTGTCTCAGACTTAGGGCAAAGGAGGGCTCTTTGCAGTAAGCTGTTTCCCAGAACAGGGTATGATGATTTCCTTAACTGTAGCTGTTTTCCAGGAACTGTGGGCTCATGTGAAGTTTAACACAGTCCTGGGCCTTCCTGCTGCTGCCGTGTTCTTTTCTTATTCTTCTCCATGGTTATGGTCTGCAGTCCATGGCCTGGGCCTTTCTGAAACCTGCTCATGAGTCCTCCTGCAGAGGGAGAGAATGTCAGCTGGAAATAGTTACAGAGAGGGACACTGGGGACGATTTGTTTCTGGTACTGTCTTGCTGATAATTATGCACATCTTCTGGCCTAAAAAGTAAGACTAGCTAAGGGTTTCAAAGGATCTCAGAGATCTTACCCAGTATGCAAATCAATGCCTCACCCATTTCTTTTGTATTAAGTGAATATTTTCTAATGTAGCATTTGGATTTCTCTAACGATTTCCTAAATTAATGGGCTATTTTTCAGAGCAATTTTAGATTTATAGAAAAATTGAGCAGAGAGTACAGAGTTCCCATGAATTTCCCCTCCACTTTACCCTGTCATTAACATCTTGCATTCCCCTGGTACATTTATTATAATTGATGAGCTAACATAGCTACATTATTATTAATAAAAGTCCATGGTTTGTATTAGAGTTCACCCCTTGTGTTGTACATTCTGTGGGTTCTGACAAATGTAGAATGAAATGTAGCCACCATTACAGCATCTTGCAGTAGTTAGACTACCCCAGAAATCCCATGCTCCACTTATTCATCCTTCCCTCCCACCACCCAGACTTTCCAGCAACTGCTAATCTTTTTTATACTGTCTCCCTAGTATTGCCTTTTCCAGAGTGCCATATAGTTGCATAGTATGTAGCCTTTTCACATTGGTTCTCTTACTTCAGTGATACCCATTTAAGGTTCCTCCATGTCTTCTTGTGTCTTGATGTCTCATTTCTTTTTAGCGTTGAATAATATTCCATCATCTGGATATACCACAGTTTGTCACTCATCCATTCACCTCCTCAAGGACATCTTGGTTGCTTCCAGGTTTTAGCAGTTGTCAAAAAGCTACTATAAACATCCATGCGTACAGAGGTTTGTGTGCACATAAGTTTTCAGCCCATTTGGGTAGATACCAAGGAGCAACTGCTAGATTGTATGGTTAAGAATGTTCAGTTTTCTGAGAAGCTGCCAAACCATCTTCCAAAGTGGCTGCACTATTTTCGCATTCCCACACAGTGAATGTGAGTTTCTATTACCCTACATCCTTGCCAGTGTTTGGTGTTGTCAGTGTTTTGGATTTTAGCCATTCCTATTGGTGTGAAGCAGTGTCTCGTTTGAATCTGCATTTACCTAATGACATATGATGTTGAGTATTTTTTCATACACTTATTTGCCATCTCTATATCTTCTTTGGTGAAATCTTTAAATGTTTTTGAGGTTTTTTTTTTTTTTTCTGGTTTTGGTTTTTTTGTTATAGTGGTGCTCTAGGGTTTACCCTATACAGCTTAACTCTTCTGATTCAGCTTCTGGTCTAAACTAGCTTAATTCCAGTTATATAGAGAGAATTGTTACTCCTATTTAGCTCTATTGCCTTTTCCTGCATTCTGTGATATTTTTTATACATAATACATGTATTAGTGTTACAAACCAAATAACACATTGTGATAATTACTGCTTTATAGTCTGTAGCCATTTTCTTAACCCAGTAAAGCATTTGCCCCCACTCATCTCCTTTGTGCAAATATATTATGTGTCCCATGCATTGCATTTCTGCATGTTATAGGCCAACATTACATTGTACAATGTATGCAATTGTATTATTATATAATTGCCTTATAAAATCAGTTTTGAGAAGGAAGAAATACACTCATTTGTACTGTATATTAAAATTACATAATTATATTTACCAGTTCTCTTTTGTATTTTCTTATGTGGATTTGAATTGCTTTCCACTAGTGACCCTGTGAACAGTGACTGGTGAATTTACATTAGTATTTTTTATAAGGTGAGTCTGCTAGCAACAAATTCTCTCAGTTTTTGTTCACTTGGTTAAGTGTTTATTGCATCTTCATATTTGAAAGATAGCTTTACTGGATATAGGATTATTGATAGACAGGTTTTTTCTTGTAGCACTTTGACTGTGTTATCCCATTGTCTTCTGGCCTCTATTGTTTCTGCTGAGAATTCAGCTATTAATCTTACAGGGGTTCCCTTGTAAATGACTAGTCTTTTTTCTCTTCAAGCTTTTTTCCAGGACTTTGACTCGTGGCATTTTTACTGTGAGGTATTTATGGATCTCTTTGCCCTTATCCTGCTTGGAGTTGTTAAGCTTCCTGGGTGGGTAGGTTACTGTTTTTCAGTAAATTTGGAACTCTTCAACCATAATTTCTTCAAATATTTTTTCTTCTCCCTTTTCTGTCCTCTCATTTTGTTCTTCCATTACATATTTGTTGTTGTACTGTTGGTGTCCTGAATTTCTCTGTCCAGTTTCATTGTTTCATTGTGTTCTTTAGCTTGCATACTCTGTTTTTTTGTGGGGTCTTTTTTTTTTTTTGAAGTTTATTTATTTATTTTGAGAGAGTACAAGCGGGGGAGGAACTGAGAGAGAGAGAGAGAGAGAGAGAATCCCAAGCAGGCTCTGCACCATTATCTCAGAGCCCGATGTGGGGCTTGAACTCACAAAGTATGAGATCTGAGCCAAAATCAAGAGTCGGACACTTAACCAGCTGAGCCACCCAGGTGCCCCTTGCATACACTCTCTTGATTTATCTTCAAGTTCATTAATTATTTCTTCTGCCAGTTCAGATCTACTGTTGAGCCCCTCTCCTGAATTTATTTTAGTTATTTTTCAGCTCCAGAAGTTTCATTTGATCCTTTTTTGTAGTTTGTTTCTTTATTGGCACTCAGTATTTGGTGCAACATTGGCATCATACTTTACTTTTAAAATCATGCTTTCCTTTGGTTCTGCAAGTATATTTATAATGGTTGGTTTGAAGTCTTTCTCTTAAATGTAACATCTGGCTACTCTCTCAGGCAGGTTGTGTTTGTTTGCCTTTTTTCCCCTAGTATGTGATCGTACTTTCCTATTTCTTTACATGCCTTGTAATTTCTGGTTAGAAACTGTAATTTCTGGTTAGAAACTCTGCATTGATTCCCCCACTCGTGGAATTACTCTTATTTGATCCACTCCACTCCAGACTGCTGCAGCCCAAACTATTATTACACTTAGTGACTGGTTAGGTTATTTTAGTGAAGTCTGTGCCTCTGCTCATCCCCAAGTGTTAAGCCTCTCATATTGCTCCTTAGGAGGTATGGCCTTGGGTTTACCCAAAGTCGCTGGGGGGATGGCAGTGGTATTGGTAGGGCTCTCTTTCTCTTTTTCCTTGACCACACCCAGCCATTAAACTCCACTGATTGCTCTGTTGTTTTCAACAATGTCCTGGCTGCAAAAATTGCTCTACACAGTCATCCAGTGAAATTGTGACTCCTTTGAAAAGGAATAGTTTCTGAGGTCTGTTTTTGATACTTGTTTTGACCTTGTTAGGGCTCCTCCCAGCTATCATTTCTGTCAGTTCTCTTCTACAGACTAGCTCGTCTAGTCTAGGTTGTGTCTACATTAAATCTATGAATCTCCTCCCAGTTGCCTTTCACCACACCCTCCACTGTTCTTACGATACACTTAGGTTTGAACTTCTCCACACAGTTGAGAGCCAAGTCAGTTCCTTTGAGAAGAGTTTAGGACCTGTTGTACTGTGTGCTTCTTCCCCAAGGAATAATCTGTGAACCAGGACTCTGTTTCTGGAAGTAGGTACAATGGCAAGATTCTCTCTGAATGGCATGCCCACTGTGGGATTTATATTCTTGTTGCAAGGGGGAAAAGCCTGAGGTCTGCTTGGGTTGCCTTTCCTGTCATGGAACCACTGCTTCACAGACTGGAGCAGGGCTGATCAGAGAGCCAGTATTTTCAGTGGACAGCACCCAGGATAAAGCCTGTATTCTGTGAGTGGAGTGTGGGTGGGAAAATGGAGCCCCAACACTCCTTGACTATGCTTGCCTAATTGGCCTCAGCAGCATGTAGCTAAAGGCAGGATGAGAAGTGCTAAAGTCCAAAGCTGTCCAGCTAGGAGCTTGGGAGAGAAGGAGCCGGTGTTCTTGGCTGCAACACTCTGCAGTAAAGTCTCTACCTCATTAAGCTGAGGTGGGAGGAGGGAGAGGTCTTGGTTCAGAAACCACACACTCCACTTTCTTACTGAATTTACATAGATTTTTTTTTTGAAGGAGTTACTTCTTCATTTGCTATTTGCCCTTAGGACAATTTCCAAGGTCTATAAATGGTTGTTTTGGGATGGATGGATGGATGGATGGGTGGATGGATAGATAGATAGACAGACAGACAGACAGGTGTAGCTAGCTAGCTAGCGTCAGTGCTGAAAAGGTCATCAGAGTATCTCATACCGTCATGCTAGTAGGAGTTGATCTCTTTCCTCATCCATTTCTAACAAGCAGTGTCCTGCATCTGATTGAAAACCACCTCCTGGGCCACCTGGGTGGCTCAGTCAGTTAAGCATTAGACTCTTGATTGCGGCTCAGGTCATGATCATGCCGTTTATAAGAATGAGCCCCATGTCTGGCTCTGCCAGGATGGAGCCTGCTTGGGTTCTCTCTCTCCCTCTCTCTCTCTGCTCCTCCTCTGCTCCAAATAAACAAACAAACAAACTTGAAAAAAAAAAGAAGAAAGAAAAGAAAACCACGTCCTAAGGCAGGACGTTCCATCTTTGAAAGTTCTTCCTTATTCTGGGTGACACCTTGCTACCCTTTGATCCTGGCCCTGCCTCTAGAAGCCATCAAAAAGATGTCTAAGTCCTTTTTTAGATAGCAACCATCCCAGTGCTTTATGTAATTGAAATCATGAATCCCCAGCCCCTAGTCTTCTCCTGTCAAGGCAGAACATTCATAGTTCTGTTCCTTACTCACCTCTACCCTGTCATACCTCATCTCCAGCCATCACCAAGGTGCTTCAGGAGGTCAATTTAGAGCAGAATGAGATCATCACTTTCCTCATTCTAGGCTCTATGAATGAAACCAGAAGCATATTAGCTTTTTTAGCAGCCATTATATTGATCGCAAACTCCTGAATCTGTTCACACATGGTACTGATCCCATCCTATGTAACTCCTGTTGGTTTGTAGAGCCAAGTGCAAGACTCTTATTGTTTCAGTTTATCCCTTTGGGGATCACGTGTTTTCATTCCATGTCACTGATAAAATATTTGTATACAACAAAGCCAAGGGTAGAGACTTGGATAGTATTCTTTATTAGTCACCATGCTATGTTAATTAAGAGTTAATGGGTGTGATTTTTCTGCTTCTAATATGACACTCCATCATGAACAGTTGACAAGATTGTTTTCACTGAATGGAGTCAGATCATAAGAGTTTCTTTTCTCCCAATGGGATTGTATTTGAGACTGTGTCAGGGCCAGTGGTGGTTCTTTACTCCATCTTTGTACCCTCTCAGTGTATGGAAGTGAACTCCCTTATCAAAAGAAATGATGTCATCATGTCCACCATCTCCTTGGACTTTTGGACCCTACTGAAGTTAAGAGTATTGATCGAGTTACAAATGGGCCTTTCCCTTCCAACAGTGTTTCCAGATGAAGCTTTTAGGAATTTCCTACAATACGTGGCAGGTGTCTTTTTTTCTCTTCAGTATATTTGACAGAGCAACTAACAGCCTATTATTTTGCATTAAAACAACTCAGTAGGCCATTCTTAATTGCACTGTGCTGAATGATCATCCATTTGTAAAGGTCATAGAATCCAGACAGCAGAGCTTTGCAGAGTTTGAGCTGCTCTAATGTATGTGTTGTTCTTGAGTGTCCGATAGACTGTTACCATAGAATATAGCTTTCTGTCTGGACTGCTGTTCCGAATCAATGAATGTGCCATCCCTGAGAGCTTATACTCCTTTCATGTAATATCAGAACACGGGTTGAGTATGTTCAAGAAACAGCGAGAAATCATTGGTTAAAGTAGAAGGAAAAGATGCAGATGAAATGTAAGCTGGTCCTTACTACAGTCTGTTCTATCAAAAGCGACTGCCCTGGGTCTTTTGTGTTTTGTTGTTTTCTGCACTTATTCTAGGGGCATTCTAGTTGCAATTTACATTGGCTCTTCCCCTGTGCCATAAATAAGCCGTAGCTCCCTGTTTTGCAGTGAAATATCTACTAATGGTAGATATTATTTCAGATACAGCATATTTTTAAAAGGAGAGACTCCTCTCTATAGGCTTAAGTCACATCACTTTTTCATTTATTGACTCAGTTTATATGGCACTAAATGGGACAGTCCATGTCTGTCTCTGGCAACTTCATAGCAATATAAAATAAAATTATACAGAAATGTCTTTGCATTCCTTGGAAGGAAGAAATTCTCCAGTTACAGTGCCCTCTGTCTGCATTCACTGAGCTCCCAGAGGCTTTCTGTGCTTCCCAGTTACCTCCACAGTGTCTTCATCCCCAGTCAGTGTGTACCTCCACTGTTCCAAAAGTCTTCATCAACCCCACAGTCTCTGTCTTCTGGGGCTCCAGTTCATTCTCCACCTCTTCTAATGCTTGGAAAACTTCAGTGGTGCCCCATCGCTAACAAAGTTAAGTCTAAATTGGTTTAGATTGACAGTGTCAGCTTTTGATGCAACACCAGCCCACATATCTTAATCTTCTTTTCTTTCTTCTTTAATCAAAGGAAATTTCTCATGGTTTCCTAAACATAACCAATACCATGTCCATATATCTACTCTTCCTTGCCTTTTCATAATCTGGTATGTCCTTCCTTCTCTCCCCTCTTAGGTAATACTTTGTTTTTAGCCTCCAGTTCAAGTTCTGCTTCATTCATTCAAAAAATATGTATTGGGGGTGCCCAATCAGTTGATCACCCGACTCTTCATTTCAGCTTAGGTCATGATCCCAGGGTTGTGGGATCGAGCCCTGTGTTGGGCTCTCTGCTGAGCATGGAGCCTGCTTAAGATTCTTTCTCTCTCCCCCTCTGCCCCTCTCCCCTGTTCCCGCTCATGCTCCAGCTCTCTCCCTCTCTCTCTAAAAAAGCAAAACAAAAAACCAAAAAATATGTATTGGGCACTTACTATGTAGCAAGCATGGGTCTAAGTGCCAGGGATCCTGTAAGAAACAAGACCAGTCTCTGCCTTCACAGAGCTCCCATTCTGGTGGCAGGGGGTAGATATTAAACAAATGAAGATATGATATGATATGAAGGTATCTCAGATTTTGATAAGGCTGTGGAAGAAAAGCATGATGAGGGAGATAAAAAGGATATTGCTGTTTTATACAGAGTGGTCATGGAATGTTGATAGGTCATATTTTCTGTCTAAAAACTGTGAAGTTACAGTCGATGTGAACATGAGAGGAAAGAGCATTCCAAGCAGAAGGAACAGCAAATGCAGAGGTCTTGAAGCAGGAGAATTCCTGATGTGTCCCAGGAATAATGGGACCACTGTGCATGGGCATGCAGCCTGGTGGGTGTGGTGGTGAACACTCTCGGAGGTTCTCTTCATCCTTGTTTTCTAGTTCACTGAGAGAATAGAAATCTGTGGAAATAATTGAGAATGGGGGGGGGGGCGGTGAGAAATGTTGGAGGTTTGAAGAGAGAGGTCAAGATATGAACTAAGCACCTGGCATAGTGGTGGAGTGCGTAGACTAGGAAGTCTCAGGCCACTTGCATTTCAGAGTCATGAATTAAATGGCTTTGAACCGATCCCCTCCTACTCTGAGTTCTTGCAGCAGTCATTGCCCGTTCTTCATTTGGCACTTGGCGTGCACTTCCTTCTATTACAGGTTTGGTGTCTGGACTAAGTTTCTAACTTGTGATTTGTTGTTTTTCGTAAATGTTATACCTCACCTGGCTCCTCTGCTGCTTTAAGGCAGCTTTCAATATGCACACAGCAGAAAAGGACAAAAATGAACAGTTGAAGGTGTCAAAAAAATAATGAAAATATATCTGAGTAGAATTCAGTAATAGCTTAACATATTTGGGGAGGAGGAATCTTGAATGAAACTTTGTGAAATCTCCAATACCTAAAACAGACATTTTATTGAAATTGGAAAATCTTCACAGCATTCCTGTAACATTACAGTGAAACCCACATTTGCATTGCCTCAGTTTTTGCCTCTCACATTCACCTCGATTCCCAGGGGAAATGTTTCATATGTACTCGGGATAGTGATTCCTTACAATTTACACTGTCGTGTCAGAAATATTTGGTAAGGACTACAGTGGTTGCCATGAAACTTACTGAGAAGAGCATGTGCAGAGGCCTGTGTGCTGGGAGTAAATGTCTGGCACAGTTTACTCACAGGCCTAGGAGTCCTGGACAGGCACTACAGGACCCAAGAATCTCCTGAGCCAAAGTGCAAGTTCATCCCACAAAGGGATCTGTAAGGACTTTCCTCCTCGAGAAGTTTTTATTGATTGTTACTTGAAAAATGTCCATGATGATCACATTATATATTTTTTTCTTTCAGCTCATGTTAAAATGCTGTTCCACTGTCTCATGATTTGCATTGTTTCTAATAAGTCATTGGTGGTAATTCTTACTGTTATCTTCTTTTGGTTGCAATGACACCTTCTTTTCCCATCTTTCAGGAGAATGAGAAGTTCTCCTTCCCTTTGCTGCTGGGAGTTTTAGCAACTGATAGCTATCAGCTCTTCCTTCTCTAGGAATTGTCCTCAGCTAAAGAGATCTACTTTGCCAACAATGACAGCCTCTCTGCCTGAGAGCAGCCAGCATCTGATGACTAGTCATTGAAGACTTAAAAAGGGCAGAACCCCCTTAATTAATTAATGCAGGATAGTTCTTCAAGGCCATCTTAGCTCCAGAGCTCTCCTTGGGATCACCTGAGGGCCTCTGTGGTAATCGCATCGCAATAGAACTTCTCCCTATGCCTAGTTCTGCTTCCTTTACTTCTCCGTAGGTTTCCATTCCAAGTAAGTAAGAACTTACCCACCAGTAAGTTCTGGCACACAGATCTCCACTTCAGAGTCTTTTTTCCAGGGAAGCCAACCAATAACACCTTGTGTGTTTATAATGCATCTTTTTCCCCATCTTTTGTATCTTTTGTATTTTTTGCTTTATCTTTTGTTTTCATCAGTGGCATGACTAGGTGTGGTTTTGTGTTCTTTCTTGGTGTTCATTAAATATATTGGATCTGTATGTTTATGATTTTCATCAGATTTGGAAAACAGTTGGCTGCTATTTCTTTGAATATATTTTCTGCCCCAAGATCTCTTTTTCTCAACCTGTAATTACATGTATGTTAGTGTAATGTTCCACAGGTCACTGACACTTTTTTCATTATTTTTACCTTATTTTTTGTCTGCTTAAATTGAATAGTTTCTGTTGTCTTCAAATTCACAGATCTTCTCTTCTGCATTATCAAATCTGCTGTCTAGATCATCCGCTCAGTGTCCTTTCTACAATTTCCATTTTATTATTTTGTCTTCCTTCACTTATGGTTTAACTTACTTTTTTTTTCTAGCCTCCTAAGGTGGAGACTTAGGTCATTAATATTAAGCCTTTCTTGTTACCCAATATGAAATTTCTAAGCTGTAAATTTCTGTGTAAGCACTACTTTAGCTCCATCCAACAAATTTTGCTAATGTTGTATTTTCATTAGAACTCACCTTGAAGTATTTTCTTTTTTTTTTTTTTTTTTTTAAATTTTTTTTTTCAACGTTTATTTATTTTTGGGACAGAGAGAGACAGAGCATGAACCGGGGAGGGGCAGAGAGAGAGGGAGACACAGAATCGGAAACAGGCTCCGGGCTCTGAGCCATCAGCCCAGAGCCCGACGCGGGGCTCGAACTCGTGGACCGCGAGATCGTGACCTGGCTGAAGTCGGACGCTTAACCGACTGCGCCACCCAGGCGCCCCATGAAGTATTTTCTAATTTACTTTGTGATTTATTTCGCTCACTTATTGGTTACTTAATTTCTAATATTTGAGGCGTCTTTGGATATCTTGTTAAGAATTTCTATTTTAATTCTGTTGCGGTCAGAGAGCGTGCCCTGTATGATATAATTCTTTGGAAAGTCACTGAGACTTTTTTATGGGCAAGCATACATTCTACCTAACTGAACATTATTTGTGCACTTGAAACAAACTGTAATATGCAGTTGTTGGGTATAATTCCTGTAAATGTTAAGTGAAGGCAGTTGTTAGTATTACTCAGATCTTCTGTATGCTTATTGATTTTTTTTATCTAGTTATCTTATTAACTACTGACTGAGAATGTTAAAAATCTCCAACTGTGACTATTGATTTGTCTGTCTTTAGTTTTTCCTTACCTCTAGTAATACTCCTTGTATCAAAATCTATTCTCTATACATAAGCCATTCAAGCTTTCATGTGATTCATGTTTTGATTATATATCTTTTTTCCATCCTTTAGCTGTTTATTTTTGTTTTTGTATTAAAGTGCATCTCTTGAAAACAGTATATAATTGGGTCTTGCTTTTTTTTTTTTTTTTTTTTTTTTTTTTTTGAGAGAGAGAGAGAAAGCAAGAGAGAGTATGAACAGGGGAGGGGCAGAGGGAGAGGAAAAGAGAGAGAATCTCAAGCAGGCTTCATGCCTAACGTGGAGCCCGATGCAGGGCTCAATCTCCAACATGACCTGAGCCAAAATCAAAAGTCAGACACTTAACCAACTGAGCCACCCAGGCACCCCTATAAAACAGATATTTTAAATTCCTTGTTTGCTAATTCAGTACCTCTGTCCTCTCTGAGTCTGTTTTTATCAATTGCTTTCCTGGTTATAAATCATGTTTTCCTACTACACGTATCTAGAAACTTTTGATTGTGTGGTTGGCATTGTGAATGCAGTGTTGTTGAGCATCTGGATTTTGTTGTCTTCCTTTAGAGACTTCTGAGTTGTGTTCAGGCAGGTCTAGAATACCCCTGCATCTTGATGGTCTCATTGGATACCCAGAGTGTTTTTCAAGGTCCTTGCACTCTGCCTGGTTAGTATTTTCATATCTTCTAGGACTTTGCAACCTCTAGAATCTCCATTTAACTCATAGCTCTCTAGCACCTGTTCTCTGCAAGGCTTCTGGAGTCTTGCCCATATATGTGCAGTTGAGTATCAGGCCATAAACCTCAGAGGACTCCTATATAGATTTTTAGCTCAGCTCAATTTCAACTCAGCTTCCTCCTCTTCAAATTTACCTAATTCCTATCCCCAAACTCCTATTTCCTCAGCTCAGCAAGACTTCCATGGTCTGCTTAGGTTCTCCCTCCCTGTGCCACAATCCAGAAAGTGTCTCCATGTGCCACAATCCAGAAAGTGTCTCCAGATACAATTCCAGGGAAATCATGGGACTCACTTTGAATGTTTCTCTTCTGTCAAGGATTATAGTCCTTTTCCGCCTTTTGTCCAAAGTTAGAAAACAACAGGTATATGTATTTTGGCTAGTTTTATATTATTATGGGAGAGCTAGGCTAGTTCAGTACCATTACTTCATAATGGCAAGATTTGGAAATCTCTGCAGTTTGGGGGGAGATTTTTAAGGTACAGTAAACAATAACTTAATTTATTAATTTCACTCAGTTTCCATATTATCACTCCACTTCCTGCCCTTTTCCTCCCAGCAACCAAGTTCTACAGAGAGAAATGGTCCAAAAGCTTTTCTCTCTTTTCACCAGTGAATTGACATCTAAACTAGGTAGAGTACAACCACAGGGCATCAGTGCTCTTTTTTTTTTTTTTTTTTTGATTTGTAATTACATTGTGAACTTTTATTGGGTTTTGCTAATTTCAGGGTTAAATGTGCTTTTCCATATGATTCTATATTCCTCTTGTTAGGTAATCATTTTTTAGGTCTATCTAGTTAAGATGGGCAGGAATACTAGAACTGAAAATGTTCCAGCAATCTTGGCTCTGATAGAAAATCATTAAGGACCCTGCCCTCAGAAGAGCTCTTTGTCATAATTGCTATCCCACAGTGACATCCATCAAGATAATTGTTCAACTTTCTTCTTAAGTAGGCAATAGTCAGTTAGATAATCAAAGGGTAGCAGGCCTTAATTACATATATGAAGTGAATGATTTCCCTGTTTCTATTTTTTTTTTAAAAAGGTCAATGATAAGACAAAGGAGGATTTCTGATTAGCATTAGAAAAATGCCACTCCAAATGAAATATGACCTTTTGTAGCAATGTGGATGGAACTGGAGAGCGTTATGCTAAGTGAAATAAGTCATATAGAGAAAGACAGATACCAAATGTTTTCACTCTTATGTGGATTCTGAGAAACTTAACAGAAGACCATGGGGGAGGGGGAAGAAAAAAAAGAGAGGGAGGGAGGCAAACCATAAGAGACTCTTAAAAACTGAGAACAAACTGAGGGTTGATGGGGGGTGAGAGGGAGGAGAGGATGGGTGATGGGCATTGAGGAGGGCACCTGTTGGGATGAGCACTGGGTCTTGTATGGAAACCAATTTGACAATAAATTTCATATTAAAAAAAAAAAAGAAAAAATTCCACTCCACTAAGAATCTTTCTTTTAACTCTACTTACCATAAAAATAAATCTTACTAGACTTTTTTTATTTTTTAATTTTTTTAAATTTTTTATTTTTTATTTATCATAAAAAAATTTATCAATTTTTTTATTGCCACATACCGGAAACTAGGTAAATATCCAAATATAGGAGATCAAATAAATAAATCATGGCCCATATACACAATGAAGTACTATATACAACTGTAAAAAAAAAAAAAAAGGAAATAACATCTCTGTAACATAAAATTATTTTCAAGGTATATTGTTAAGTAAAAAAAAGCAAAACACAAAAGAGTAGTATACTATGCTACCTTTTCTGTAAGAAAGAAGAAATAAAAATATGCATGTATATGCAAATTTTTTTAAAGAATAAACACAGGAAGGATAAGCCAAAAACATTTGACAGGCAATAAAACAGAGAGAAATCTTCTGCATTTCAGAAAGCTGGGGACTCAGCTTCTGAGAGATGTCTGAAAACTTGCCAATATTCAGATACTAAGCTCTCCAGACAAGAGAATCCTGACACCACCTTCAATATATTTGAAGCCAATGGTGAAATGAAATTAACTAAGCAACAATAAAGCCCTTACTGGACTTTTTTTAGATCTTCCTCTGCTGACAAAAAGGAAAGACCACAGTACACCATGAAGCAAGAACCTGAGTTTGCACAAGACAGTTCTCTCAGGAAGGAAGGAGGTGGGGGTCCTAGCCCAGTTGTCAACCATTTTATTTCCCAGTATTGCCTTTTTTTATTTCTGCTTATAATGCTGCATCACACCGGGGGCAGCAACACCCAAGCAGTTCTTCTTTAATGTGTTTGAGAATTTGAGTTTCCCATGCCCGTGAGGCATTTAAACTAAGATGACCAAACTTTTGTAATAATTATAATAATCCCTGTCAAGATAATTGACAGATTTTAATGAATTTGACCCAGGAGTGATACTAGTTATTTAAAGTTTAAAACTACATTGTGCAGTTGTCTAAAACTTTTTAAAAGTCCATTTTTTTTTTAGGTATAATGAGATTTTCAGTTTTTGCCATGGCAGATTTCCCCAGGTTGTTGCCTTTTAAAGCACATTAGGCAAGGAGTAGGCAAGCATGAACAGGTAGAATGTTCAGGTATCAGAGACTTTAAACCCAAGTGGGGACAATAATTTTTGTGAGGAAGCAAAAAGGATAGACAAGCCAAACAAAACTTATCACGTTCCTTTATTTAATGACGCAGCATGACATGGTGCTAGTGTTATGAGTCATTCCACCAAGGATCCTGATGGGTATTCAGGTAAATGCACTCCCAGCACACCGAGCAGCTGAGATGGTCCATGGGAAGTCCATAACACCTCATACATACATAGCACCTTACATTTGTCACCAACATGTGTATAGTGCGTTATAGGTCATCGGGAGGTAATTTAACATGTGCCTTACAAGCTGTAATTTTTGACATGTCTGAACCTCAGTTTCCTCACATGTAAATTAGAGACAGTAAGGTCTACCTCATTGGGCTAATGTATGCATTAAACATGAAAGCAGCTAGAGTAAGGCCAGAGACTAAAGAGATGACAGGAAATGTATTTTCTCCATTTTCCCCTCCCCACTTTGATCCCTACGAGAGCCTCATGAGGTAGGCTATGCAGATATTTTCTCTGTTTTATAAACGAGATATTCTAACATCAGGGATATCAACACAACTAGTTAGTGTCAGAGCCAAGTTCAGAATTTCTTCTGTAATGGCAGAAAATATTCATGAGCACCTAGTGTGTGTACAAAACTGCCTTCTCACTGTGTGTTGTGTCTGAGATCTGTCAATGAAGAATTTAGATTGTTTTTTTTAATTCCAGTATAATTAACATACAGTGTTGTATTAGTTTCAAGTGAACAATTCTATACTCAGCATTCATCGTGATAAGTGTACTCTTAATCCCCTCACCTATTTCACCCCCCACTCCCCAACCACTTCCCTTCTGGTAACCATCAGTTTGCTCTCTATAGTTAAGAGTCTGTTTTTTGGTTTGTCTCTCTTTTTCTTTGTCCATTTGTTTTGTTTCTTAAATTTCATATATCAGTGAAATCAGATGTTATTTGTCTTTCTCTGACTTACTTCACTTAGCACTGTACCCACTGGATCCATCAGTGTTGCAAATGGCAAGATTTCATTCTTTTTTTGTGGCTGGATATTATTCTGTTATATATACACACCATATCTTTATTCATCTATCAGTGGGCACTTGGGTTGCTTCCATAATTTGGCTATTGTAAATAATACTGTTTTAAACATAGGGGTGCATATATCTTTTTCAATTAGTGTTTTTATATTCTTTGGGTAAATACCCAGCAGTGGATCATATGGTAATTCTATTTTTAATATTTTAAGGAACCTCCATACTTTTTTCCACAGTGGCTGCACCAATTTGCATTCCCACCAGCAGTGCTCAAGGGTTCCCTTTTCTTCACATCCTCACCAATATTTGTTTCATAAGTTGTTTACTTCAGCGATTCTAACAGGTGTGAGGTGATCGATCTCTCATTGTGGTTTTGATTTGCATTTCCCTGATGAGGAGTGATGTTAAGCATCTTTTCATGTCTGTTGACTCTCTGGATGTCTTCTTTCGAAAAATATTTGTTCATGTCTTCTGTCCATTTTTTAATTATTTGGGGTTTTGTGTTGTATAAATTCTTTATGTATTTTGGATACTAACCCTTTATCAGATATGTCATTTGCAGAGTCTTCTCCCACTCTGTAAGTTGTGTTTTAGTTTTGTTGATTATTTCCTTTGCTGTGCGGAAGGAAATTATTTGATGTAGTCCCAGTAGCTTTTTGTTTGTTTCCCTTCCCTGAGAAGACCTATCTAGAGAAACGTTGCTATGGTCAATGTCAGAGAAATTACTGTCTGTCCTTTCTTCTAGGAATTTTATGGTTTCAGGCTCACATTTAGGTCTTTCATCCATTTTGATTTTGTTGTCGTGTATGGTGTAAGAAAGTGGTCCAGTTTCTCTTTCTTTTGCATGTTGCTGTCCAGTTTTGTAAACACAATTTCTTGAAGAGAGTGTATTTTTTCCACTGCATATTCCTGCCTCCTTTGTCAGAGATTAACGGACCATATAATCATGGGTTTATTCCTTGGCTCTCTATTCTGTTTTACTGATCCCTGTATCTGTTTTTGTGCCAATACCATATTGTTTTGATTACTACAGCTTTGTAGATATACTACAAAAAATCTGGGATTGTGATGCCTCCAGTTTTGTTCTCCTTTTTTAAGATTGCTCTGGGGGTGGGGGATCTTTTCTGGTTCCATACAAACTTTAGGATTGTTTGTTCTAAAAACTTAGCTTAGTTCTTAATATTGTCAACTTTCACTGGTCTTCTGCAGCTTACCTCTCCAAAATGTATTTTTAAGCGTGACACTAATCATTGTAGCTCATTTCATCAGCTGCTCTCCCTCCTGGTTCTTTTATTAAGACTTTGTAGGCCCAGTTTCCTTAACTAGAAAGCAGAATCATGAAAAATCCCAAAGAGGTCAGAGGCCATCAGTGTTTTAAGAGCACGGCATAGGCATATTGGTCCCCAGTTGGTCCTGCTCTGCTCCTGACACCACCTTTTGTGTCCCTTGAAAGGGACTGTCTGACCTCTTCCAGACTGATGCCAAGAGCAAGGCAAATGAAAGAAACTTCTGGAATTGGACTGCCCAAATTCAGGTGTGAGTTCCACCACCAACCACAGTGACCTCAGGCACAGCGCTGCACCCCAGGACCTTATTTGCTTTAACTGTAAAATAAGGATAAAGTACTGGCCTCATAGGGTTTTTGTGGTGATTAAATGAGATAATACATGCACAGTATTTGGAACAGTGGCAGACAGTAGTGATTGCTCCATAACTTAGCTGCTGTAGTAGTGGTTATTGTTACTCCTTTCATATCCTAGCTGACTTAATCCAGCATTTTTTCCTACTGCTGAGAAGTCACTATGTTGTTTCTTTTTTTTTATTGTTTTATTATTTTTTTTTTTTTATTGTAGAGATCCAGCATGCCAGTAGGAGAGGGGCAGAGGGTGTGAGAGCGAGAATCCTAAGCAGCCTCCATGCTCAGCACAGAGCCTAAAACAGGGCTTAATCCATGACCTTGGGATTGTGACTTGAGCCAAAATCAAGAGTTGGGTACTCAACCAAATGAGCCACCCAGGCGCCCCTGTGTTGTTTCTCTTTAATTGTAGTATTAAAGGTTTTGGGGTTTTTATGGGTATTTTCTAGTCAGATATTCATAAATTCCATCTCCCACCTGATGCACTCTCTGCCCGAGAGCTGTTCATTCTAGAGCAAGCTATGGTTACTACTCTAAGTGAAATCTCCTTAAGAGAGATTCCGCCAGGTGTTTCCCTCCTCTCTCCATTCAGCTCAGCAACACACGTGCTTATTTTATTATTTCGTTACCTAGTTCATTATTAATTGTGACCTATTGAGAGTGTTGTGACCTTAGGAAATAAAGATGAGTGAGAGGTGAGGGTTCTGTCTGGAGCAAACTGTGCTGGGGATGGGAATTTTAAGGGTGTTTCCTTTCCTGTTTGCAGGGAGAAAGGAAATGTGGCTTCACTCATACGTATCTCTGAGGACAGGGTTTCATTGCAGGCAAAATATTAAGGACCTCTAGTTTGAAACAGCTTAGGTTGTAGCAAAAGTCTGACTGAAGCCTGTAACAGAAAGATTTAAAAGCGAGGCCAATAGCAGGCAGGGAGGGGGAGAAGTGAGGAAATACGATTCTCATTCCACTCGTCCTACTCCACCTCCAGCTCCACCCCTACCAGCACGTTACAAAAATGCCAGAAGTTTCCTGGAATGCAGGAAAGACAAATAATTTGTTCCAGAATCATATCCAGCATCCCACATCTCTGGTAAACTAGGTTTGGCCTGCTTGTGTGCTAGTGTGGGAAGATGCTTAGGAGAAGAAATGTTGGGGTTTTGATTTCATGACCTTAATTATTGTAGAGATTCTGTGACTGCCCTGGCTTCATGTGTGATTTGAAAGCCTTTGTATCCAGGATCCCTAGTATTATGTTATCCCCATTCCTAGGAATCCAGCCTTTAGGGCGAGAGTGGGTCATGGCGGCTTTCCTATAGTGAAGCTTGATGCTCTAGTTAAGTCTGTGGATTCCTGAAAGTCTTAGGTTGTTTTCCTTCCTTCCAGCTGAGGTAATTAACAGCTCTCATTTCTACCCCATGTGAGTCATTGAGCTTCTGACATGTGCTGGCACACTATCTTAGTCCAGTGTCCTTCTGCCCAGGGCTTTCCTCCATCATCGGGACCTCATTTTCCACCAGATGTACTTTAACACTGAGTGTTACAAGGTCATTTCCGGGGCTGTTGCCGTTTATCCCTCTCATGTTTAGCTGCAGTTTAATTTTCAGCTTTTGTCACTATATTACATGGGAAGAAAGAAATGTGCTCTGGCAGATAGCATCAAATGTGTTTTTCCTTCTCTTCCAATTGGAAAATCACTCATAATCAGTCCTCTGCTGGGGGGTTAGATGGTCTGGGAACACTGGGAAGGGTGCTTTGTGTTTATAGATTTGCCATACTGGGATCGAATTCAAATCTGCTTGCTCCCACTTTGATTTTGTGCATGACAGTGATTTGGCAAATCACGTTCTCTGTACAGCATCTTAGACTAAATCTGTTATTCCTCTTCAAGGCTATCTTGGGTCTTTGTGACAGTGTCTCTAATGCCTGTAGTTGGTTGCCCTAGTTTGCATATAATTGTGCAGTAAAAGCCACGAGTAGTTTCAAGAAGAATGTGTATTCTGCTGCTTTAGAATGAAATATTCTAAATGTATCTGTTAAGTCCATCTGGTCCAGTGTGTCATTCAAAGCCTAGATTCCTTGTTGGTTTTCTGCTTAGATGATCTGTCCGTTGCTATAAGTGGGGTATTAAAGTCTCCTGTTATCGTATTATTATCAGTAAGTTTCTTTATGTTTGTTACTAATTGATTTATATATTTGGGTGCTCCTAAGTTGGCATAGATATTTACAATTGTTAGATCTTCTTGATGGATAGACCGCTTAATTATGATGGAACGCCCTTCTTCATCTCTTGTTGCAGTCTTTATTTTCAAATCTAGTTGTCCGATATAAGTATAGTTACTCCGGCTCTCTTTTGCTGTCCCTTGGCATGATAGATGGCTCTCCATCCCTTCACTTTGAATCTGCAGGTGTTTTTAGGTCTAAAATGAGTCTCTTGTCGGCAGCATCTAGATGGATCTTGGGGTTTTTTGTTTTTGTTTTATTCTGATACCCTATGTCTTTTGATTGAAGCATTTAGTCCATTTCCATGATTGAAAGATATGAATTTAGTGCCATTGTGTTGGAGTTGGTGTTTCTGGTGATGTCCTCTGGTCCTTTGTAGTCTTTGCTGCTTTGGTCTTTTTTTTTTTTTTTTTCCTCCACTCAGAGTCCCCCTTAAAATTACTTGCAGGTCTGGTTTAGTTGTCACAAACTCCTTTCGTTTTGTCTGGGAAACTCTTTATCTCTCCTGTTCCGAATGACAGCCTTGCTGGATAAGAATTCTTGGCTGCATATTTTTCCCCATTCAGCACATTGAATATTTCCTGCCATTCTTCCTGGCCTGCCAAGTTTCAGTGGACAGGTGTGCTGCTGACCTTACGTGTCTACCCGTGTAGGTTCAGGACCTTCTGTCCCTAGCTTCTTTCAGAATTCTCTCCTTATCTTTGTGTTTTGCTATGATATGTCATGGTGCTGACCTGTTTTTGTTGATTTTGAGGGGGGGTCTCTGTGCCCAGTTTCCTTCTCCAGATTAGGGAAGTTCTCAGCTATGATTTGTTCAAATAAAACTTCTGCCCCTTTTACTTGCTCTTCTTCAGGACTCCTTTGATAACAGATACTGTTTCATTTCATGGAATCACTTAGTTGCTCTAAGTCTCTCCTCGTGCTCTAGTTATTTCTCTTCGCTCTTTTTTTCAGCTTTATTATTTTCCATAATTTTATCTTCTGTTTCACCTATTCTCTCCTCTGCTTCCTCCTCATTCTCACTGTATCCAGTTTATTTTGCATCTCAGTTACAGCATTTTTTGTTTCATCCTGACTAGTTCTTAGGCCTTTCGTCTCTTGCAGCAAGGGTCTCTCTGGTGTCTTTTATGCTGTTTTCAAACCTAGCCACCTGTCTCATGACTGTTGTTCTAAATCCTTGTTCAGATATATTGCTTACATCTGTTTTGAGTGCGTCCCTGGCTGTGATTTCTTCTTGACCTTTCTTTTGGGGGGGAATTCCTCCATCTTGTCATTTTGACTAAGTTTCTATCTTGTGTGTGTTTTAAAAGCTTGCATGTTTCCTGCACCTGAGCGTACTGCTGTATCAAAAAGGGGTCGTACACTGTCCGGGGCCTGCCTGGCACTTTAGGAAGTGTTTCTGGTGTATGCTGTGTGCACTCTGCTGTTGGGTTTTGGCTGCCCTTTCCCACTGCTCAGTCCTCTGCAGACCTCCTCCTTGCTTGCCATGAGGAGTGTTTGGACCTTTTACTAGGTGTGCTTTGATTTGTTTGTTAAAACAATCCTGGAAAAAAGCAGGGGGAGCCAGATCCCAAAAAAGGAGAAAAGGGAAGAGAACAAAAACAAAAACAAAACAGAATAAAAAACCATAAGGCTGATTCCAAAGACAAAGACAAGAAAAAGAAAGAAAGAAAAAAAGAAAGAAAGAAAGAAAGAAAGAAAAAAAAGCCTGATCCAAAAAAAAAAAAAAAAAGAAAAGGAATTGAAAAAAACAAACAAGAAACTCTGAGCTTGATTCCAAAAGAAAAGAAGAAGGAACAACAAAAGAAAAAAGAACTGTCAGTGTCATTTTGAGGCACGATTTTCAGTGCACTTAGGGCATAGGGAATGCTGCCCATGCTGGTCTTTGGAGGAGAGGTCCCCTGTGCTGGCTCAGAGTCCTTCTTGCCCCAGTAAATGAACAGTTGTCAGGCACGGGTTGGGGGGAGGGTGTTTGGTGTAAGTAGGTCCCATCTTCACTGGGGCCACTGTGGTGTTCTCTGAGGTCCCACCATGTTGGTATTGGGGGAAAATGGCACCACCCCAGTCTCTCATCCTGGACCGACCGAGGATCTCAACCCCTGCTGTCAGGCCCCCCTCACAGAGTAGCAAGGGCACTTAGCTTGCCCTGTGCCACAGATCTCCTGTGTTTTTTCTTTGACGTGTGGCTGGGATTCAAAACTCAGCCTTAAAGGAGCTGGCACCGCATGGATCTTCCCCCATCTTCCAGAATAGAGGCTCTCTACTCTACTGATGAAAGGCCTTTGGCTGGCACCTACAGGGTCTTTTATCCTAGGGGATGCAAAAAACCCTCTTCCAAAAGTACTCTAGGAAGGGGAATGTTCTTTCCCAGTGTGCCCCAGAGATCTCTACACCACCCTATGCTATGCTCTCTAGGCCAGCTCCCTCCTGCCCGGGAGCACATGCCAAGGCTCCATTCTGGAAAAAGTCACGCACTTCCAAAACCTTGGATTTTGAGCTCCAAACGCTGTTTACAAAAAAGATCCGGGACACTCAGTACTTCTCGCTGCCCAGTCTGTGGTCCAGAGAGGTTTTCCTCTTGTGTGAATCCAATGCTGCACTTTCTCAACCCTTTTCTTTTTTCTTTCCCTTTTGTCTCTCCATGGAAGAGTTCCCTCCGCTCTGCGGCAATGCTCTTTTTTCTCCCCCATTCGTATCCACACACCGTGCACCTGCCACCTGTCTCCCTCCAACCGTAGAGATCCTTCTGCCACTCTGCAGATCAGTTTGCTGGGTGTTCAAGTGGTCTGACCTCAAAACAGCTCTGTTTGAAGGACAAGGAAAGCCCAGGGTCCCCGTGTTTCTCCACCATCTTAACTCCTCCTTTGCCATGAGTAATTTCAGTAAATGTTACTTACATACTTACTTACTTACTTACTTACTTACTTGAAACCTTTGTGCTCTAAATGCTTATTATCTCATGGTAATCTCTCCCTGGTGGTAGAGAGTGGCCCCTGGTGACCTTGCCTCTTGATCAGAATATAGACCCGGGGGAGTGCCATGACCTGCTCAAGTTATGTAAGGGGCTGTGACAGAATTAGAGCTCAGGGCTCCTGAGTCCCAGCCCATTGTTCTTTCCCCGAGGCTCTTCTCCTGGGAGTATAGATGACACAGTTGCAGTAATCGCTGCCGTTTATTGAACATCAAATAGGCACCAGGCCCACATGTTACCTCCGGTCCTCACAACAGTTCTGCAATGTAGTTTACAGATAATGACAGAGACTGAGAAAAGCTAAATAAGTTGGCCAGAGGCCCTCGGCTAGTTGTTGCAGAATCCTGGTGGAGCCCAGGTCTGCCAGAGTCCGTGCCTGTGTTCCTGCTGCACCGCAGAGGGCTTGAGAAAGCTCCTATGAGCATGTGACCAAGAGAAATGCTTGCTTGCCCTTCCCGTCCCTTCCTGCATCTCACCCACAGGCAATTATTTCACAAGTGCTCTGTGCCAAATCCAGTGCGGGTGCCCATAAGCAGGAGAAGACAGAGGCCCCGTCCTTGGGGAGCTCTCCTTTTTGTAAAGCTTTCCCCCCACTCCCTCTCTTTGACACCCCTTCCTTTGCCACCTTTGCCACTTTGGACTGCACTGCGCTCTATGTCTGCTTTCTTTCCCTTTCATTGGCCACATTAGGAGGAGGTGTGCACGACCAGAGTCCCGTGTTAGACTGGCTCTGGGTGTGGTTGTGCATGCAGGGCCCTTGTGTGCCTCGTCCAATAAATAACCCCAAATGAGAACTTACAGCTCCCTGGGCATTTCCCAAGTGCTGTATGCATCACTTCCCAATCCCAGCCACCTTCTGTGGCACAGCTATTAGTTTATCCCACATTACAAAAGAAAAACGAAAAAACCAACCAGCTCAGAACAGGTAACTTGCCTACGTGTGGTCTGGTGAGTGGCGATGTCAGGTTTGGGCTTAGGCAGATGGCTTCAGTGTGTAAGCTCTTAACCACCAGCCACACATGGGGAGCAGGCCCGGTCTCCCCCCCACCACAGGCCACAGTCACACCAAGTGGAAGGTCTGCCCTCGGAAGTACTAAGGCAACACCAGAAAGAGGCTTTTAACTACAAGTCCCCACTTGCTTGGTAAATTTTCCTACCTCTTAAAAGGGTTGATACCTATATTTTTGATATTTTAAAAATAATCCTTGCTCCGAAAGCGAATTAGATAAAATGACATTGACGTCTTCTCTGAGATATAGGGCAGATATGCCAGAAATCACAAAAAATCTTTACAGGTCCCGAGTTCTTGAAACAGGAAGACAAGGGCCAGTGATTTCACACTGGACCAGGAGAGCCAAGCGACTGTAGGTTCAGACACCTAAAATGGACAGTTCCAAATGGACCAGGGTATGTGGTTGTTCAGCAGCAGTTTCTTGAGCGTTTGCTGGATATGGAGCATGGGGGACAGAAGAGTGACCAAGACACCGCACTGGTGTTCAGGTGGCTCACGGTCTAACAGAATCACACCACCGTGAATGTGACACAGCGGTTCTGCAGGGTTCACGTGGAAGCTGATCGGTCGACAGGACTGGGGCGCACGGAGGAGGCGTTCCGGAGAGCGTGCCGACCTGACGCTTCCATGTCTCACGTGCAAAGGTGTAATCTGGGCCCAAAAATGTTGCAATAGCAGGGACGTCCTGTTGGTTTATGTAGACGATGTGAGAGCATGTTGCAAATGAGGCCTGCTCTGGCGAGTAAGCAGAGCTTGAGAGGCTGCTGAGGCACAATAACAACCATATATTATTTTATCGGCACTGGAGAAGGTGAAATCTTTTTGCGGGGTTTTCATGCCCCACAGATGCTGGGATGTTAGGCTCTTCTTGTTCATCTTTGTGCCTCAGGCCTGATAATAGCAGGGACTCCAGAGATACTTGTTAAACCGTAGAACTGGGTCTTCCGCTCACGAGGCCTGGAGGTGATAGGGCAGGAGCCTGCATAGGCAGGGCACAAACCAGCTAAACGGGTCTTCAGCACACAAGCTGCCATCCCAGAGACCCTGTCCCTCCTCTCATCGTCTCCCCATCCCACTCTTCAAGCCTGCACCAGGAAAAAGAGTACAGAAATGCTTGCCTCAGTGATTGACTAGTCATTTCCTGAATGCTTCCTTTTTAAAAGTACTGTCTTATTCTAGGAAGGCCTTTAAATCAGGTGAACGTCTACTAGGTCCCGGGCACGTCTACAACCAGCTCTCCCATTTTGCCTCAAATGACTTGCCTTAACTTTACTGCAGTGACAGCGTTATGGCTCAGGCAAGAACAGGGCGTCTCCAACCTGCAGTGACTTTGCTTCCAGGGGGTTCCGGGGAAGCCCCAGCAGTCACTCCTTAGTTCAGTCTCTGGTTGTCCAGGATGATGGCTTGCATTGTAAGATAGGACCTGTAATCCTCAGTTATTTCACACCCGTGGAACAACTGCATTTTTCAGTTTCTGAAAGATGCCATTGTTGGAAACTCCTTCTTTTGGTATTTCCAAGGAGTTCAAGGGCCTCGAGGAGGAGTAAGACCCTGACAAGCCACCACTGCACACTGATCTGGGCATGTCATATTGTTGGAAATTCTGAGTCTGTGTATGTGTGTGTTTATGTGTTCTCCTAGCAAAGGAGAACTAGAGTTTTGTTTTTGTTTTTGTTTTCAAAATCATGGTTATTTTATTGAAGTGTTTCACCATTTGGAGTTCTAAGGCTAAAATAGGACTGGGGTGCCTGGGTGGCTGAGTCAGTTAAGCATGTGGACTCTTGGTTTCAGCTCAGGTGACCCTCTGCATTGAGCTAACCTACCAGAGCAGTGCCCGCTCGGATTCTCTGCCCCTTCCCCCCCCCACCCCACCCCCACCCCCCGTTCTCAAAAGAACCTGAACTAGGACTTAATGTAGAATAAAGGAGGTTAAGGCATTCACAGATATCAGAGGGAAAACCGGTCCTTGGTTTCCCAAGATTTCCCATGGACGAAAGGCTGCACAAACACTCCATGAGAACAGAGAAATGGCTATGGGGGGAGCCAGTGTGCAGGAGGGATAGCAGGGCTGGAGGCCGCAGCTCAGGTCCACAACAGCGGGCTGGGAAGAAGTCAGTACATTCACCAAAAAGCTCTTGCTTTCCAGGCTCTAGGACGCTGAGGATTTCCTCAGACAAGGGGAGGACTAGGGTTAATAAGGTAAAGGTCCTGTTTATGGACCCTTAATTGGTTCCGAAATTTTTATTCATATTAGGCAAGTCTCCTAGCCTTCTCTTCCTCAGTTTACACAGTCGTGAGCACTTATTTAGTAAAATAGGTGTAGGGCTTGCAGTTCCATAAGATTCAAAACAAAGCATGTGGCAGGAACATCCTTATTAAATAATTTTCTTATTATATCCAAGGGTTGGTAGGTGCGTGTGAACCTAGTAAGTGTTGAAAACCAACATCCCTAGTCTAATTGAAAACCACTAATTGAAACCACTAGTTGAAAACCACTAATCCCTAGTGCATTAGAAAAAAAGAAATGCTAATTGAGTGGTTGATTTGGTACAGTTGAATCAATGGGGGGCAAAATACTCGTAATCCGAGAGCCTCCTGTTACCACAGGACTCAGGACGGGACGTCTCTGGCTGCCCTGAACTGTTCTTGCAGTACAGATTAGCACCTGGGCCTGGAAGTGCAGACTGACACTAGCTAGACTAGCTAGCAGTCTCAGCACTCCGGGGGGTGGGGGGTGGGGTGGGGGAGATATGCTAGAAACCCAGAATCGCAGACCCCACCCCAAACCTGCTAACCAGACCTCTCAGTGATTATTATGCACCTTAAAATCTGAGAGGTACTGGCTCATAAAACATGAGCTGGACCATCATTTTTGACTTTTGCACTTTCTGCCTCGGTGAGCAAACTCCCAGAGGCTGGAGCCATTTATTCTGTGCCTGGAATAGACTCTTCTGCCACATAGTATTTCCTGGGGGGCAGCGGGGGTGGTGAAAGCATGATTCTGTTTTTAGCAGTGGCATTTTCTACTTATGACTTGACCCGGCCTTCACTTTCCGGCCTCAATGATTTGAGTTGGTTCCAAAATACATCCATAAATGAAGTAAATAAATGAGGAAATTAGATTTAAAAAAAAAACAACTATATGATTGAAGAAGAATATAAAACTGGGTTGTAATTGCATACATAAATGTGTGCCACCAAGTCCTCAGCAGTTGCTAGTCTATGCAGCTGACTCTTTAGCCCTGCGTTCCCTAGTGATAAAAGCAGAAAAGAAAATACAATTATTAGCAAGTCTGGGTCCAGTACAGCTCTTCTCAGTGCAGAGTCTGATGGGACTTTTTTCAGTGGATCGCTGTAAGTGGCCTGTACTATCCACACTTTTGTAGCAAGTACAATAGTACATTTCATGAGATTTTTTTCTTACAATATCCCTTCAAGGCAAAGGACTGTTTTATAAAAATACTTCTATAAGGGGAGACCTTTTCTGGCTCTTGCCGCTTGATCATATGCAAACTTAACATTTAAATCTTCTTTTTAATTAACTTGCCTTGCCCCTCACCATCACCCCCACCTCCCAACACCCTTCTCAGTCTACTGCTGACTTGTTTCTGGGTGGGCCTTCCTAGTTAAACCTTATTACAGAGTAACCAGGGAATAAGCACAGGTGAAATGGGGGTGGCTGGTCCCTTGTCATATGGACTGTGGCAGTGGCAAGTAATTATTTAGTATTTAGTAATACTAAAGGGATTCAGGAAACCAGGTGGCAAAACCATGTTTTTCGTTAAGTGTCTCAAAGATAATTATATTTTTTTCTTGTTTTGCTTTGTTGGAGCTAGGTGTATAGTCTTTCTTAGACTTACAGATCGTCTTTAGCTTGGATCTCCCCTGCGTATTTTACCTAGTGTTTGTCAGAAGTGTAACACTCCACACACTTTATCTCCAAAAATACGATATTTTTCCTACAAGAGCATCCAACTATTGATATCGACTCAGGTCATAATCTGACTGTCATGAGATTGAGCCTGTGCCAGGCTCTGCACTCGGTGCTAAGCCTGTTTGGGATTGTTTCTCTCCCTCTCTCTCTACCTCTCCCCCACTTGAAAGTACGCTTTCTCTCTCTCATTTTTTTTTTCTGTTTATTTTTGAGAGAGAGAAAGAGCACAAGCAGGCAAAGCGCAGAGAGAGATGGAGACACTGAACCTGAAGCAGGCTCCAGGCTCTGAGCTGTCAGCACAGAGCCCTATGTGGGGGCTCGAACCCACAAACCATGAGATCATGACCTGAACCAAAGTCGGTTGCTTAACCAACTGAGCCACCCAGGTACCCCTTTAAAAATAAATAAAAAGTGTCAAGGCAAGTTTAAACGTTCTCATTAGAGAATGATCTCTCCATGTGTCTGGCAGACTCAGAGACATGGAACAGAATGAAAAACAGAGCCTCCATGGGTCTACTGTTCTCTTTCGGGCTGTTTTGGATCATACCGCCCCTCCCAGGATTTCCACCGAGCCACCTTGTCCTCAGCCATCCCCACACCACTGACAGCATCACAAGAACTAAGTGTTACTTTGGGGCCACAACTGTGGGATTCCAGAAGCGCATGAGGTGTGAGCCTCGTCACTGACAGCTGCTCTCTGGACCGAAAACGAGATCCTTTTCACCCAGATAGGGGCTGAAGCGGTAACATAGTTCCACCCTAGGCCGGCATGAGTGATTTCAAGGGTACTCTTGCTTCCATTTTCTCTGAGCTCTTAGTACGTTTCCCCCCCAAAGACAGTAAAAATATTGAGGAGGAAAAGATGCGCCCAATTCTAATCAATGTTCAGTAAAATCTGTTTGCTGGTGGCGTGGGTTTCCTCTGAAAAGCACAAAGGAAGACCCTGTTCTGTTTCAGCATTGGCCACGTGCAGAGGCCGACCATGGGTTTTGTTTACCTTATCTTTTCTAATTTACAGGCAGCCTCAGAACCTGTTCTGGACCCACAGCAAATCCAAGCGTTTGATCAACTTTGCCGTCTCTACCGAGGAAGTTCCCGGGTAATGTTTATGTAGTGGTTTAGATTTGTATTTCCCTATTTATAGATACTGTTTGGGAAATGCAGTGTCCTCAGGTCCTCCCACTGCCTCTTCAGTTTGGAACCCTGGTTAAGGCCATGTGGAGCCCCAGCCCCAGGGAGCATTCTGGATTTAGCAGAGGATACAGAGCCAGTGGGAACTGCAGTGGAGACTAGGAAGATTGGTCTTCATTCCAAAGGCCCTGAGCTCAAACTCTGAGTGCCTGTCTAGAACTGTAGAAGAGAACAGACTGGAAGAGCTGCTAGCAGTCATGCCCCAGCGTCCGTCTGGGTGCCCCACAGGCCCGTCCCAGGCGTGCTCAGTAACTTTCTCAGCCTGTCCTTCCTTGCCTACTGCCTATCTCCAGGTGGCCTGTCCAGTCACCCAGAGCAGAAACCCCACAACAGCCCTTTCCCCCAGAGATCGGGTAGGCATCTTTTTTTTTCCTCCTCTGTATTTCTTCCCTTCCCCTCCCCTCCAAACTGTCACTCACAGAGGCCGCTGCAGATCTTCTGTCCTTGCTCCATGCTGCTGTCTGGGTGCTCACTCCAGACCCCAATGTCTTGTTACCCTCTTGTTTAAACACTTTCCTGGACCTCTGTAACCTGAAGGTGGAGTCCAGATTACCACCTTCTCCACTCCCCAAGTCATACCTAAATTCCTGTCCGGCCAGATTTGTCCTCTGAGCTTATCCTGAGCTTGCACAGACTGTGTGTCTTTTAGGCCTGGACTCCCTTCTCCCACCCTGTTCTTATGCAGATGCCTGCTGGGTGGTTTGGTAGCCCAGAGGAAAACTTGTGTTCCTTCTTTGAGAGTTGGTTTTTATCCCAGGGGACTTCTCCAGGGGTCTCCTGAATGTGGTCCAGCAGCTTTATTGAACTGGCATCACCTGTGTCCCTTCTCAGCCTCAGCCAAGCTCTGCCCCAGGAGTTGGTTTTCTGGGCCTTCTCAGCAAGGTCCACGGCTTCAAACTGTTGAGCCGTTTTTCAGGACTCCTTGATTCCAGATCACAAAGTTACAGAAGTAGAACACAGAAATGTCTTCTCTTAGGAAATAGAAAATATCTTTGTGGTTGATCTTTCTACCTCACAGTGTCTGAATGTGAAAGAACTTTGAGTTTATGTAACATCTGTCGCCCGTTCTGTTCCCAGCACTGTACAGAATTGTTCTTGCGGAGAACTTCACAGGCCGATGGGCAGCTGAGAGGGTTGTAGAGGATAAGAAGTGGCACGAGATGGGGCTCGAGCAGAGCGAGGGACATCTCTTTGCAACCTGCTTGACCAGCAGTGCATATACTTGAGCAAGTGTACCTCCTGTGTGTCCTTAGCTGAGTGACTTGGAGCTTCTGAGCCAGTGCTGTGAATTGGGCCCCACACGTGTCACTGGATTGCTTTAGATGAATTGGCACTTTGAACTTAGAGGTCCTTTGGGTGTCTCTCCAGTTACCATAATCCTGGTAGTAAATTTTCAACAAAAGTGACAAATGAGACAGGCGAGTCTTGTGCCATTAGTGCTTGGATGGAGAGAGAACCCCTTGCCAGGATCAGAGAACAGCTGCTGGGTCAGCCAGAAGACCGGGTTCCTGGCAGGGTAGGTGAGTATGGAGCAGGTGATAGACAAGTTACCTCTAGGGAAGGCACAACTGTCGGTGGCTCAGCTGAGCAGAACTTGCCACATGGACCTGAGTTTGAATCCCACACTACCATTTGCCACTCACCACAGAGTAACTTGGGGCAAGTTAATTTAACTCTTGGGGCTCTGGGTTTTTTACCCAGAGGGTTGTGGAAGATTAGAAATAGTACACATGTGGGGGCGCCTAGGTGGCTCAGTTGGTTAATTCTTCATTCTTGCTCAGGTCATGATCTCATGGTTTGTGGGATCGAGCCCCATGTTGGGCTCTGCCCTGACTGTGCAGAGCCTGCTCGGGAGTCTTTCTCTTCCCCTCCACCACTCACGCACATGCTCGCTGTCTCTCAAAATACCGTATTTTTTAATGTTTATATAAGTTTTTAAAAAATAGTACATATGTAAAGGACCTAGCACAGTGCCTGGCACCTAGAAGGCACTCATTACAGTTACCTTGGACTATCAGAAGTACCTGTGGACTTTGGGTCCAGAGCCTGACACAGACTTGGATGGCTCACTCCTCACAGCTGCCCTGTCCAGGTGAAGGACTTTGGGTGTAAAATTTGTCTCTTCTGTGATCATGAGGGCCAGGCTCTCTGCTCCCTACTTTTGCAGAAAGCCTTTGAGGTAAAAGGGATGGCCCTCAGAGTGACAGTCTGGCTTCCCAGTGGGTTGGTATTAACCTTACCTGATCTTTCGGAACAGAGCCACTAACAGAGGGTTTTGCTGGTGTCATTGGTGGAAGCAGGACTCTAAGAGGACAGGTAGAGTCCCTGAATTTAAAGTGGCAGCTGGACACTTGGAGCTATCCAGGTTGCAAAGGAGAGGTCAGAGGCAGAGTGTGGAACAAGCTCTGCTGAGAACCTCAGCTCAGGGCGTGTGTGGGGAGGGGGCGGCAGGGTCCTGTGCTAGCCAGGGTGGGAGTGCTCAGAGCAAGGGAGGTTCGGAATGAGACATCCCCAGTGCAGTCTCATCATTATTAAAGGAGGAAATTTGGGCCCTGAAAGTGAAATGAACTTGCCCGAAGTCACATTACTTGTTTGTGAGATGCAGCCCTGGGGTCTATACCCTGCAGCACAGTGCTGTCCCTTGTGTATTCGAGGCCAAGGAACTGAGGACCCTCCACTCTGTTCCACACCCCCTGCGAAACCCACCCACAGTGTCTTCCCCTACTCACCTTGGTTGATGTGTGTCCCCTCCTTTGCAGCTGGCCCTCCTTACAGAACTCTCCCAGAATCGCAGCAGTGACAGCTACAGGCCGTTCAGTGGCTCCCAGAGTGGCCCTGCTTTCAACAGCATCTTCCAGAATGAGAACTTCCAGCTGCAGCTCATTCCCCCACCTGTGACTGAGGACTGAGGCCTGGCACTGAAGACCAGAGACCATCCTAATGCAGCCAGGGAGGGACCCCCTCTCTAACTGGCTTGGCCCCTCCGTCTGCCCCCTTCTGAGCAGAGGTTCCGAGGGGGACATCTATGCCTGGGCCTTTCTTCCTGCCCCTCATTCCCCAGGGAGACTCCCTGTCTCTTCCAAGATGTTGCTGCAGCATCAGGTCACCAGACCAGTTGATTTTGTTTTGTTAAGCAACGGAATGTCCCATACTTTTGTCCAGCTTTTTAAGAAAGTACGCTTTGCCAGTTGGGACGTTTTCCAGTTTCCCTGAAGCTTAGAGAATAGGTGGGACTAAGGCAGATGGCATTCAGGAGTCTGTCCTGCCTCATCCCCTCTAGCTGCTGGGTAACCTGGAGGGACTTCAACTTCTGCTGCTGTTGGGAAAAGAGAACAGGGGTTGCCAGGCCACAGGATAACTGGAACCTGCACCGTGGGGGGAGGTGGGGGCATCTCCCTTTTGATGCGTATATGGCAAAACCCATTTGAGTGTAAGATTTGCCCTCTCTGACAATAAATGCCTCTGTGTTTAAGTTCTGCAGGCCTTCTGGCTGTCTGTCTAGCTCTCAGTCTAAGTCACGAAGGACATTCAGAACCCTTGTTGCTACAATTGGTTCTATTAATTCAAAGTCAGGGACCCTGATTGTGGCAACCCTGCCTTTATTCACATGATCAGCTCCATCACAGGCTCCATTCAGAGTGGCCCAGCCACCCAAGTGCTCCTATGGCAGCGAGTAGATGAGCCAGAGCAGTATTTTTCCATTCCTTGGCCCTGGGACTCTGGACATCCTTGAACCAACAGCCACAAGAGGTCACAACTACAGAGACCAGGTTTCCACCTCACAGGTCGAGGTGCTCCTTTCATCTGTTCACTCAGGGATCAATACTGGCTTACACTAACCAAGCCCACAGGAAATAGATACATAAACTAGAAGCAAATATGTTGACGTTGAATAGAAAATCGATCCTGCCATGTGCTGTGATCCTGAGCAGATCACTTCTCTAAGCTTCGACTTTAACAAAGCCATTGTGAAGACTGAATGAGACAATCCATGTTAACATTTAGCACTGTGTGGGCATATAGCAGATGCCCCCAAAATGTGAGTTTAGCTTTTATTATGGAACTCCTCCCAAGACCTGGCTGCACAGGCAGCTAGCTGCCTCATGATGGGGATGTGAAAGGAGGTCAAATTAGGGGAGGTGTTTGAGCATTAAGTGATCACCAATGGGATGCTGGTTACAGTTACATGACATAGTCTCAACCCTATTTTACAGATAAAAAAGCTGAGAGCCACACGATAAATAATTATTACAAGGCAACACACTCAAGAAATGGCAGAACAGAGTTGGTCTCGAGATGGCAGTGTAACAAGACCCTGAATTCACCTCCTTCCACAAACCAACAAATCTACAACTACATATGGAATAATGCCCTCTGAAAGGAACCTGAAAATTGGATGACCAAAGCCTCCACGACAAAGGCTGAAAGGGTAACATCAGGATGGGAAGGAGGAGACACAGAGATGTGGACTTGCCAGGGGGGGAAACACATCAGCCATGGGGAAGCACAACTAGGAGGGATCTCAAAGGTATGGAACTTTTCCCTGAGGAGTGATGGATTTGAGCTCTACATCAGGCACCCCAAACCTTAGATCCTCCACAGCCAAAACACCAGGTTTTGAAACTCAATGAGGATTATGTTCAGAAAAACTATAAAACTGTAGAGAATGGAAAACGCACTCTTAAAGGGCTGAGTTGCAGACTCACTGTACCCAGAGACCAGTGCAAAAACACCATTTTAAAAAGCTAGACCATAAGTAAAGGAGATCCATTTACTAACCTTAAAGCATCCGTCACAGCAGCGGGAAACAGCAGAAACTCCCCCTGGGGACGGAGACACTGGTATGAGCCACTTCTACAATCTCAGTCTACCTCAATAATACCAGTACTTGGGGGCCATCCTGGAATTCTCCCTCTAATCTGCTAGCCCCAGAAAGGGTATACTCCACTGACAGCCCCACCCAACACACTCCAGTAGTCCTAGATACACCCCACAGATGGGCCAGGGGCCAGCCCTGCCTACCAATGGACCACAGTCACAGCCCACCACAATAGAAGGGAGCACACAGCTCACATAGAGGACACCCTTAGGCACCTGGCCTGGTGACAAAAGGAGATTGCCCTTCTGGGTCCCACAGGACATCTCCTACATAAGGCCACTCCTTCAAGACTGAGAGAGGTCACTGACCTACCTATTAACAGAAACACACACAGACAAAATGAGGGGGACAGAAGAATATCTCCAAACAAAAGAACAAGACAAAACCTCAGGAAAAAAGGGAAACAGAGATACACAAACTACTTCATAAAGAGTTCCAAGGAATGGTCATAAAGATGCTCACCAAACTCAGGAGAAGAACAGATGAACGCAGTGTGAACTTCAACAAGGAGAATATATAAGACAGTACCAAACAGAAGTTATAACAACTGAAAAATACACTAGAGGGGTTCCAAAGCAGACTGGATGAAGTAGAATAGATCAGGTGAGCTGGAGGAGGACCTATGGAACTCACCCAGACAAAGCAGCAAAATAAAAAAAGCATTAAGAAAAATGAAGATACCTTAACAGACATCAAGCAGAATAACAATCACATTATATAGATCCCAGGGGAAGACAGAAAGGGCCAGAAAAATAATTTGAAGAAATCCTGGCTGAAAACTTCTCTGGGAAAGGAATCAGACATCCAAGTCCATGAAAAACACAAAGAGATCCACACCAACACACATTATAATTAAAATGGAGAAATTAAGAATAAAGACAAAATCAGCAGCAGGAGAAAAACAACTTATTACATATAAGGAAAACTCCATAAAGCTATCAGATTTCTCAGCAGAAACTTTACAGACCAGGAGGAAATGGCATGACATATTCAAAGTTCAGAAAGGAAAAAACTTCCAACCAAGAATCCTCTGCCCAGCAAGATTATTCCAAATTGGAGAGATTAACAGCTTTCCAGATAAGTAAAAGCTAAAGGAGTTCATCACCACTAAACCAGCCCTACAATAAATGTTTTAAAGGGACTTCGTTAAGCTGAGAAGAAATGGCACCAATAAAGTATAGGAAAGTAAAAATCTCACTGGAAAAATAACAAAGCCAGTGGATCAATCACTTACAAAGCCAGCATGAAGGTTAAAAGACCAAAGTAGTAAAATTAAGGGAGGTGGCCCAAGATGGCAGCATAGAAAGACCCTAAACTCATCTCTTCCCACTGACACACATATAATAGAGCAGTTCCTCCTAAGGAAGAAGTGAGAGCTGATTGAGCAGTCTCTGCCCAACAAACAATAGAGGGACCACACAGAGAACAGTAGGAGACACGATACCATGAGAACCCCACCCTCAAAGCAGCAACCTGCAATAGGGAGAGATGTCACTTGAGGGGCCCAGTCCAGATTCATCTACCCTGAGGCACAGTGAAAAACAGGTTAGTTAAACTATGAGCAAAGGAAATCCGTTTACTAACCTTAGGGCATCCATCAAACTGGCAGGAAACTGCTGGAACTCTCCAGGATAGGAGGCACGGTGAATGTCATTTTTTACACTCTTCCTCCACCTTGACAGCACAAGCAGGAGCAGGGACCAGGTGCTTAAGCCAGCCTGTCAGGGCTGCCCCAGTGGACCCTGAACCCCTGGCCCACACCAGCTCCAGTCATCCCCCCAAGATAGCTCTGGCACAGTGCACTCTGGGACTCCTCCCTCCACCCCCAGCACACACCGAACCCAGTCATCCCACCAGCCAGACAGCCCCAGTTCAGCGCATCTGAGGATTCCCCTCAGCCCATGCCTGCTGTCTTGCAAGGGCAGCTCTGACATGGTGTGCCCCAGGATGCCTCTGGCCTGTGCCCATCTCACCAGGGTGGCCCTGGCATGATTCACCCCAGGACCCCCAGCTTGCTCCAGCTCCAGCCATCCTGCCAGGGCAGCTCTAGGCAGGGTACCCAGGGACTACCCCACAAGATGGCCTTGACAAAGCACACCCTAGATCCCCCAGTCCATGCCACTCTGGCATCAAGGTGGCCCTAGCACAGTGCATCCAGGACTCCCTGGCCTATGCCCACTCCAGCTTCAACCACCATACCAAGTGAGTGCCCTGGGACACCGCACCCACCCCAAACCTAGCCCACTTGCTTACCTCCAACCAGCCTGCCAAAGCTTCCAGTCACAGTCTACACAGGATATGGTCCTGTACAGGGCCACTCCTTCAAGACCAGGACAGGTAGCTATTCCACCTAATTTATAGAAACAAACACAGAAAATAAAACTAAAATAAGGAGACAGTGAAGTATGTTCCAAACAAACAAGATAAATATCCCAGGAAAAAAAAAAAACCCTAAAGAAATGGAGGTAATTTATCTGATAAAGAGCTCAAAGTAATAGTCATAAAAATGCTCACTGAAATTGGGAGAATAGAGGAACACAATGAAAACTTCAACAAAGAAAATGTAAGACCTAACCAATCAGAGCTGAAGAATATAATAATTAAAATGAAAAATACACTACATGGAATCAGCAGCAGATAAGATGATGCAGAAGAATGGATCAGCAATCTTGAAGACAGAATAGTGGAAATCACCAGAACAGGAAAAAGAAAAAAGAATTTTGTAAAAACAATATTTAAGGAACCTCTAGGAAAATATCAAGTATACTAAATTCACATTATAGAGGTCCCAGAAAGAGAAAAGAGAGAGAAGGGGGGCAGAAAACTTACTTGAAGAAATAATGACTAAAAACTTCACTAACATGGCAAAAGAAATGGACATTCAGGTACAGGAAGCAGAAAATTCCAAATAAGATGAACCCAAAGAGAGCCACATGAAGACATAATTAAAATTGCAAAAGTTAAAAAGAGAACCTTAAAAGCAGCAAGGAAAAAAAAAAGTCACAAAGGAAATCCCATAAGACTATCAGCTGATTTTTCAGAAATTTTGCAGGCCCAAAGGGACTGAAAGGATGTATTTAAAGCACTGGGAGTATTCCAACCAAGAATACTCAGCAAGATTATCATTTAGAATAGAAGGTTCCCAGACAAGCAAAAAACCTAAAGGAGTTAATCACTTAACCAACCTTCCGAGAAATGTTAAAGAGTCTTCTTTAAGTGGAGGGGCGCCTGGGTGGCTCAGTCGGTTAAGCATCTGACTTCAGCTCAGGTCATGATCTCGCGGCCTGTGAGTTCAAGCCCCGCATCGGGCTCTGGGCTGACAGCTCAGAGCCTGGAGCCTATTTCAGATGCTGTGTCTCCCTCTCTCTCTGACTCTCCCCTGTTCATGCTCTGTCTCTGTCTCAAAAATAAACGTTAAAGAACAATTTTTTTAAGTGGAAAAGAAAAAGCTATAACCAGAAATAAGAAAACATAAGAAAAATTATCACTGGTAAAGGCAAACACATGATAAAGGCAGTGGATCAGTCACTTACAAAGTTAGTATGAAGGTCAAATGACAAAAATAATAAAATCAACTGTACCTATGATAAGTAGTTAAGAGATACACAAAATAAAAGATGTAAGATAGGACATAGGAAACAAAACTGGGGGTGCCTGAGTGGCTTAGTTAAGCATCCAACTTCAGCTCAGGTCGTGATCTCACAGTTCGTGAATTCGAGTCCCACATCGGGCTTCATGCTCAGCATGGATTTCTCTCTCTCTCTCCGTCTCTGCGCCTCCCCCACCAAATAAATTTTTTAAAAAACTGGGGAAGGGCAGTAAAAGTGTAGTGCTTTTAGAATGTGTTCAAATTTAAGCAACTATCAGTTTAAAATAGACTGCTCTGTGTTTCTTTGTGTCAATATATATGAACCCCATGGTAACTACAACCAAAAACCTGCAATAGATACACAAAAAAGAAGAGAGAAAGGGAAGGGAAGGGAAGGGAGGAAGGAAGACATCAAACTGCAAGGGAAGAGACCAAGAAAAGAAAGAACAGGGAGGGAGAATCTACCCAAACAGCCAGAAAACAATAAAATGGCAATACATTTATACTTACCAGTAATTACATTCAATGTCAGTGGACTACGTTCACCAGTCAAAAAATATAGGGTGGCTGAATAGATTTTTTTAATGTTTATTTATTTTTGAGAAGGGAGAGGGATAGAAAGAGAGGGAGACAGAACCCAAAGCAGGCTCCAGGCTCTGAGCTCTCAGCACAGAGCCTGACGCGGGGCTCAAATCCACGAACTGCAAGATCATGACCTGAACCCAAACCAAGAGACAGAGGCTTAACCAACTGAGTCACTCAGGTGCCCCGTGAATAGATTTTTTTTAAAGCAAGAACTATCTATACGGTGTCTACAAAAGTCTCTCTTCAGATCTAAAGACATGCACAAAGTGGAGCAAGAGAAAAAGATATTCCATGAAAATGGAAATGAAAAGAAAGCTGGAGTAACTATACTCATCAGATAAAATGGACTTTAAAACAAAGACTAATAAGAGAACGAAAAGGCATTACATAATGATAAAGGGGTCAATCCAGCAAGAAGATGTAACATTTGTAAATGTATATACACACAACATAGCATAAAAGTATATACAGCAAATATTAACAGATCTAAAGAGATAAATTGAAAGCAATACAATAATAGTAAGAGACTTTAATACCCTACTTTCATCAATGGATAGATCCAAACAAAAAATCAATTAGAAAACATTGGCCTTAAAAAACACATTAGGCCAGATGGATTTACTAGATATATACAGAACATTCCATCCAAAAACAGATGTAATATACATGGAACATTCTCCAGGACAGTCGTGTGTTGGGCCACAAAACAAGTCTCAGTGAATTCAAGAAAATTTAAATCACATCAAGTACCTTTTCTGATCATAATGGTATGAAATTAGAAATTACAAGAAGAAAATGGGGAAAACCACGAAAAAGTGGAAATTAAATAACATGCTACTAACCATCCAATGGGTCATCAAAGAAATCAAAGGAGAAATAAAAAATTACCTAGAGACAAATGGAAACTGAAACAGAACATACCAAAATTTATCGCATGCAGCAAAAGCAGTTCTAAGAGGGGAGTTCATAGCAATATAGGCCTACCTCAAAAAACAAGAAAAATCTCAATTTAACTTCACACCTAAGGAGTGAAAGAAAGGTAATAATAAAGATCAGAATGGAAATAAATGAAATAAAGACTAAAAGGACAATACAAAAGATCAATGAAATTAAGAGCTGGTTCTTTGAAAAGATAAAATCCACAAACCCTTAGCTAGACAGCACAAGAAAAAAGGACTCAAATAAATAAAATCAACAATGAAGAAGTAGGCTCCTGGGTGGCTCAGTCGGTTAAGTATCCGACTCTTGGCTTCAGCTTAGGTCATGATCTGATGGTTTGTGGGTTTAAGGCCTGCTTCAGGCTCCATGTTGCTAGTGTGGAGCCTGCCTGGGATTCTCTCTCTCTCCCTCTCATTCTTCTCTCTCTGCCCCTTCCCAGCTCACGCATGCTCTCACTCTCTCAAAATAAATGAATAAACTTTAAAAATAGACTGAAAGAGAAGTTATAATTGATACCACAGAAATACAAAGGATCGTAAGAGACTACTATGAATAATTATATGCCAACAAACTTGACAACATAGAGGAAATGGATAAATTCCTAGAAACATACATTCTTCTAAGATTGAATTATGAAGAAACAGAAAATGTGAATAGTCCAATTACTAGTAAGCAGATTGAAAGAGTAATCAGAAACCTCCCAATGAAAATAAAAGTCAGGGATTGGATGATTTCACTGGCAAATTCTACCAAACACTCAAAGTTTTACTACCTATTCTTCTCCAACTATTTCAAAAAACTGAAGAGGAATGAAAGATTCCAAACACATTTTATGAGGCCAGCATTACCCTGATATCAAAACCAGATAAGGACACCACAAAAAAAGAAAATTGCAGGCCAATATCTTTGATGAACATAGATGCAAAAACTCTTAACAAAATATTAGCAGATAAAATCCAACAGTATATCAAAAGGATCATACACCACAGTCAAGTAAGATTTATTCCCAGTATACCATCCAAGGATGGTTCAATGTCTGCAAATCAATCAACATATGTCACGTTAACAAAATAAAAGATAAAAATCATATATTCATCCCAATAGATACAGAAAAAACACTCGACAAAATGCAACATCCAATTATGGTTAAAAAAAAATCTCTCAATAGGGGCGCCTGGGTGTCTCAGTTTGTTAAGTGTCTGACTTCAGCTCAGGTCATGATCTCATGGTTCGTGAGTAGGAGTCCTGCGCCAGGCTCTGCACTCAGCACTGAGCCTTCTTTGGTTCCTGTGTCTCCCTCTCTCTGACCCTGCCTCGCTCACACACACACTCTCTCTCAAAAATAAATAATAAAACATTTTTTTTTAATCTGTCAACAGGGGCACCTGGGTGGCGCAGTCGGTTAAGCGTCCGACTTCAGCCAGGTCACGATCTCGCGGTCCGTGAGTTCGAGCCCCGCGTCGGGCTCTGGGCTGATGGCTCAGAGCCTGGAGCATGTTTCTGATTCTGTGTCTCCCTCTCTCTCTGCCCCTCCCCCATTCATGCTCTGTCTCTCTCTGTCCCAAAAATAAATAAACGTTGAAAAAAAATTTTTTTTTAAAAATAAATCTGTCAACAAAGTGGGTATCAAGTACCCAAGTGGGTACCTCAACATAATAAGTCACATATGACAATCTTACAACCTAACATCACACTCAATGGTGAAAAGCTGAAAGCTTTCCTTTAAGAACAGGAACAAGGTAAGTGTGCCCACTCTTACCATTTTTATTCAACATAGTATTGGAAGTCAAATACTTCAAGTCCAATCCAAAGTAACTTGGAAGCAGTTAGGCAAAAAGAAGTTAGGCCAAAAGCAGTTAAGTCAAGGCAGTTAGGCAAAAAGAAGAAAAAACAAGCATCCAAACAGAAAGGAAGAGGTAAAACTGCCAGTATTTGCAGATGACATGATGCTCTATGTGGAATACCCTAAGGACTCTACCAAAAAACAAACAAACAAACAAACAAACTGCTAGAACTGATAAATGAATTCAGTGAAGTTACAGGATACAAAATCAACATACAGAAATCTGTGGCATTTCTACACACTAACAACAAAACATAGAAATTAAGAAAACATTCCCAGTTATAATTGCATCTAAAAGAATGAAATACCCAGAAATAAACTGAGGAGGTGAAAGACCTGTACATTGAAAACTGTTAAGACACTGATGAAAGAAACTGAAGAAGACACTAGTGGAAAGGTATTCTATGCTCATGAATTGGAAGAATTAATACTGTTAAAATGTCCATACTACCCAAAGGAATCTACAGATTCAAAATACCAATGGAATATTCCACAGAACTAGAACAAATAATTCTAAAATGTGCATGGAACCACAAAAGATCCCCAAAAGCCACAGCAATCTTGAGAAAAAAATAACAGAGCCAGAGATTCTGTACTCCCTGATGTCATACCACAAAACTAGAATAATCAAAATAGTATGGTTTTGGTACAAAAACAGACACACTCTGTCAGTGCACAGAGTCTGCTTTGGATCCTTTCTCTCTCTTTCTCTGTCTCTGCCCTCCTCCCATTAGCTCTCTGTCTCTTAAAATGAAATAAATATTTTTTAATGTAATATTAGCCATAAAAAAGAATGAGACCTGGCCATTTACAACAACATGGATGGACCTTGATATTCTTATTCACTTATGCTAAGTGAGATATGTCAGACAGCAAAAGACAAATACTGTGTGATCTCACTCCTTTGTGGAATCTAAAAAAAAAAGCAAATGAACAAACAAGATAAAACAAAACAAACTCATAGATACAGAGAAAAGACTCGTGGTTACCAGCAGAGGGGAGGGGAGTTGGAGGGTGAGCAAAATGTGTGAAGGGGCCAGCTGTTTGGTGATGTGCGGTGATCACTCTGTAGTGCATACAGATGTTGAATTATAAAGCTGCACACATGAAACATATATATATATTTCAAGGAACAAATCAGAGATTTGAACTCAACTGTGATTCCAGATCTAGTGATGCTCCCTGCCCAAATTACCTATCAGAAGGTTTCTTGATGAGTCTAAAATTAAGGACAAAGGCACTTGATATTCTCAAAGCAAAATTTGGTGATTGCCCTTCTTCATTATATAGTCTAAAGAGCAAAAGCAGTTGGAATATCAGAACCTCTGTTCAAATCAGGGCCAGTAAACAGCAAATCACTCTTCTTTAGCCCCTGTCCTGTTCTATCAGTCCTTAGTTCTTCACCTTCTCATTCAAGTCACAGCACCAATGGATACATTACAGCATCTTTATATTCAGGTCATGCCTTCCTAAGAGTATACTCTGGATTGGATTTGAAGAGCCCTCTGGTCTCACCTCAGAGTAGATGAGAAACGGACTCTGAGTGCTGGGCAGCACTGGGCACTGGGGATGTGGCAGGCCTGAGCTGAGCCCCAATCCCTGCCATCTGGAAGCCACTGTCCCTGACCTCTCCCATGGCACTGAGCAGATGTTCTACCTTGCAGTGATGTCAGGTCCTGCTTCAAAGCAGTTCCTCGGGGGCAAAGATTTGTCTGGAAATCTTTCTAGACTCCAGTCAACAACAGCAGTGGTTCTGCTGACATCTCCATGGAGCTCACAGAGAGGAATGGAGGAACTCACAAGATCAAGGAGCAGACGAAGAGCAGACAGCTCTAAGTACCCCCCACTCCAGCCCTAGTGCCGAGCCCCAGCTGCTTTGCTCACCCCTTGGCTGTGACAGGCGGTAAAGGAAGGATCTAGGAGAGAAGGTTCCATAGACCCTTCAGCTACCATTTGGGGAGGGCAGGTACCTGGTCTAAACAGTCTCTTCTCATGCTGCTCCCTGTGGGGGAGGGAGAGATGATCCTCTGAAAGGACATTAAGGCCCTGATGGGAGAGGTTAGTGGATTCTCGCTGGTCAATAACACAGCAGTGTCCATCACAGTTTTCTTTCTTCCTTGTACCTGGTAAATGGTAAGTATTTGAATATTACTCTGGCCCACCTGAAAACGGTTACTTTCAACTCCCAGCTTCCACTGAATGCTCCCCTTCCCACCATACTTGCCCCTCGCTCTTGCCATCAGGGGGATAGGGTCTCACTCAGTTCTCCACAAGAGCCAGAATGGACTACTAGAAAGAGCCCTGGGCTGCCAATCAGGAGCCTGGGGTTGCGGGCACAGCCCCACCATGGGCCCACTTGTCAGCTGAGGAAGGCTGTTTGCTCTTCTGAAAAATAAAAATAAAAGCAATCTGCTCCATCTATAGCAAAGGTCCAAGTGATGGGTGGGAAGATGCTTTACAAGGATAACATTGCCAACTAGAACCTTCTGTGGTGAGGAGGAGGGAAGGCATTTGTGGAAGAGGAGAGCCAACAGGGGCCTCATCAATGATGAATGCTTTAGTGAATAAATAATTCAGAGCTTTGGGGATCCTTTTAGAAACAGTATGTTTCCACTTAGCTCTGCCCACTGAAAATGTTTTTCTAAAGGTTCATCTCCAGAATCACAAGCCTGTGATGTGCCCAAAGATGCAGGGCAGTCCTGTGTGTGTTGTCCTCTGGGCAGCCCACAGCCAACTCCAGGCCCTGGGGAGTCTGAGCACCCCTCAGCTCCCAAAGGGCAGACCTGGCTCATCAGGTTATATCCCAGGGGTCCCTCTTTCTGCCATGAGCCTCCTTCACACGTTGATACTCTATGAAGCCTTCCACAACTCCGTGAGGAAAATGGCAGTTTGACTTACCTTTTGTCCACACCTGGGTGGCTTCCTGCCTGTCTCCATCACTCCTGAGAGCAGAACTGTGTTCTGTACACTCCCATGTCTTCCATAGCACAGTGCTTAAAATGTAATATGTCACATTTTCTTTCAAGTCACTTTTTTATGGGCCAAAAACGTTAAGAAACCCTTATGTGTACAGCTGGATTAATTCAGTGAACACACCTGTATAACCAGCACCCAGATCAAGCAAAAAGAAATGACCAGGACCACAGAGGTCCCCTGAATTCTCTGTTCATGTCGCCCAAGTTAACCACTATCCTGACTTCCATTGGCATAAATAGTTTTGCTTATTTTGAACTTTATAAAAATACATTATGTACTCTTCTGGAAATGACTTTCACTCCAATTATGTTGGTGAGAATTGTTATTCATTCTCATTGCTGTATAGTAGTCTATCATATGAATCTACCATAATTTATCCATTCTGTTGTTCGTGGGCATTAGGATTATTTCCAGATATTACCATTCTTCTTCCTGTCTTTTGCTGAATATATGTACACACTTCTGTTGGGTATAAGTTTAGGAATGAGTTTTCAGGGTCAAAGGGTACAGCCTGCCTGAATGAACTAACGAATGTCTACAGCTTCGGGGGACCATGGGATAGTAAGACAGGAGATGTGCACACCACCCTTGCACAGTCCTTTCCTAAACTTGGCTTTTGGTGCACAGGCCCTGACATCTATCTCCTGCCCCAACCAGGGGGTAGGTAGTTGGCTCAGGAGCCTTGCAGGATCTGCTTGTTAAGCTGCTGGTAGGGCTGGGCCTCGGCTTCACACTGGGGCACTTCTCCCTAACTGAATAGTCCGGTAGCCCCCTGCTTGACATCTGTTCCTGCTTGACTTCTGTTCCCTCAGAACTCTGTACCACATCCATCTCAAAGATCAGGATTTGTTCCTAATGGTCTGGGGGGCGTGCCATGCCCCAGTACCTCATGGTTTGTGAACCCAGCCTCTTCTCTCTAGAAGGAGATTGTTAGGCCATCACCCTTCAACACTCCCACACTCACCCTCACTTCCACCTGAGACGGTGATTTCTCCCTTCACCCTCCCCTTTGCTGACCTCTCTGTGACCCCATACAGCCTTTCTGAATGGCTTTATCAGACATAACATGGGGCCCACGTTATTTCCTGTTAGACTCCAGGAACATACTACAGCTCCAGGAATTCATAGCCTGACTCTTGTATACGCTGATTATGGGGTGAGAATAAATCCTTTGGGGTAGAACCGACAACTTTCGGAGAACAGAGTCGCCGGAGCCAAACGCAGACGAGAGGCCCACGGAAGAGGGTAGGAAGGGCGGCAAGGCGGTGCGCGCTCCACGGACTGGCGGGAGGGAGCCGGGGCGGAGGGGCGGCTCGCCGGCCAGGCAGGGCCCCCGACTCTGGCCTGCAAAAGCGGAGGGGCCGGGCGGACTGTGTTCCCACAACAAGCGCGACTTAGCGTCTGGGAGGTCATAAATTAACAGCTCTGCTCGGAAAGCGGGAAGGCTGGAGGACAAAGGGAGGGAGAGCTGCTGAGCCCCCTGACAACAGAGCTCAGTTTGGTGGGGAACAAAGGCGCTCGCCAGCGCCATTTCCCCCGCCCATCCCCCAGCCGAAATCCCGAAGGGAACCGGTTCCTGCCAGGGAACTTGCTCGCTCCGCGCAAACACCCAACTCTGCGCTTCGGCGCAGCCAAACCTCCGGCAGCGGATCTGACTCCCTCCCGCTGCCACAGGGCCCCTCCTGAAGTGGATCACCTAAGGAGAAGCGATCTAAGCCTGCCCCTCCTGCCCCCGAGCACCTTGCCTACCCACCCCAGCTAATACGCCAGATCCCCAGCATCACAAGCCTGGCAGGGTGCAAGTAGCCCAGACGAGCCACACCACCCCACAGTGAATCCCGCCCCTAGGAGAGGGGAAGAGAAGGCACACACCAGTCTGACTGTGGCCCCAGCGGTGGGCTGGGGGCAGACATCAGGTCTGACTGCGGCCCCGCCCACCAACTCCAGTTATACACCACAGCACAGGGGAAGTGCCCTGCAGGTCCTCACCACGCCAGGGACTATCCAAAATGACCAAGCGGAAGAACTCCCCTCAGAAGAATCTCCAGGAAATAACAACAGCTAATGAGCTGATCAAAAAGGATTTAAATAATATAACAGAAAGTGAATTTAGAATAATAGTCATAAAATTAATCACTGGGCTTGAAAACAGTATACAGGACAGCAGAGAATCTCTTGCTACAGAGATCAAGGGACTAAGGAACAGTCACGAGGAGCTGAAAAACGCTTTAAACGAAATGCATAACAAAATGGAAACCACCACAGCTCGGCTTGAAGAGGCAGAGGAGAGAATAGGTGAACTAGAAGATAAAGTTATGGAAAAAGAGGAAGCTGAGAAAAAGATAAAAAAATCCAGGAGTATGAGGGGAAAATTAGAGAATTAAGTGATACACTAAAAAGAAATAATATACGCATAATTGGTATCCCAGAGGAGGAAGACAGAGGGAAAGGTGCTGAAGGGGTACTTGAAGAAATAATAGCTGAGAACTTCCCTGAACTGGGGAAGGAAAAAGGCATTGAAATCCAAGAGGCACAGAGAACTCCCTTCAGACGTAACTTGAATCGATCTTCTGCACGACGTATCATAGTGAAACTGGCAAAATACAAGGATAAAGAGAAAATTCTGAAAGCAGCAAGGGGTAAACGTGCCCTCACATATAAAGGGAGACCTATAAGACTCGTGACTGATCTCTCTTTTGAAACTTGGCAGGCCAGAAAGAATTGGCACGAGATTTTCAGGGTGCTAGACAGAAAAAATATGCAGCCAAGAATCCTTTATCCAGCAAGTCTGTCATTTAGAATAGAAGGAGAGATAAAGGTCTTCCCAAACAAACAAAAACTGAAGGAATTTGTCACCACTAAACCAGCCCTACAAGAGATCCTAAGGGGGACCCTGTGAGACAAAGTCCCGGAGACATCACTATAAGCATAAAACATACAGACATCACAATGACTCTAAACCCATATCTTTCTATAATAACACTGAATGTAAATGGATTAAATGCGCCAACCAAAAGACATAGGGTATCAGAATGGATAAAAAAACAAGACCCATCTATTTGCTGTCTACAAGAGACTCATTTTAGACCTGAGGACACCTTTAGATTGAGAGTGAGGGGATGGAGAACTATTTATCATGCGACTGGAAGCCAAAAGAAAGCTGGAGTAGCCATACTTATATCAGACAAACTAGACTTTAAATTAAAGGCTGTAACAAGAGATGAAGAAGGACATTATATAATAGTTACAGGGTCTATCCATCAGGAAGAGCTAACAATTATAAATGTCTATGCGCCGAATACCGGAGCCCCCAAATATATAAAACAATTACTCATAAACATAAGCAACCTTATTGATAAGAATGTGGTAATTGCAGGGGACTTTAATACACCACTTACAGAAATGGATAGATCATCTAGACACACGGTCAATAAAGAAACAAGGGCCCTGAATGAGACATTGGATCAGATGGACTTGACAGATATATTTAGAACTCTGCATCCCAAAGCAACAGAATATACTTTCTTCTCGAGTGCACATGGAACATTCTCCAAGATAGATCATATACTGGGTCACAAAACAGCCCTTCATAAGTTTACAAGAATTGAAATTATATCATGCTTACTTTCAGACCACAATGCTATGAAGCTTGAAATCAACCACAGAAAAAAGTCTGGAAAACCTCCAAAAGCATGGAGGTTAAAGAACACCCTACTAACGAATGAGTGGGTCAACCAGGCAATTAGAGAAGAAATTAAAAAATATATGGAAACAAACGAAAATGAAAATACAACAATCCAAACGCTTTGGGATGCAGCAAAGGCAGTCCTGAGAGGAAAATACATTGCAATCCAGGCCTATCTCAAGAAACAAGAAAAATCCCAAATACAAAATCTAACAGCACACCTAAAGGAACTAGAAGCAGAACAGCAAAGGCAGCCTAAGCCCAGCAGAAGAAGAGAAATAATAAAGATCAGAGCAGAAATAAACAATATAGAAACTAAAAAAACTGTAGAGCAGATCAACGAAACCAAGAGTTGGTTTTTTGAAAAAATAAACAAAATTGACAAACCTCTAGCCAGGCTTCTCAAAAAGAAAAGGGAGATGACCCAAATAGATAAAATCATGAATGAAAATGGAATGATTACAACCAATCCCTCAGAGATACAAACAATTATCAGGGAATACTATGAAAACTTATATGCCAACAAATTGGACAACCTGGAAGAAATGGACAAATTCCTGAACACCCACACTCTTCCAAAAGTCAATCAGGAGGAAATAGAAAGCTTGAACAGACCCATAACCAGCGAAGAAATTGAATCGGTTATCAAAAATCTCCCAACAAATAAGAGTCCAGGACCAGATGGCTTCCCAGGGGAGTTCTACCAGACGTTTAAAGCAGAGATAATACCTATCCTTCTCAAGCTATTCCAAGAAATAGAAAGGGAAGGAAAACTTCCAGACTCATTCTATGAAGCCAGTATTACTTTGATTCCTAAACCAGACAGAGACCCAGTAAAAAAAGAGAACTACAGGCCAATATCCCTGATGAATATGGATGCAAAAATTCTCAATAAGATACTAGCAAATCGAATTCAACGGCATATAAAAAGAATTATTCACCATGATCAAGTGGGATTCATTCCTGGGATGCAGGGCTGGTTCAACATTCGCAAATCAATCAACGTGATACATCACATTAACAAAAAAAAGAGAAGAACCATATGATCCTGTCAATCGATGCAGAAAAGGCCTTCGACAAAATCCAGCACCCTTTCTTAATAAAAACCCTTGAGAAAGTCGGGATAGAAGGAACATACTTAAAGATCATAAAAGCCATTTATGAAAAGCCCACAGCTAACATCATCCTCAACGGGGAAAAACTGAGAGCTTTTTCCCTGAGATCAGGAACACGACAAGGATGCCCACTCTCACCGCTGCTGTTTAACATAGTGCTGGAAGTTCTAGCATCAGCAATCAGACAACAAAAGGAAATCAAAGGCATCCAAATTGGCAAAGATGAAGTCAAGCTTTCGCTTTTTGCAGATGACATGATATTATACATGGAAAATCCGATAGACTCCACCAAAAGTCTGCTAGAACTGATACAGGAATTCAGCAAAGTTGCAGGATACAAAATCAATGTACAGAAATCAGTTGCATTCTTATACACTAACAATGAAGCAACAGAAAGACAAATAAAGAAACTGATCCCATTCACAATTGCACCAAGAAGCATAAAATACCTAGGAATAAATCTAACCAAAGATGTAAAGGATCTGTATGCTGAAAACTATAGAAAGCTTATGAAGGAAATTGAAGAAGATTTAAAGAAATGGAAAGACATTCCCTGCTCATGGATTGGAAAAATAAATATTGTCAAAATGTCAATACTACCCAAAGCTATCTACACATTCAATGCAATCCCAATCAAAATTGCACCAGCATTCTTCTCGAAACTAGAACAAGCAATCCTAAAATTCATATGGAACCACAAAAGGCCCCGAATAGCCAAAGGAATTTTGAAGAAGAAGACCAAAGCAGGAGGCATCACAATCCCAGACTTTAGCCTCTACTACAAAGCTGTCATCATCAAGACAGCATGGTATTGGCACCAAAACAGACACATAGACCAATGGAATAGAATAGAAACCCCAGAACTAGACCCACAAACGTATGGCCAACTCATCTTTGACAAAGCAGGAAAGAACATCCAATGGAAAAAAGACAGCCTCTTTAACAAATGGTGCTGGGAGAACTGGACAGCAACATGCAGAAGATTGAAACTAGACCACTTTCTCACACCATTCACAAAAATAAACTCAAAATGGATAAAGGACCTGAATGTGAGACAGGAAACCATCAAAACCTTAGAGGAGAAAGCAGGAAAAGACCTCTCTGACCTCAGCCGTAGCAATCTCTTACTCGACACATCCCCAAAGGCAAGGGAATTAAAAGCAAAAGTGAATTACTGGGACCTTATGAAGATCAAAAGCTTCTGCACAGCAAAGGAAACAACCAACAAAACTAAAAGGCAACCAACGGAATGGGAAAAGATATTCGCAAATGACATATCGGACAAAGGGCTAGTATCCAAAATCTATAAAGAGCTCACCAAACTCCACACCCAAAAAACAAATAACCCAGTGAAGAAATGGGCAGAAAACATGAATAGACACTTCTCTAAAGAAGACATCCGGATGGCCAACAGGCACATGAAAAGATGTTCAGCGTCGCTCCTTATCAGGGAAATACAAATCAAAACCACACTCAGGTATCACCTCACGCCAGTCAGAGTGGCCAAAATGAACAAATCAGGAGACTATAGATGCTGGAGAGGATGTGGAGAAACGGGAGCCCTCTTGCACTGTTGGTGGGAATGCAAATTGGTGCAGCCGCTCTGGAAAGCAGTGTGGAGGTTCCTCAGAAAATTAAAAATAGACCTACCCTATGACCCAGCAATAGCACTGCTAGGAATTTATCCAAGGGATACAGGAGCACTGATGCATAGGGCCACTTGTACCCCAATGTTCATAGCAGCACTCTCAACAATAGCCAAATTATGGAAAGAGCCTAAATGTCCATCAACTGATGAATGGATAAAGAAATTGTGGTTTATATACACAATGGAATATTACGTGGCAATGAGAAAAAATGAAATATGGCCTTTTGTAGCAACGTGGATGGAACTGGAGAGTGTGATGCTAAGTGAAATAAGCCATACAGAGAAAGACAGATACCATATGGTTTCACTCTTATGTGGATCCTGAGAAACTTAACAGGAACCCATGGGGGAGGGGAAGGAAAAAAAAAAAAAAGAGGTTAGAATGGGAGAGAGCCAAAGCATAAGAGACTGTTAAAAACTGAGAACAAACTGAGGGTTGATGGGGGGTGGGAGGGAGGAGAGGGTGGGTGATGGGTATTGAGGAGGGCACCTTTTGGGATGAGCACTGGGTGTTGTATGGAAACCAATTTGTCAATAAATTTCAGAAAAAAAAAAAAAAAAAAAGAACTGACAACTTTCGGACCCCCAGTAATCTAAAAGGATGTTCAGTGAATTCTAGTTGGACCCAATGATCTTACACTGCCCTCTCAATGACCTATCTATCCAGAGATGCCCACTGTGGCTCCCACATTTATCTAGGGCCTTGAGTTCCTTGGGAAACTCAAATCCCTGGTGTCCTCTCCATACACTCAGTGCATCATTGTGGTCACCTCTCATTATTCAAGGCTCTAAGGTTGGACAGGCTGTGTATATCCCTGTGAAAATCCCATCCTAGCCTCAGCGAGCACTCCCTACAGACACAGAGCAGTTTCCCACCCAGGGTCTTCCCAAAATCTCCTGGCCTGTGTGGCCTCTTAGGCATTATGGACATACTACAATGGAATTTCCAGGTCCTTCTACAGATATGTGGATGTGTCTACACTTGCTCTGTGAATTTTGGCATCACAGTTCATACAGATTCTAAACATGAAGGCAGAAACTTTGTCTACTGCATGGGGCCCTGTTTAAGCAGACATCAGATACTCGTCACTGGGAATCGGAGTCAGTGTCTACACAGTCCTCTGAAGCAAACTGGCCCCAAGAGGCAAATCCAAAACAGGTGATGACTGAGGACATGCAATATCTAAGAGAGCAGTTGGTATCAAAGGTCCCACCCTAACAGGGCTAGGAAGGGGAGAAGGCAGAAGCAGCTGATTAAAAAGTGCTACAATCTGAGGGCAATCCCCAACAGAGCTCTTAGATCCAGGACCACCCCTGAGCACATGTCAGTATCTGAGGTCCAAGGCCAGACCCAGGCCCAGGTCAAGCCAGAGTAATTTGGCAACAACGGCAACACCAGGCGATGCCCAGAGGGCTGAGCTGTGGCTCGCTGATGCCTCCACCTAGAGCCAGGGCTGGTCCAGACTGTGGTAGGCCTGGGCGTGCATTGAGGAAGAGACAGACAGGTGAGGGAGAGCGGATGGAGTAGGCCTGAGGAGGGTTTGACTGCACAGGCTCAACAATGAGGAAGTCACCCCAGTTGGATTTGGAATCTCAGCAGACATTTGGAGCTCCAGCCCTGCCACTTACCAGCCATGTATGACTAACTTACCCACCTTTAGAGCTGACTTAACTATTGGTTGCTTCATCCATAAACTCACAAAATTATCCTGTCCCTCCGACCACACAGAGTTACTGGGTGTGGCTGATAAGCTGACCTTTTGGGAAATGGTTGGTCACATCCCATTCTGATGTTGCAGTGCTTTGCTGATTCACGGTGCTGTGCGGTCATCATCTCACAATGACGCTCCAGATCTCTTTCTTGTGATAAATTATCTGGGGTCTTACACTAGATGATAAAGTGGGCTGAGGCTTCCCACCAAAGCCAAGCCTTCTGATCTGCCATCTCCAAATTCACACGCAGAGCTTCAGGCTGTGGACTGAGAAAGACAATGAGAAGCAAATCCTCTCCTCTTTCTCCAACCCACCAGTGCGAGAACTTTCCATCTATGGTTGGAGGGCTGGAATGGGGTCACTTGCCTGTGGAGGCCAGTTAGTTAAAGGACACACACTCCCCAGTCCAGCCTTTAGTCTTGTCCAGCAGGTGCCTGAGTAGGTGAGTCACTGTTCAGACCTGCGCGCTCTCCATTTCCACCCCACATACCCAGCAAATGCTCCACCTGTACTCACTGTCCTAGGACTCATCGTCCTCAAAATAATTTACTGGGATTCTGATTATAAAAGTAGTATCAACTCATTTTAGAGAACCAGGAAAATTCAAAAAAGCAAACAAAAACACCACTAATATCCGGCATACTTGCTTTGCCTTGTTTTTGCTTCTATTTCCAACAGTTCCTGTATCTGATTCCTGCAGAATTCCATCTGACCTCTGATTACACCTCCCTGAACTCTACTGCAACAAGCCTGAGTTCCTAGGTCCTCCCTCACTCCTTGCATTCAATGCAGAACTGAGGCAGCACAGCACAGGTTAAAGGCATTAGCAGTTCGCAATGACTGAATTGTAATGAGGACGAGATGCTAAATTAAAGTTTATTGCAGAATAAAAGTGTATGTAGTCAGCAGTTGTTTAAGAGGCTACAATGAGATGCCTTCTAGAACTTGGCAATACAATTATGTAGAGTTAAGTGAGTAAAATGCACACACAGATGAGATTAGCTGTCGGCAAAAGTCATTTTGAGACAAGTCATCTTTCGTGAAGGCAGAAAGAGCTAGAATGCTCGTCAAGATGTGATTAAACATGGAAGAAACAATAGCCTCATCAAAGCATGGAGATATTTGCAGTAAGTTGGCGTGTGTGTGTGTGTGTGTGTGCGCGCGCGCACGTGCATACACGCGCTGGGAGGAGGTCTGTGTGGAGCACAGAAAAGGGGGAGGGAGGAAGGAATCTTGTTGGTGTTTCTCCCAACACCACCTGGAGAGCAGCCACACTGGGTGAGGAATGAGCCACCAGCCCGTGGGAAGGTGTTCGCTGGGTTAGGGACAGGGATGGAACACCCTCCACTCTGCTCCCAGGTTCACTAGCTGCCTCCTGACTCAGCCTCCAACTACCGTGAGGGTGGGAAGAGGTGCTATACGAGTGAGCAACTCAGGCAGAGGGCCAAGAACGTGAGCTCTGGAGCCAAAGTAACTGGGTTCAATTCTGACTCCTACTACCTACAAGCTGTGCCATTTGGGGCAAAAATATATCCTCCTTGAGCACTGTTCCTGATTTGTGAAATGCAGTACTGAAATGTCCCTCAGAGGGCTGCTTTAAGGATTACTTGTGGAAAGCAGTAAGGTTGGGCTATAACTATTAATAATATTAACAATGGCATTATTACTATTACTGATAAATGAATTTACTTAGCGGTCCCTAGTGAAGTTACTTAATGAAATCCAGCCCACAAGCTGCTCTTTTCCAGGTGTGAATTAAAGAACTGAGCTTCTGGATTTGCCACTCTGAGGTCTGGACCCTGAGCCTGGGTGACAAAGTGCACCGCCTGGGACCTATGGGTAGAAGTGTCTCACACGGCACATATGAACCACATGCAAGCCCGTAGCTGTGTGTGAAATAAAGACCATGGGGGAATGTAAGTTTTATTTGCATAAACCTCATGTGGCTGATAAAAAAGTTCCTATTACAAAGTGTTCTGGGAGTCGTTGTGAGCAGTTGACCATGAGTGCCTATTATGGATAATAACACTTACCTGCACTTCATAGTTTTTATAAAGTCTAAGTGTGATGGGGCGCCTGGGTGGCGCAGTCGGTTAAGCGTCCGACTTCAGCCAGGTCACGATCTCGCGGTCCGTGAGTTTGAGCCCCGCGTCGGGCTCTGGGCTGATGGCTCAGAGCCTGGAGCCTGTTTCCGATTCTGTGTCTCCCTCTCTCTCTGCCCCTCCCCCGTTCATGCTCTGTCTCTCTGTCCCAAAAATAAATAAACGTTGAAAAAAAAAAAAAAAAACATTTAAAGTCTAAGTGTGATAATGATGTAAACTGCTTATTTCTTAGCACAAACTAAGCACTCAGTATACAAGTTTCATGTTTTATAAATGCGGGTTGTTTTCTTTAGTTCACAATGTTATTTGAATCAGAACCTCTCCAAAGGAGAAAGTGAGGGGGACAGAATATTCCAGACTCCAAAATATCAGATTTGTGCTGGTACAAAAGAAAAAAATTACATTTATTTTACAAGTTAAGTATCTTCCTAAAATATTATACATAGAGGAAACTTGAGCTGTCTTTAGGAAAACAGAATATAATTTTAGGAAATTACAGAGGGGTCAACATTGTGCTTAAAACTTGGAAATAGGTGAAAAAATTAGCACAGTAAGTGAATATTGCAAGGTATGAACAGCCTTAAAAAGTGTATGTGGACACAACGATACAGAAGGTCAATATTAAAGCCTCTAGTGATGATCCGCTTTCAGAATTGTTCATACTGTGAAGAGAGCACTGCTTCAATCTTAACAGAAAAAGGAACTCAAAGCACTAACAGAAGCATGGCCCTTTCACGGTAGTCAACTCTCCAGTCTCTAGAGTAATGAAAGGGAGCAGTGACGTAACATTTTTAAAAGGTAATCCCAAAATTAATTTTGAGGCGTGCCCTCATAATTATGTTTGGATGTGAGAAATACCAACATCCCTGGAGTTCACGGCACTGAGACAGTGAGGACTCCCACCTCCTTCCCCTCTCCTCCCCTGTGGGAACAGACACAATCCCAGACTATTCAGACAAACCTAAAATGCAACCGTCCTCCTCAATTCTGGCCCTCATCTCCTGTGGAGAGGGGATAGGAAAGAAAACTGTTAAAATGTTGTTTCCCTCATGTGAAAGGCCAAAACATGTCAGTACAATTTTGCAAACAAGATGGAATAATCAAGAGCGGACATATAAATATTAGTTTAACTTGTGCTTTCCCCCCGACCCCCTGCCTAATAGTCTTTATACCGCCAAACCTATCTGGGTATTTTGGCAGTTTTCTAAAATAGGTTGTGTCCTATACCCAAATAGAGAAATTTGTATAAAATGAGTTTGTTCTGATTAGTCTCAAAAGAACTGCTTCAAATCGGCCAGGAAGTAGAGGTTAAAAAATAAAAGCACCAGCCCCACAACAGTATCGAATCTGAGATCAAATCCAAAAGGTACTTGAGGACAACGACTTCACCGTTTTGTTTTAGTCTGGGTGGTTTATTTGGTTTTATTTTGTATTACCTTGAAGTACAAGTCTTCCTTTCCCAGGAAAGCAACCGTTTTTCTTCATGGTTTTCCTCAGATTCTTACTTCAAATCTTAAAAATTACAAGGTAAAAAATACCTAGGTTTGATTGTAAAAGCCTCATTTTTAATGTACCAAATCGTTATAACCACAAAAGCATTTTAATTGCTTTGTCATTTCTCAGAAGAGTTAGAATATCTGAAACTGGAAAATTCCAAAGTAAGTCTTGGTTAGGTAATAAAGCTGAATTCCATACAGCACTTCTTTTGCATCTTCCACCCTAACAGCTCGTACATCAACTTTCAGGAAGTGGGAACGGTGCCAGGCTTCCATAAAAGCCCCCAAAGCACTTTCTCCATCCACACAGCCCAACCCTTCACTCCAAGTGAACTACCAGGTTCAAATTAAGTTTTAGTACCTGTCAACGTACAAGTATTAACCCAAAGACTATTTAACATGACTGTGTTCGATGTCTATAATACACATTGCAGTCTAAACATTTTCTAAAGTGCCTATAAATATGCTTATACAAATGAGCAATATAATATCAGGTTTACAGAGAAATTCTTTTATCTAATATATAACAGATAGGCCTAGAATTTAAGTTGTAAATACCCATTTTCATATCCTTATCAGTTGTTTTTGGAATGCAAGCATTAAGAAACAATTCTGGTTCAATCATGTATGATTTTCAGAGAATTATTAACAGTGCTATGACAAAGAAACCCTTGCTTGTGCTTGTTCAGAAAAGGCTATTTTGAGATCCAGGAGCATCTGATATTTAGAATCCAATGGAACATCTTCAATTCTATAAAAGAGTAGTAAGTGAAGCTTAGTGAATTTTTAATTATAAAGAGATTGTGCAAATATTTAAAGTGATTATCAACCATTATTAAATCCAAAAATTTCATTAAAATCATGGGTAATCTGAATGGCAGTTCAGGAGTTTAAAAAACAGGAACCTAGGCAAAAGTCATAGATATTACAGATGAAGGCCCCAACCCTGACACAGCCAGCTTCAGAAACATGGCCCTGTGACCACGTATTTCCACAGCTTTGGAGACCTGGTGGTTGACTCTGATCAGTTTAATGAACAGGAATGTGAGCCCAGAGTACAGAACTGATAAAACTGTGCGGAGAAAGGAGACCCTCCATATGCCCACCCAGGGGCTTCACTGAGCTCAACCACAGGGTAGGTGCAGACAGGACCCTGGGGTCGCTGCTTCGATCCTGAGTACACAGTGGCTGGCTACACTGCTCGGCTCATGGGATTTGGGCTTCCATGCCTGCCTTCAGCTGGCTAGTAAATCATGGGAGGCACTGAGAACCTCAGACAGGCTCATCAGATGTCTGTCCCTAAGCCATCAGGCCGGGGAAGGCCCTCTCTGCACCCCCTCCTCCACCTGCCCTTTCCTGGAGCCTGCTGTTCCTGGAGCTCCTCTCACCACCTTACTGGTCTGACTTGTTGAGTCTTTACATTTCAGTCAGTGGGAACTTTATGCTGCATTCTCATCTAGCACAGGAAGCTTTAACTGCCACTGCTTTCAAAGGAATACGTGTACTCTGTTTTCTAAACCCTAGCACTGTTTTGGGCACCTAGACCTAACAAAGTGTTCTAGCCAATCACTTGAACTACATGTACGACCAAGACAGCAGACTCTGCCTAGAGTGATTTGTGAAGGATGCCAAATGGAGGCTTCAGGGTGGAACACAACAGGCCTTGTCTTATTTCTTAAAATACAAACTAAAGTGACACAGAAGAGATGTGCCAAAATGCGGACAGAGCACGAGATAGTGCCACGAGAGCACGCTCACAGAAAGTGAGGGCATAAGAAGTATTTCTCAACCTCCAAACTTTGGCAGGTGTATCAGGCTGTATTTTAAACTTCCTGAACTCTTAACTACGCCTCACAGAGAGGAGACGTGGAGAAATGGCAGATAAGCAACTCACACAATAACACCTTGTATAAATGGAAATTAGGAGAATTCGGAAGAGAGCTAAGTAAGAAAGAATTATTCACTATTTTGTGTGTGTGCGAAGAGAGAACATGTACAACAGACAATGAATATTACTGTAGTAAAGTGAATGAATATTACACAAAATATCTTCTGACTTAGCAGCAAACTATTTCAACTGCTTTTGCATTTGCATAAAAAATCCATGCATCATACTGAATTCTAATCAATTTCTCACCTAAGCCATTCTAATGCTTCATACAACCAAATGAAGCAGAATTAATCAAACCTATTAGATTCATTCCTAATCCCTAAAGGACTGCTGTGTTTAGCATTTCCATGCTAACTAAAACTATTGATTTTTTTCTTAAGACGTCAGATGTGGCTGCCTCCTAAATATAATACCTATATAACTTCCTAAAAGTTTTCCCCAGATTTGAAGAACAATTAAGAAAAATGGGGAAATGTTGAGGAATCCACCCAAGAGGCCAGCTCAAACGTGGCAACACGTTCTCCAGCTGCATGCCTAGTACTCTCCTTCCCCTGGGTTTCCAGAGCATTCTGGGTACCATTACCCGCATGTGTTAGCACAGCCCTCTGCTGGACTGCAGGCCCCTTCCTGTAGGAGTCAGGTGTTACTCAGTCTGCATCCCACTGTGCACCCTGCAGAGCGTAGGCACTCAGCTAAAGGTGGATTGAACATGAAACTGAAGGCGTCATCTCTTCTTAAATGAAGGTCTGGCTCTGCCCCAGGTCACGCAGGGTATGCAGACACTGGCCATAACTAGGGGTCGAGCGAACCTCCAGTAACCTCCCAGAAATAAACTGAGACAACAGGGCCCAGACCGATGCAGGTGGTGAGAAGAGAAAAGAGACAGAATGGCATCTACAGTGCACACTCTGTTCCCCGCTCCTGAGCTGATTCCCATAAGAGACTAGCAGGGTAGGGGTGCCTGTGGGCACACCAAAAGGAACGCCAAGTGGGGTGTGTGTGTGTGTGTGTGTGTGTGTGTGTGTGTGTCAAGAACTGGCTATGTAGAAAATACTGTCTCCTTCGCTGTGGGTAGCTCCTCAACCTGATCCATGGTAATCATCACTTCACTGCTTTCAGAGTTCCCAGTGAAATTAAGGCTGGGTCACAATTCATGACACCAGATGCTACATAGAAAATAAGTCAAGATACAAAAGAAAACCATTTATAAGAAAAAGAAGGTCTTAGTTCTAAGACTAATTTAAGAGTGAAGCTAATCAGCAGACCACTGAACCACTATGGTTGTCAGAGAGGGGTAGAAAATACCAACTGCAGTGGAAAAAGGATCCATCAGACCAAAGTACAAAAGCTCAGCATGGATCAGAGGCCGTGGCTTCCTGCTCGGACTCTCACACGGTGGTTTCTATTGTTTCAATCACTTCCAGATCTGACTGTGAAGGGGACAGAAGGGTGCACTCATCCGGTTCCCAGCTGCTCTCCGGACTGTAATCTTCCTCTGAACTCAGTTCCGCTCCTTCTTCTGTGTCCTCATCACATGATTCCACATAGTGAGCCCCAATGGCATTGATCCCGGAGTCCTCAGAACTTGAGGGAGAAGAGCAGTGATCTATTTTTGGTGTACTGCTCTCTCTTGAAATTAAGGCATCATGTGCAGAGACCTCCTCAGGGCTCATTTTGTGGGAATGTGGCGCCGGCTGCTTCTGCACGTAACACATCTTCCCATTAATACATTTAACCTGATAGTTGTCGATAAAGAGGTCTGAGATCATACAGTACCTTGGTGAATCAGGGGGGAGGGGTGGTTGGAAGACAGATGCAAATTTCAAAAAGTGTTCAGTGAGTGAGACTGAGATCTGAATGGTGTTCGTGGGTTCCCGAGGCTTTGCAGGAATCTCAGTGCTTGGAAGCTGCTCCACAGGGGTCATAGGCTGATACACATACTTGCCTGTGAGGAACACAAAAAAAAAGTGGTTGAAATCTAAGAGTATTACACAAAGTACATTAACACAGCTATAATGGTTTCCTTCTGAGGATTCAGAATGTTTTTTAAAATATTTCACCATCAAAAGAAACCAGTAATAGAATCATTCTACATTGTTATAATCAATGAAAAATATAGCATGATACATAATAACATCATGGTATTTCCATCTAAGAAAACTCACACACTACAAATTTTAATTTATATTGATGTCTTTCTAGTACTTCTGAAGTGGGTATATACTAAAATTCTTATTTTAACAACAGTCTTAAATGATTTATCCCTTACATTAGAATAAAGAAAGCCCACAATATATGTATTGTAAGTATGTAAGTATGGTAAAAACACACTGTAAAATAACATACTATAAAATTATAATTCCATTTTATTTTTAATAGTCATATGCTAATATTTATGCTAATACATACATTTAAAAACTGGAGAAATATATACCAATTTATTATCAGGATTACAGAAGACTTTCACATTTTAGGTTTCTGTTTTAATCGGAATACATATACACATGCGTATTTAACAGGTAATGGCCTACAGGACTGTCCCAGCCACTGGCAAGGGCTGGGGTAAGGTATAAGGTGGGAAATGATCTCGTTCAAGGCCCAAGTGCATCAATGGCCTAATTAGGAGATGTTCTCCCTGACACCAGCTCCCCTGGTACTAAGCAGCCCAGGCCAAGCAGAAACAAAGGCACAGGTGGTGTAGGGGGTAACCTACCAAGTGTTTCTAGGAAACCAAGAAGCTTATCTCCACACCTTCCCCTCTGCTCTGAGCAGGGCTTCACACAGCACACCTAGAAGTGCAACCTAAACCGATCTTGTCCTAATGTGTGTCTTTCTTTGTTCTTTCACTTCACTCAACATTTGCAAAGCCAGGATCCTGTGTACCAAGTGCTAAGGAAACAGAGATAGAGATGGAAATTATCCAGTCTGTAAATCTAAAATGATTTCAATATAGAAATCTGGAAGTAAAAAAAAAAAAATCTTGAAAAACTCAGAAACAGTGGCCACAACTGTAGGCACCATCTTGGGTTTCTCCTAATGTAGTTGAGTATCAACCAGTCCATACTGTATCTTCAGCACATAATTATGACAGGGCTTTTTAACCTAATGGCACTATTGCCATTTTGGACCAGACGATTCTTTGTTGTAGAGGGCTGTCCTATGCACCGTACGATGTTTAGCAGCATCCGTGGCCTCTACCCACTAGAAGCCAGGAGCACCTCCTCCACAGGTATGACAAAACTGTTCCCAGACATTATCATAGACCCCTAAGGGTCAGAATCGCCCCGGATGAGAACTACTGATTTATGAGCCCGTCATGAGCATCTCTTTACAAGCAATTCACTCATTGTGCATGCACCTGGCTCCTGTTTATTTCTCGGTCAGACTGGAAATTCTAGGACAGAAATCACATTTGTATGGAAAATTACCTTAGATTTTTTAACAATTTATTTAGGCCATGGAAGAAAAGCAATTTAAGATCAGAAAAGCAAACTAGGCCATAAATAGTACAACATCAGCAATCTATTAAGATCAATCAGCTTGCCTATATTTTTTTATTTCTGGTTCCTGACTCTTGTACAAAAGTGTAGGCTTAGATGCTATAATTTCATTGTAACTAAATTACTCAAAAATATATTCAGTTTCATTCTGGAGTAACACATGGAAAAGGTACATTTAAAACTGTTAGTCCTTTGGGTTCCTAGGTCTGCTTCAAAGCATGGACATGTATCATGTAAACCCTAAATGGTCTGATAAAAACAGAGGTGAGAAGAATCCGTCACACCTGCCTGGGGGAGTAGGTTTCAAATATGCCAGTACCTTTATTTCTCTGTTATCTGTAAGGAAGTACAGTACTATTTCTTTCAAGAAAAGTTCAAATCACTAGAGTTTGGTATAGTAGGACCTCTGCATCCAAGCACCACTGGCATTATCAGCTGAAGGGGCAAAGAAGGCAGAACTTCGAACCTCCCCTCCAATCTTCCAGTCCCTTATATTCACAGTGGTGAATAAATCATCTGGAATGGACATTGGTCTTTTCTATTCTTAGTTAGTGGACTGGTGGTTACTGAGTTCAGGAGGCTATGGATGACAGGCACTCAAGAAATGCCTTTTGCAAAATGCTGATTAAGTTTCTGGCCCAAGTGACCTCTGGTTTAGTTATCCACTTGTCACAACTGTAGAAGTTCCTGAAAATTCTTACTCAGACTCACAGGGATCAGGGCTTTATTTAGTTCAAAGAAGGAGGAACTCCATGAAGACTGACTGTGGAACTTTTGTAACCACCCTGTCCTACTCTCACTTGCCCTCGACCCACCCTCCTTTCTCTTCTCCTCCTTTCTGCTTCTTCATAATGTCTTTGTTCTTCCTCTTCATCTCAGTTCTTCCACCTCTTCCTTTCTCTAACCCTGTCTTCTTGAAAACTCTGTTTTTCTTCCTTGAAGTGTAGTAAAAGAAAGGGAAATGCAGCTGGGAGAGAAAGTATGCAGAATACTGTATTCTACACTTCATTTGCTTCTATAAGTTGTACTTGTTAAATATGCTTACTCTGAGTTAGGTGACAGCCCATTTATCTGGTGATATGGGGACACAGATGCAAAGAGGAAGGCAGAGAAGAAAAATAGCAGAGGCAGCCAGATGAGAAACTAAGTTTAGTAAACATCTTTCAAACATCAATTAATTATATAAAACTATATTGTTTAATTTTCTTATAAATACATAATTAACAGGAGAAATCAAGGATTTAGTTTTATAAAGAGTCCAGAGGGGTTTGTACTTTGCACCATTCCCCGGTAACTTCTGCCCTGTGGCTTACTATACTGTGAATCTATGTTTGTAATGATAGCCCCAAAGCATCACAAGATCCTGAATTATCAGAGAAATTCAATTATGTCTGCTATACTGTACTTACTAAGGGAATAAAATGAACTAACACACTACAATACCATGGACAAAGCAGGGAGGGGGGGTCCTGGCCAAAATTCCACAACCACTATACTTTATTCTCTGAACAGTCCTTTTAATTAAGAGTTTAGTATGTTATTTATTTATTTATTTATTTATTTAATATTTATTTATTTTTGAGACAGAGAGACAGAGCATGAACAGGGGAGGGTCAGAGAGAGAGAGGGAGACACAGAATCTGAAACAGGCTCCAGGCTCTGAGCGGTCAGCACAGAGCCCGACGCAGGGCTCGAACTCACCGACTGCGAGATCGCGACCTGAGCCGAAGTCGGACACTTAACCGACCGAGCCACCCAGGCGCCCCTAGTATGTTATTTAAAGAAGTAAGTAGTGGCACCTTGATGGCTCAGTTGGTTAAATGTCCAACTTTAGCTCAGGTCATGATCTCATGGCTCGTAAGTTTGGTCCCCACATCAGGCTCTGTGCTGACAGCTCAGAGCCTGGAACCTGCTTCAGAGTCTGCGTCTCCCTCTCTCTCTCTGCCCCTCCCCTGCTCACACTCTATCTCTCCCTCTCTCTCAAAAATAAATAAACTTTTAAAAACAAAAAAGAAAGAAGTAGATGAGAACTTTTAAAACTTAAATCTCTAAAAGGAAAAGATACTCAGAGATAGACAGGGTTTGAAGTAGAAAGTAGAGGGAGAATAAAAGAAAAATCTAGATATAATATAATCCAGCAATCCTACTTCTGTGCATATACTCAAATGAAAGCAGGGTCTCAAAGAGACAGCAGTTGCATAACCATGTTCATAGCAGCATTATTCACAGTAGCCAAAAGGAGAAAGCAACCCAACTGTCTATTGACAGATCAATGAATGGGAAAACAAGATGTGGGATATACATACAGCGGAATACTATCCAGCCTTAGAGAGTAAGGAAATCCAGGGTACAACATGGATGAACCTTGAAGCTATTACGCTAAGTGAAATAAGCCAGTCACAAAAAGACAAATACTGTATGGTATCACTTATATAAGCCACCTAATTTAATCAAATTCATATAGGCAGAAAATAGAGTAGTGATTGTCACGGGGCAGTAGATAAAAGAAACAGGAAGCTGTTTAATGGGTACAGAGTTTCAGTTTTGCAGGATGAAAAGAGTTCTGGAGATGGATAGTGGTGATGGTTGTACAACAATATGAATGTAGTTGATACCATGGACCTGAACACTTTAAAACAGGATGGTATATTTTATGTATATTTTAACATAATTTTTAATACTAAAAAAATTAGTATAATTCATTATATGGAGGGGAAACTCCGTATGATCCAGAATATGTAAAGAATTCTTACAACTCAGTAACAAAAAACAAGCAACCCAATTTTAAAAAGCAGTGAAGCTATGCAAGAGCAATACCAGGAATCCTTGTCGTGATGGAAATGCTCTGTAATTTGACTACATCACTATCGGTATCTTGGTTATGACAATGAACTACTGTTTTGCAACTACAGTTGTCACTAGGGGAAAGTAGGTAAAGGATACATGGAATCTCTGTATTATTTGTAAAACTACATCTGAATCTTAATTTTTTCAAACTAAAAAATATAATTCAAAACAACAGGGAAAAATCACTACAGAAGTGATGTTGTACCCTTTCTGGTGCATTATTTATCAGGAGATAACATGCTGTGGCTCCATCTCATATTAACTTTGAACACTTGTTTAATGTGGTATCTGTCCAGGTTTCTCCACTGAAGAGTTAGTATTTTTCCCAACAGTCATTTCCTATTTCCATCATTACTCCTATATTTATTAATAGAATTCCATGTAAGCAATTCCCCTTTGTTTATTTTTTCAATTATTTAAATTAAATATGATTCACAGCTATTTATTTTGTTCTATGGATTGTAATCCATTACTATCATTATTTACTTTGCTCCTCAAATTGTCCCATATTTAACTGCTGGCAGCTCCTTCAAGTTAGCACCTGAGTCCTTTCAACGTGCCCCCATCATCCTTGTTTGAAGACTTCCATGCTTTCTGGCACCATAGATGTTACTGGCTTATCTGGTACTCCCCTGCCCCAGTCCAGGAATCAGTCATTTCTCCAAGGAGCCCTAGTCCTTCACTTACGAACTTAAACACATTCTTAAGTTTGTTCTCAAAATATTCCCAGGAAGCAGAGTCTTTGCTTGCTAATGACTCATTCCATCACTCACTAAACTCATCCAGAGGAAAGTGAATACTAAATCTCATTACAGTACTTGATTCCCATTAAAAATAATATAAAAAATTAATGTCACAAACCCATTAATTTATCTGGGATATTTTTCAAGGGAGCTGAAATCACTTTCTTAATAATGAAATAGACTATACAACAGCAAGATTAAAAAAAAAACAGTTGTGATCTGTAAGTGAAAAATAAATTTCATACATCTTGTTTCTTTTTGGGAACCTGGCCCAACACCTTCAGCTATTTCTCAACCAAGGACTGATCAAAACCACTACATAAGTAACTTCTAGTATTCTTTAGGAGTCTGAGTTCATAACTTTCCTTATCATTCTTCCCCTTTGGTGTTTAGCAATAATATATAGTACATACTTAAAAAATTTTTTTAATATTTATTCATTTTTGAGACAGAGAGAGACAGAGCATGAATGGGGGAAGGTCAGAGAGAGAGGGAGACACAGAATCTGAAACAGGCTCCAGGCTCTAAGCTGTCAGCACAGAGCCTGACGCGGGGCTCGAACTCACGGACCGCGAGATCATGACCTGAGCCAAAGTCGGACACCCAACCAACTGAGCCACCCAGGCGCCCCAATACATACTTTTTAAACAATGCCTCGATGAGACACTAAAAAAGATTTATGTTCTCATCCTAGTTCTTTGGTTTAAAAAAAAAATGGAGGAAGAAACGTAAGACTTAATTACTTTTCCAACATCACGTAACACAACAGAAGTCAGTTCTAAGACCCAAGCCTTGTGACATCTGTGTTCTTCATGAGGGTACTCATTACTTCATTAATTAGGTTTAGATAATGCTCTTATTAGCTTATACTATTGTTCTCTACCATTAACTACAGCTAATATTCCAATTTGTAACAGCAGACTGGGGCGCCTGGGTGGTTCAGTCGGTTAAGCGTCCGACTTTGGCTCAGGTCATGATCTCAAGTCTGTGAGTTCGAGCCCCGCATCAGGCTCTGTGCTGACAGCTCAGAGCCTGGAGCCTGCATCGGATTCTGTGTCTCCCTCTCTCTCTGCCACTCCCTTGCTCACGCTCTGTCTCTATCTCAAAAATAAACATTAAAAAAAATTTAAAAAATAAACAGCAGATCTATTTCCTTGAAGGAGTTTCTTTCATTTGGTTCTAGAGCGCAAAGGGAAGAGAAAAATAAAACCCCAGTAAATGTAAAAAATAATTTATATGCCCTGTTAAGCTACTGTATGCACTTTGTTAAACTATTTTTTAAAGAACAGTTGTGCATTTTGATTCTTAAAAAAGATCCTTTGGGAGGGAAATGAGCTTTTTGCTTTTACAGATAGTTTTATGACTATTAAATGTGTGTCCCCTTGACACATGAAATACACTGCTCTCAGGGAATGCAAAGTAATTTTAAAATTAGCCTAAGCAAAACACAATTAGAAAGGTAAATCTACTGAAAAAAAAAATTGAGTGGCCTAAGGGAAATTGCATCCACAGTTCAGTTCTTTGATTTTATATAGTGAATCACAATTATGTTTATTTTATTCCCAAGGGCATTCATTACACTGAAAGTAATGTTAAATATCCTTATTCAGCTATTTCTGCAATATACATTTACTAAGTTGAGCAGCATATCACAAACGAAAAACAAAGGAACATATTTATTATAACCAACATTTTTTGTGGCCTTACTTGTACCCTGCTCCACTGGCAGTCAATGTATCATATTTTTGTTTTACTTTATTTTTCTTAAGTAGGCATCATGCCCAGCACAGAGCCTACTGCAGGGCTTACACTCATGACCCTGAGATCAAGACCTGAGCTAAGATCGAGAATCAGATGCTTAAGGTGCTGGGTGGCTCAATCTGTTAAGTGTCCGACTCTTGATTTCAGCTCAGGTCATGATCTCACAGTTTGTGAATCTGAGCCCTGTGTCGGACTCTGCACTGACAGTGCAGAGCCTGCTTGGGATTCTCTCTCTTCCTCTCTGACCCTCCCCCACCAAATAAATAAACTTAAAAAAAAAAAAAAGGAGTCAAGGGGCACCTGGGTGGCTCCGTCAGTTAAGCATCTGACTTCAGCTCAGGTCATGATCTTGTGGTTCATGAGTTCAAGCCCCACGTCAGGCTCTGCACTAATAGCTCAGAGCCTGCAGCCTGCTTCCAGTTCTGTGTCTCCCTCTCTCTCTGACCCTGTCCCCTCACGCACTGTCTCTCTCTCAAAAATAAAGAAACATCAAAAAAATTTTTAAAAAAAGGGTCAGACGTTTAACCAAGTGAGCCACCAGGTGCCCCTACCATGTATTTGTACTTCAATCGAGGAGAACACTGAAGTTCATATACTGCCCAATATGTTAAAGTCCCCAATGAGAACTTTATGCAAGATCGTAGTTTCTTCATTCTTCAAACTACATAACCATTAGTGCAATGGAACTTATTAATGTGAAACAAAACCCTAGTGAGACAGAATACCAGAGGCATGAATTATTTATTCATTTAACAAACATTTATTGAATATCTACCAAGTTTATACCACTAAATCAGGTACTACAGGGAAATAAAAAGAAATACAACATGTAGTGATGCTTCAAGAAGTTTCCAAACTAAGGTAGAAGATAAAAAGTAAAATGAAATCAATAACTGAGTAAAACTGTAAGAATATACAAGGGCATTCACCGAGCACCAGAATAGGATTGCAGGCTTCACTGAAGGAATTTACACGGCTAGTAAAAGATACGGACCTGTGGAGCAGCACATAGAACTGCTCCAGACCAGTTGCAGAGCTGGAAGGATCAGTTGGCACTGGAGGTTCACAGAGTCTACCTTTTAAAAGCTTTAACTCAGTGTCTGGCACACTGTAAACATTCTATTACTGGTGTTACTTACAGAAGGCAGGGGCTGCCTACCAGTCTCTAAGCCACTCTACTGGCTTTTCAGATTGCTATGTGGCCAAGCCCTGCAAAGCCCATGACCACCCCTAGTCCTCAGTTTCTACAACTCTCTGAATGCACCCAGTTTCCTGATTCAGTTTAGCCTGTAAACTTCTCTCTGACCACAGCTGTCTGCCACCCTACCTTCATCACCTACCCTACAAACCCTACAATCCACTTTTACGTATGCTTTCACTTCTCCCTCAAACTAGTATTTATTAAGCCTCACTTGTGTGCCAGGCCTTAAATTAGGGGTCAGGGGGTTAAAGTAGCAAGAAGAGGGACCACATCCCTGCCCTTATGGAAGGAATATGTATATTTGAACATACAATTACAAACCATAGAAAGTGATAGACAAAAGCGATAGAAAAAGCAAAATTAGTGATTAGCAATTACATGTAGGATGCATGATTTGGACCAGGGGAGGGATGAGGGGAGGGTGGTGTCAGGCAAGCCATCCTTGAGATGACCATACATAGTAATGCCCCCTCAGGACTGAGTGGGAGTTACCAGGCAAAGAAGGAGAAGAGCCAGAGTGGCTGAAGCATGATGAATAAGAGGGGGCCAGACCATGTAAGGCCCTAGAGACCATGTTAAAGATTGGGGATTTTATCCTGCACGCTAGAAAGACACCGCACAGCTTTAAGGAGAGAGTAATGTGACCAGCTTTGCCTTTCTACTCACTTCCATTTCTATCTGCTCCTCTCACAGTTTGGCACAAAGCTAATCCAAAGCACTCAACAGACTTAACAATTAAGCTACCATCTTCTCTCCCAGTTTCACACTCAGATCTGGACTTCAGTCAAATAAGTGGGAGACGAACTGGAGGAGGTAGAAGAAATACCACTTAGCAGCTGGTACTGGGCAGGAGCCCTTTACCAACAGACTTCTACAATCCACAGTGCTCTGAGCCACACTTCTGACACCTTGAGGTATGGGCAGGTGTTATAGTGAGACCTTCCCTAAAAATATCATTTCTGAAAGTTCCATAAACCAACAACAGAAAGAGAAGCTGTTTGCCACATTTATCATTTTATAAAGCAGCCAGTCTGAACAGAGGTATAGTGAAGGCTCTATACTTTTTTAAACCGTGTTTGGTTCTACCTGAAGCCAATTCTTCTGGTTTAAGGGACAGTTAAGGACAGATAAAAGTAACACACTCTTGTGTATTTTAACAAATACCAAAACAAAAAAAAAAGAAAAAGAAATAAAAACTCTACAAATGCCTGCCAGCAAACAACAAGGGGGAAAGAGAAGAAGTATAAAATTCATCCCTCTTACAATCTAGTTGGGTCATACAAAACATCCAAAACAGCACAAGAGGAAAGGTAAGTATTAAGCTGTGAAGGCATGTACTATACACAGTGTAGGACCGCAGAGAAAAATGAGGGCTGGAAGGGCTTAGAAAATATGGAATGGGGGCACCTGGGTGGCTCAGCTGGTTAGGCATCCAACTCTGGATTTCAGCTCAGGCCACGATCTCACGGTTCGTGAGATGGAGCCTGGTACTGGGCTCTGTGCTGACAACACAGAGCCTGCTTGGGATCCTTTCTCTCCCTCTCTGCCCCTCCCCCACTTGTGTGCGCATGTGCGTGCGCACATGCGTTCTCTCTCTCTCTCAAAATAACATTTTAAAAAAAAGAGACAGAAAATATGGAATGTAAACTGAAGAGAAGCTGGGACTTGGACCAAAGAAAGTGGCATTCCAAAAATCCAGGGGTGGAAAAAGTATGGGATATTGGAGGGATGGTGGGGTGACCAGCCTGACTGGAACACAAGGCTCTCCTATGACCAAGACCAGTCTCACCACGTAGATAATCTGGAAAGAGAGCAACACCCTTCCCTTGCCTTAGAAGACTATATACAATAGGAGATACTCTGCTAAGTAACCTGGCACAATGAAATTCCCTGGACTTGTAGACACAGATGATTCCAGTTGGGAAAGAGCCTCTTCTAAGGCCAGAGTTCAGAAACATCCTAACAGATAAGTCTGGCTAAAACAATCCACAGTTAAAACAAAACCGGCAGAGAAGGAGAACTCTCGGGCTTCCATTTCCTTTTAGGTGACCAAATAAGGCCACAAACAAGGGACCATTTCCTTTTAGGTGGCCAAACATTATTTCACATGTAGGAGCGTATAAGGTCTACCTCTTTTCACTTAATTTGTAAGTCCTACTTATTCACTAGAGCTGCTCTGTAGAGCTTTTGTAAACATAGTAAATTGTTTAGAAAAAGGGACAGCTGAGGGAGTCTTCTCCCAAGGATGGGTCAGCCACTGACAGTGAGATGATGAAAACGGTATGTTCAAAAAGAAAAAGATGGCAGCTGACAGGGCACACAGAGACTCAACCAGTATGTATTAAGGGTCTGTACATCACAGTGCACGAAAACACTAATGAGCCTGATGGAGGGAAAGAGGAATTAATGAGAAAATGGCTAATTACGGATCATTACAAGGTAAGAAAAGCTTTATGAGTGCTACCCTTTTTTATCTAAAGATGGATGATCATAATAGTCATTACCTCTGATTTCTTTATAACAAGCCTTGACCTTATGGGCATTTTATGTGACCATCTCAGCCTCCTACCTTTTTCTGCAAAAACCACTAGTATATGGGCTGAGTTACCCAGTCCATAAACTGGGCAACAGATTTCTAAAACTGCAGTTAGAAAAATTTGAGAACAAAGAAATTCCCTAAGGAAGGCAGCAAAACTGGAGAGCTAGAACATGATGACCCTGGTGGGGCTTCTACCATTCTACTAGCATACAGCTATATAGTTCTACAGATCCCAAATAAGTTATTGGCAGCCATTAATTCAACGGACAGATATTCTTGACAGACTAATGCTAAGGGAAATGGAATAAGACATCTGTCACATTTATCTATTGATCTGGGGATGAAAAGTTCAGAAATTCACAAGAAAAGGATGCTAACCAGTTAACCTGATCTAAGAAAAATAAGATCTTGAAACATCTGAAGTATCTGCTTAGCACAGGGGCTCAGCAGGGATTCAGCAGATTTTTACTGAATTTTTGAAAATGTATCTTTGTTGTAGGTTATTTTTGTAGGGAACATGTAGGTACATACTCAAAAACTTAATTTCCAAATTTATACAAACCAATATGGCATTCTAGAACTTTCTTATTAATCACAATGAAATACATTCTAAATTATCAATGAGATGTAATTTCAAATCAAATTATTAATAATTATATACAAGAATTTATATTTCTTGATATATAAAAGAAAGTATGTTTTTTCTTTAATCAGTTGTAATAATTACCTTTCATTTCTCTTGGACCTGTGGTTAGGCCAGCTAATTTTACTATTATTTTCTTTTTAATTTGAGAGAGAGAGAGAGAACGAGCATGCACGTGAACAGGGAAGAGGGGCAGAGGGAGATAGCAAATCCCAAGTAGGCTCCATGCTCCTGAAGAGTGCGACACGGGATCTGACCCTGGGATCATGACCTGAGCTGAAATTAACAGTTGGACACTCAACCAACTGAGCCACCCAGGTGCCTCTAAGCCAGCCAATTTTAAAATCAGTGCCAATCACGGAATCCAAAGAGTTAAGGAGTAAGAAGTAACAAATTTGGTATTCACAACTAAATAGATCTCTACTTAACTATCCACTTAACTACAGGCATATCGTGGAGATATTGTGAGTTCGGTTCCAGACTACTGCAATAACGTGAATACTGAAATAAAGTGAGACGGGGCACCTGGGTGATTCAGTCGATTAAGCATTTAAGTGCCCGACTCTTGATTTCAGCTCAGGTCATGATCTCACGGTGGTTCAGGGGATTGACCCTGTGCTGGGCGCAGACAGCACAGATCCTGCTTGTGATTCTCTCTCTCTTCTCCTCCCCTGCTTGTGCTCTCTCAAAATAAACTTAAAAAAAAAAGAAAGAAAGTGACTCAAAAGAATTTTTTGGTTCCCCAGCATAAAAATTATGTTTACACTATTCTGTGGTCTATCAAATGTGTAGTAGCATTAAGTCTATGCACATTATGCTAATGTACATACCTTAATTAAAAATACTTTATTGTTAAAAAATGCTAACCATCATCTGAACTTTCAGTGAGCTGTAATCACTAATCACAGATCAGCAGAACAAATACAATAATAAAAAAAAAGTTTGAAATACTGCTAGAATTACCAAAATGTGACATAGACACACAAAATGAACAAATGCTGTTGGAAAAATGGCACTGATGGACTTGGTGGACACAGGGTTGCCACAAACTTTCAATTTGTAAAACAGTACAATAAGGGAAGCAAAATAGGAAGAGATATGCCTGTCCTCCTGAATGGGGAAAGGGGGCTCAGATGATGGCACCAAAACCCAACTTGGAACTGTGTTGTGGACTACTTCTTCATGACAATAGTTGGGTTGTAAATATATGGAGGGAGTCACTCCCCACTTCACACTAATAGTAAAGAGGGGAAAAAGGGGTCCAGATTACAATGAGATTATAAATATGCTACCATGTCGGGGCACCTGCATGGCTCAGTTGGTTGAGCGTGTGACTTCAGCTCAGGTCATGATCTCGTGGTTCATGAGTTCAAGCTCCATTTCCAGCTCTGTGCTGATGGCTCAGAGCCTGGAGCCTGCCTCAGATTCTGTGTCTCCCTCTCTCTCTGCCCCTCTCCTGCTCATACTCTGTCTCCCTCTCTCTCAAAAATATTTTAAGAAATGTGCTACATATCAATTAACTGCCTCTCGATTCCAAACATTCCCTTCAATATACACTCTGCTATAATGCACATAATTGTTTTAAAAGTTTATTCTGAGAGACAGAGAATACCTGCGCACATGAGCAGGACAAGGGCAGAGACAGAGGAAACCTCAAGAGAGAGAATCCCAAGCAGGCTCTGCACTGTCCACATAGAACCTGATCTGGGGCTCAATCCCAGGAACCATGAGACCATGACTTGAGCCAAGATAAAGAACTGGATGCTTAATCAACTGAGCCACCCAGGCACCCCCACGACTTTTAATGCATTTTCCACTACAGTTGGCATGATGGTAAATTTCCTCAGGAGAGGGTACTGGAGGGACACTGCAGAAGTAAGGGGCTCCTCTACCATTTGCTGTACATGTGAGGGGTCAGACATGAAGAAATCTGTTGGAGCTCTGCCCCAGCCAGGCACTCAGAACATGCAGTTCCTTAGCAAATTTGCAGTCTTGGCCTGGCCTGGTGATAGGCTTCCCATGGCCCTCTCCACATTGAAACCAGCATTCCAAAGCCCTCCTGCCCACCCAAGCCTCTACTCCCTCTACACACCCACACCCTTAACTGCTGATTGCCTGTGCCTTCCCTGCACTCCAGAGGGTTGCTTCCTGCTTGCCAAGTAACTGCATACCAGTAAAGCCTGGTAAAGCAGCAAGCTTCTCTGCTGTCCGGTCGGAGAATGACACTTTTTCCAACAGAGGGCTGAACCCCAACCTTGGGGAGGGTACTGCCTTCCACCTTTATCCTTCGTGGGTATTTTCCTTCAACCCATGGGAACCACACAGACTTTCCTTACATCTTATACTAACTTATTTCTTAGAGTTTAATAATTCTTTATATTAAACTTCCCGAGTAATCTATTGTGTGGTTTCCATTTTCCTGATTGGACTCAAACTGATTCAGTGATCAAGGTTAGGGTGTGGGATTTCTGGTAGGTGGCACTTTCCTGACTTGTCTACTGAGAAAATATAAGCACAATATTAAGAAATTAAGTTGTGTATAGATTTGGAACCTAGACTATTAATAGATACTGTTATGTATTAATATACTAATAATTCTTTAGATGTTGAAAATTAGAAAACTGATAAACAATTAACTTTAATATAACAGAAGGGGATTTTGGAAGAATGCATTCTAAAACCTATTTTTTTAAAGAAGCACTGTTTTTGCTATATTTGCTTAACATTTCTATATCAATAATGTCAAAAAACAATAAAACAAAGAGAGCTTATTGAATATCCTTGAGTATGCTCCTCCATAGGAATGACATATAAAACTTATGAAGTAAAAGTGCTTTCCCTGAAAAAATAACAGGAAAGAATATTCTGAACCAGGCTTCATAATAGACCAACATATGTTAATCTTAATTCCAGACTGAAAAAAATCAATGGGTAGGTTTTCAGTAGTTTTATGAGTGAGAACAGATCATCACTGTGGCTGGCAAAGTATAGTAATACAGCTCTTTTCCCTACAGCCTGGGATACAACTGCCTAGGAAGAGAACAATGGAGACGGACAAAGAGGAATCACCCATACCTGTAAAGTAAGGCAGAATCAACCACTTAAGAAAAGAAATTCTGATTACAGGTAAAGTAACAGACAAACTGGAGCAGCATATAAAAGAAGCCTAAGACAATCAGCACCATGATGGGCACTGTGGGAGCTGTTTGCCCACATTGTGTGTATGGTAATTTATGACCACAGCACATGTTTGTATGGTTTTAGCCTAGTGATACATCTATGAGATCTGATAATATGATAATGCAGATTTTCAAGGCCAAATAAAATTTCTATGGGTTTGATGAACTCTTTAAATTATCACTTGAAAATATAAGGGAACAAAGATATCACTAATACAAATAGGTCTCCTGCAGAAAAACAAAGCCACAGGCCTTTGACAGACAGGCTGTGATTAAAAACACTTCCAGGGTCACCAGCCCCACAGCAAGGATGAAGCATGTCCAGATGCAGTGGTTCTGACGTGCCTAGGATAATCTAAGCAGATAAAACCATCCTGGGAATTATCTAACTGTGCATTTGGCTGGCTCAGAGATCCCCAAATGTTCTTGATAGAGGCATACTAATTATGGATTTAAAAAAATATGTTGCTAATGAAGAACCAAATATTATTTCTGTGAATCCTTTGCAGACCATGAACCTAAAATGTTAGGTGGGATCTTCCTGATGGTGTCAAACAGAATAATGAGGCTATTACTGCTTCTGTCTAGAATACAAGCAGGCCACATTCTAACCAAAAGAAATATCCCAAGGGTTCATTAATGATAATTCAGAAGATCTATAGTTTTCCCACAAAATGTCAAATGATTACAAAATGATGTGATAAAAGCAAATAGAATTTTCCTTTACAGTAAACATTTTTATGAACCCGCAAAGAAAAAAAAGATGCATTAATATAATGCCCGAGGAAACTGATCACAAAACTACTCATTTTGCCACTCAGTGGGTGCGATGGCTAATTTCATGTGTCAATTTGGAGGGTATTTTTGTATGAGATTAACATTTAAATCAGTGAACTCTGGGTAAAGCTTACTGTCCTTCATAATGTGGGTGTAGGCCTCATCCAATCAGTTGAAGTCCTGATTAAAACAAAAAGACCAGCTTCCCTGAACAAAAGGGATTTCTCTAGTAGACTGTCTTTGGACTTCATCCGCACCATTGGCCCTCCTGAGACTGCAGCCTGCCAACTCACACTACAGATTTTAGACTCACCAGACTCCATAATGGTATGAGCCAATTCCTTATAATAAACCTTTCTATATACACATATATCCTATTTGCTCTGTTCTCTAGAGACACCTCTAATGTAGTAGGACTCAACTTACCTGCAATGATAATAAGAGATTATAAGATACTGGCATGGCAATATAATCAAATATGTTCAACGTGAATTTCCACTAATAAGGAAAAATACATACCCAACTCCTTATTCCAGTGCCCTTGTTTCTTGATACCACCCCGAAAGGAGATCTTCTACCTCATCATTGTCTCCCTGCCAGCTGGTGAGAAGTAGCACTGAGAAGTCCCAATTTCCCTCTTTTAAGGGCATACATACATGTGTAACATATTTTTTAATAGATTAAATTATATACCTAGATCTAGTCTCATTCACATATAACAAAATGACAGAATTCATATACACTGATGGGTTATTTTCAGATTTTTCCATCACGTGTTCTAATATTGCTTGTCAGCATGATTTTTCCCCACTTACTTTGGCTACCAACAGTGTAGATTCTTAAGTATTTTTAAATACCGATTTTTTCCTGACATTATTCTTTATGCATTATCATTCTGGTGTGACAGCGAATAAGGACAAACTGCATTCTGAGTATTATGTTCCAATCCAACGCTGTAAAATCAAATTAAAAGTATGTTAAAAGTACCTAAAATACTTTCAGTTATTTTACTTATTTTCCATTATTATGTTAAAGAATTTTGAGTTTTGATACTGTTCATAGGATTCTAGTTCAAATTTTGCATACTTTATCCTTTTCCTAGTTACAAAATGCCTATATAACTCAGGATTATTATTAAATGGCTGTCATTTCTATCTTGGATAACAGTCCAGAAATATCAACTGCACTACAATGTGGCAAGTGTTTTAATAGGATGATATATAGAGCACAGAGGAAGAACAAAGAAAGAGGAGAGGAATCAACCACAGGAGGGCAGGTGGTTCAGGAAACACTCGTAAGGGGTGATGTCTGAGCAGAGTATGGTGGTTGGAGGCTTAGTGGGGCTAGGAAAGGTCAGACATTCCAAGCAGATAGTGTGGCGTGTAAAAGCACAAAGATGCACAAAAGCAAAGGTTTTCAAAGAATTAAAACACTTTAGTACCACTTTAAAGTCGTAGGTGTTAAGAAGGAAAAGAGTCCAAATAGATGAGCAAGGCCCTGATCACAAAAGGCTGTGTTAGAGCATGCTATAGAGACTGGGTATAGAGATTTTATCCAGAAGATAATGTGGAATCACTGAAGGATTCTAAATAAAGAAGAATGGGGCCAGATAATATTTATGTTTTAGACCATTCTGTCAACAGTATGAAGACAGACTAAAGGGTCAGGAAGACAACTTAGGTTGCAGGAGAGAAATAAAGAGATTGAATTAAGGCAATGGCAAAGGAGTAGGTTAGAAAGGGATAAACTCTGTGAGACATGCTAATTTGATGTGTAAAGGAAGGGAAAATGAAGGGACAAAGGTGATTCCCACGTTATTAGTTTTCACAACAAGATAACAAAAAACCCAACAGACAAAATACATGAAACAATGATTTTCAAGACAATGAACATCAGAGAACAAAAGACAATTACGCCAAGAGACAAAAAAAAAAAAAAAAAAAAAAAAAAGGTAAGCCTTACAAGTCCCCAAACTTACTGCCCTGAGATAATTTCCTGGCCACAGCACAGGGAAGGAGAAAATAGTAAAAACCTCAAAAAATTTCTCATTAATGTAAAAAAAAAACAAAGCTTAAAAGTCTCGGTAAACTAAGAAAGCTAGACTACCATGGAGGAGAGAGCTACATAGAGAGATAAGCCCAGAGACCTGTAGAGGGTCCCCTTGAGTATTCAATAGCATACTGATGAGGAAACTACCACAGCCAAGAAAAGACTGAAAAGGATCAGAGGGAACAGGGTCTACTACTCACTTATAAAGAGCTGGCCCCACCAGGTAGATTAGAAAAATTCATAATTTTCAGGGCATTGAGGACAGTATTAAGGAAGGTCTTGCCTCGTACTAGAGAAAAATTAGCCCTGACTGAGCACTGCTTATAACCTACTTAACAAATCATAAAAGCAAAACCAGAAAGGATAAAACTATTTTTTTTATTTAAATTTTAGTTAACATACAGTGTAATATTGATTTCAGGAGTAGAATTCAGTGATTCATCACTTACATACAACACCCAGTGTTCATCACAGCAAGTGCCCTCCTTAATATCTATCACTCATCTAGTCCATCTCCCATCCACTTCCCTCCATCAACTCTCAGTTTTTTCTTTATAGTTAAGAGTCTCTTGTGGTTTGTTTCCCTCTCTTCTCTTCTTCTCCTCCAACATGTTCATCTGTTTTGTTTCTTAAATTCCACATATGAGCAAAATCATATGGTATTTCTCTGATTGACTTATTTTGCTTAGCATAATACATTCTAGCTCCATTCACGTCGTTGCAAATGGCAAAATTTCATTCTTTTTGATGGCTAAGTAATATTCCATTGTGTGTGTGTGTGTGTGTGTGTGTGTGTGTGTGTACACACACACTACATCTTCTTAAGTTTTTTAAACATTTATTTATTTTTGAGGAAGAGAGAAACAGAGTGTGAGCAGAGGAGGGGAAGAGAGAGAGGGAGGCACAGAATCTGAAGCAGGCTCCAGGCTCCAAGCTGTCAGCAAAGAGGCCGATGTGGGGATCAAACCCACAAACTGTGAGATCATGACCTGAGCCAAAGTTGGATGCTTAACCAACTGAGCCACCCAGGCACCCCAAGTATGTATATATACCACATCTTTATCCATTCATCAGGTGATGGACATTTGGGCTCTCTCCATAGTTTGGCTATTGTTGATAGGATAAAATTATTTCTAATTAACTGACTTAGCTTCCAGAACTAAGCTCAAGAATATTTACAGAAATGCAAATGGTGCTGGGAAAACTGAACAGCTACATACAAAAGAATGAAACTAGACCACTTTCTTATACCATACACAGAAATAAATTCAAAATGGGCTAAAGACCTAAATGTGAGACCTGAAACCATAAAAATCCTAGAAGAGAACACAGGCAAAAACCTCTCTTACATCGACCATAGCAACTTCTTTCTAGATATGTCTCCTGAGGCAAGGGAAACAAAAGCAAAAATAAACTACTAGGACTATACAAAAATAAAAAAGCTTTGCACAGCAAAGCACAATCAGCAAAGCTAAAAGACAACCTAGTGAATGGGAGAAGATATTTGCAAATGACATATGTGATAAAGGATTAGTATCCAAAATATATAAAGAATGTAGAAAACTCAACATCCCCAAAGATGAATAATCCAATTAAAAAATGGGCACAAGACATGAATAGACATTTTTCCAAAGACGACATACAGATGGCCGACACATGAAAAGATGCTCAGTGTCAGTGGAGTCTCAGGATACAAAATCAATATAAAAAAGTCAATATAAAAAATCTGTTGCATTTCTATATAATAGTAATGAAGCAGAATGAGATATTAAGAAAATAATCTCATTTACAATTGCACAAAAAAAATACCTAGGAATAAATTTAGCCATGGAGGTGAAAGACTTGTACTCTGAAAACTATAAAACACTGATGAAAGAAACTAATGATGACACAAATAAATGGAGAGATATTCCGTGCTCATGGATTGGAAGAACTGTTAAAATGTCCATACTATCCAAAATGATCTACAGATTTAATGCAATCCCTATCAAAATACCAATGGCATTTTTCACAGAACTAGAATAAACAACCCTAAAATTTGTATGGAATCTCAGAAGACCCTGCATAGCAAAAGCAATCTTGAAAAAGAGGAACAAAACTGTAATTATCATAATTCCAGATTTCAAGATATACTTCAAAGCTGTAGTAATCAAAACAGTATGGTACCAGATCAGATAACATACAGATCAATAGAACAGAGTAAGAAACCCAGAAATAAATCTACGATTATATGGTCAATTAATCGTCAACAAAGGAGGCAAGAATATGCAATGGGAAAAGAGTCTCTTCAACAAATGGTGTTGGCAAAACTGGGCAGCCACATGCAAAAGTATGAAACTGGACCACTTTCTTACACCATACACAAAAATCAACTCAAAAAAGGGGCGCCTGGGTGGCGCAGTCGGTTAAGCGTCCGACTTCAGCCAGGTCACGATCTCGCGGTCCGTGAGTTCGAGCCCCACGTCAGGCTCTGGGCTGATGGCTCAGAGCCTGGAGCCTGTTTCCGATTCTGTGTCTCCCTCTCTCTCTGCCCCTCCCCCGTTCATGCTCTGTCTCTCTCTGTCCCAAAAATAAATAAATGTTGAAAAAAAAAAATTAAAAAAAAAAAAATCAACTCAAAATGGATCAGGGACCTAAATGTGAGACCTGAAACCATAAATATCCTAGAAGACAGCACAGGCAGTAATTTCTCTGGTATCAGCCACAACAACATTTTCTTAGATATGTCTCTTGAGGCAAGGGAAGGAAGACCAAAAACAAGCTATTGGGACTACATCAAAATAAAAAGCTTCTGTACAGCAAAAGAAAGAATCTACAGAACTAAAAGGTAACTTAGTGAGTGGGGGAAGATATCTGCAAATGACATAGCCAATTAAGGGTTAATATCTAAAATATATTTTGGATATTTGGATAGAATTTACACAACTCAACACTCAAAAAACAAATAATCTGATTAAAAATGGGCAGAAGACATGGATGGACGTTTGTTCAAAGAAGACATACAGATGGCCAATAGTCACATGACAAGATGCTCAACATCACTCATCATCAGGGAAATGCAAACCAAAACCACAATGAGGTGTGTCACCTCACATCTGCTGAAATGGCTAAAATCAAAAACAGAAGAAACAACAAGTGTTGGAGAGGATATGGAGAAAAAGAATCCTTGTGGAATGTTGGTGGGAATGCAAATTCTTATGGCCACTGTGGAAGAGAGTATGTTCCTTAAAAGTTTAAAAACAGAATTACCATATAGTAGAATTACCTCACTCTGCCCTCCCAAATAAATAAATAAACATTTAAATTTTTGTTTTGTTTTCTAGTATGGTGGTTTTAAAACTTTCTTTTGATTTGAAGAGTTTATTTTGTTTTGACAAATACACGAAGAACTGTATTCTTCACTTACACTGATGAAGAAACAAACATGTAATTTTATTAAAAAACTGCCTCTTCTGGCTAATGCCAGCTTCTCTGGCACTCCCTCTCCCTAATTTGAATTTGTAGCATTTAATTGGTTTGAGATTATTTGTTTCTAAAGCATTCATAGAAATAAAAGGCCTTAGATATAATCTAATTATCTTAATTTACAGATTAAAAAGTCAGGGTCCAGAAAAGTAGATCAATACCCACTTTCCTTGACACCAACAAGAAATCTCATGAAATCTGTATTAGCTTCCTGTAGCTGCCATAACAAATGACCACAAATCTCGTGACTTAAAACAATGGAAATTTATTCTCTCACAACTCTGGAGGCCAGAAGTCTAAAATCAAGGGATCAACAGGGCCATGCTCCCTCCAGAGGCTCTAGGGAAGAATCTTTCCTTGCTTCTTACAGTTTCTGATGGCTCCAGGCTTCCCTGCCCATGGCTACATAATTCTAATCTCTGCCTCTGTCTTCACAAGGCCTTCTTTTGATGTCTTCTCCTCTTATGTCTCTTATAAGACATCCGTCATTGGATTTAGGGCCCATCTAGATAATCCAGGACGATCTCACCACCTTAAATGAATTACACCTTCAAAGACTCTTTTTCCAAATAAGGTCATATTCAAGGTTCCATGGGTTAGGATTTGGACAGTATCTTTTGGGAGCTACCATTCAACTTTTTAGAGACTAAAGAATAATCAATCAATTAGCAGTAAGTAGTATCAGATTCTTTCTCCGTGACAGAGAAGGAGTGAAAAAACAAAGTGTAACTGGACAATAAAAGTAGAGACAGCGGTGAACACTGAAAGGAAGAAGGGAAACAAGGAGAGGCTACAGACCGAGAAGACAGCTTAAAAGGGCCTGGGATACCTGGGTGGCTCAGTCAGATAAGTGTCCAACTTTCCCAGGTTCTCATCTAGTGGTTCATGGGTTCGAGCCCTGCATTGGGCTCTGTGCTGACAGCTTGGAGCCTGGAGCTTGCTTCCGATTCTGTGTCTCCCTCTCTCTCTGCCCCTCCCCTGCTCATGTTCTGTTTCTCTCAAAAATAAACATTAAGAAAGAAAGAAAGAAAGAAAGAAAGAAAGAAAGAAAGAAAGAAAGAAAGAAAGAAAGAAAGAAAGAAGAAAGAAAGAAAGAAAAGGCTTCACAACTTTTTCAGAGATCGAACTTGAGATATCTGGAAACCATACAAAAATATTTCATTATGCAATTTGCAAGCATATTTGCTTTCTGTGATTTGTGAAATGGTTAAGTATTTTAAACTCAAATTTCTCAAAAGGGAATTCAGTTCCCAAGAGATGTTTTAATTGGGATATCCCTGGAACCCGGCCAAGAGATAGTCTGGATGACTTCTCAAGAGCCTGGTAGTCTTCATTTGCCAGCACAGACAGCCTGAAATTTACAGCTTGGATTCTGACTCAGTCTTACTCCAAAAAGATGTGGAATTTCACATGTAGTGAAAAGTATTGATTTAAGCCTTTATGGAAAGCAACATGCTCAAGTAGAAGTTAAGCTTTTATTAACAAAAAATTCAAAGACATAAGTGAAATTTATGTAGGTCTTCCTTTAGAAAAGTTAGGTCTTTGGTTTCCCTTACTCTCAAATTCCTCCCAGTCCCAAGACTTCAGCAGGTGTCACTGATGACTTTTGTGTCAAGTACACAGTTGTCCCTTATGGCTCATTTTGTGACAATATTCGGACTCACAAAAGAAATTGGTTGAGTCAATGGTCATTTGCCACCTGGCTCTTATTCCCTTACTTCCCAGCAAGCATCCCTTTTCTCTATTCTTGCTTTCTTTCATCCTGCCTGTTAGACTGGAAACACTCTGCTTATACTGCCAACTAATTCCAGTATTTTCAAATTTCACTAGAAAACTTATCTCTGTAAAGTTTTTCAATATATAATTCATATTAGTATCCCCAATAGGCTAAAAAAATTTACACTTATGGTGTCTGCATATTCAACCTATTTTCATCCAGTTTACTTTGAGCATTTTAAAAATAATCATTGGAAAATATTTGTCTTGCACAAAAGTATAAAGAAAAATATAAAGGACTCCCATGTACCCACCATCCAGTTTAAAAGATAAAACTAGCAATATAGTTGAAGTCGTCTCTGTTTATTCATTCTCAATTTCATTCCGCCCTCTCCCAACTCCATCACTGCAAGAGGTACCCCTTGCTTAAATTTTTATCTAATATATTTTTCATTGTATCTCTAGACCCCATATGTCTACAGTAATTAAAATATTTTACCTTTTGCATAGTACATACAACCAACTCTCACTATGTAATAAACCAACTCTCACTATGTAATAAATAATACTTAATAATGATCATGGTACTTTAGAAAAATTCCAGAATCTGCAAGTTCAGGAAAAAACTCCTATGACATTGTTTCAAAACCCGAATCACTGAACAGGAGTTAAATTTTTAATATTTTTACTCCAAACTGATAATTGCCATTTGACATGCACACAAGTCCTATAGAGAATTGTAGCAAAAGTAAAGTAGCATATCTAATATTTGTCTTCCCGTGGAAGCTTTTATCTAGACTAGAAAAAAAGGTACACAATATGTAGAAAGTTAAAATGAAAGACAAATGAGACTCCTAAAGAATGAAGTGTGCCATTCTTTTTTTTGATAGAATTATAGGAATAGGAGTTGAAAGAAATATGATCGCCTAAAGAGAGTATTCCTTTTTCTCAAACATGGCTGAAAATAGTAAGATCTTCATTCCTGCCTCACCTGAGATTTATGTAGAAAGAAGTTAGGAAAACCTTATCAAGTCATAAAATAATGGATAAGCATATAACTGACTATAAATAACACTAGTAGAACCATTTAATGAAATAATTCTATTCATTAGTCATAGTGACCTTCTATTACAATTCATTATCAAATAGTGCCAAAAGGAAATTCCAGTTTGTGATATATATGGAAAAACAAGACACAGTGGACTGTTAATACCAGAGTATAAAATGGTAATTAAGCCAACCACTTCTTAAGTGGCAGGGACAGAGCTATGTAGGGTACAGAAGGGAAAAGTACATAACTTAATCCCTGGAATAGAACAGGCCCTGCCCTTAGAAATACAAGCTGAAACAATTAACAATTTAAATTTCAAACAATACTAAGTTGATTACTATAAAATGATGAAATGAACATAAAAATAACTAAAAGAACATAACTGGATTAAATAATTTTGTTTCAGGTTTTACTTATATATTGAGAAATATTAGGATTACATTAAAGTGACTGAAATAATTATTCAGATATTTGAATACACCCAGACTTGGAAATAGCCAAGAAAAATTAGAAGCATTTTTCCTGATATTCTTTACCACGTTAACATATCCCTAGAGGCTACTTCTACAGTAAACTAATGAAACAAATTAAAGCAGCTCAGATTTTCAACACATAATTTTAAGTGGTTGTAATATCTAGATTTTAATAATTATTTTGAAGATTCCCCATTAGCTCTATCTTAAAATATTTCAATTACGATGAGTTCATGTATATGAAAGCAGCTAGCATCACACTTGCTAGACACTGGATTCTTTTTTTAAATTTAATCCAAGTTAGCTAAAACAGAGTGTAACAATGGTTTCAGGAGAATTTAGTGATTCATAATTTACATATAACACCCAGGGCTCATCTCAACAAGTGTCCTTCTTAATGCCCCTCACCCATTTAGTCCATTCCCCCACCCACCTTCCTCTAGCAACCCTGTTTGTTCTCTGTATTTAAGAGTCTCTTATGGTTTGTCTTCCTCTCTACTTTATGTTATTTTTCCTTCCCTGAGACAATGGATTCTTAGTAAAAGTTGAAACCACAGTAGCAATTAACACCATCTAAGAAGCAATAAGTCTGTGAAACTATAGAAGAAGCACAGAGTTTCACTGACTAAAAAACCTTTGGAAATGATCTTGTCTAACCCCTTAATTTTAAAAGATAAAGAAACTGAAGCCAAATGTTTCAGCCAACTAGTGCCAGAGCCAGGATTAAAGCCCAAGTCTCCCAACATAAGACTAGTGCTTTTGTAAATTCTTTTGCTGAGCTAAAATTTGGGGAGGGAAAAAAAAAAAAAAAAAAAAAAAGGACCCACCAAAAGCTTTGTTTTCTTTTTTTTTTTTTTAATTTTTTTTCCAACGTTTATTTATTTTTGGGACAGAGAGAGACAGAGCATGAACGGGGGAGGGGCAGAGAGAGAGGGAGACACAGAATCAGAAACAGGCTCCAGGCTCTGAGCCATCAGCCCAGAGCCCGACGCGGGGCTCGAACTCACGGACCGCAAGATCGTGACCTGGCTGAAGTCGGACGCTTAACCGACTGCGCCACCCAGGCGCCCCAAAAGCTTTGTTTTCAATAACAAGCCATAGACCCTGAGGTAGAAAAAGCCCAGATTCTTACTCCAGCTCTCACTAACCATAGCCTTAGTTAAGTCACCAAAACTCTGGGATTCAGTTTTTATCTATAAAATGAGAAGGTTAGACTGGATTAGTGACACTCAATCTTGCCTATACAGCAGAATCCTCTTGAGTGGCCTTTTAAAAACAGCAACACCCAGGTCCTATCCCACACAGATTCTATTTTAAATGTTCTGGGATTGTCTGCTGGCATCAGTATTTTTTAAAGTTTCCAAGTGATTCTAATGTGCAACCAAGACTAAGGCCCACTGACTAATATTTGAAGGTCCCTTTTATCATATAAAATTTAAATTTCTTTTTCCTTGTTTTGGTTGTAGGTTAACTAATGGGTAGACACCACATATGCACACAAGTCCAGAAAAAGTCCCTTTTAGACTCTGCAGAAATTCATGGTATATGTAGATTCTATACCACTTGAGTCCTGTTATGAAGAAACCTTCCTCTTCCCTAGTGTACCTTTCTCTATGGAGGGAGCTCAATTAGTATCAAAGTCTTGGCTCTCTCTATCTATGTCTTTCTTCCCTCTATCCAAGGAGACAGAATGGTTTATTAGTTGGCAAATTTGGAGGAATAAACTGTATATGCTTGGCTCAGCTGCTTCCTTGTGCCTCCTGGGAAAGAACCAAGCACAGAGAACACAAATTCTGACCTCGTTCTCTAAGGACAGTCTCTGTTACTACTCCCAGTCCAGTGCTGCTATGACTATGTTGATAAGGCTTCTGAGTTTCAGAATTTAGAAGCCCACCTGGCAACAAATATAAGCTGCATCCTCTAATTCACATTTTATTAGAAAGAGGGTAATATTTTGGTTCCCAAATATTTACTCTTGTTCTACTTCGCAACTGTTTTAGAATTCAGTAAATGAAGAGCAATGCTGTTTTATTGGGTCCTCCCAGATACCTCAACAAGGCCTACTCTGTATTTGACAATTCCACAGGAATACAAAGATAACGTGCTTATCATTTGGCAATGTTCAGAGTGAGTGAATAAATATCGTTTTACAAACTGAATGTGTCCTCCCAAAATTCACATTGAAATCCTAACCCCATTTGTGATAGTAATAGGAGGTGGGGCCTTTGGGAAGTAATTAGGTAATGAGGGTGAAGCCCTAATAAATGGGACTGGTGCCCTTATAAGAAAAGACCCAGAAGAAAAGATCTCTCTACCACCTGAGGTTACATCAGGAAAGTGGCCATCTATAAACCAGGAACACAACTGTGCTGGCACCCTGATCCTGAACTTCTAGCTTCCAGAACTATGAGAAATAAGTATTTATTGTTTAAACCACTATGGTCTATTTGTTACAGCAGCCCAAGGTGACTAAGACAACAGAAGAGATCTATTCAAAGACTATATTTTAACCAAAGGTAGCCTTAACAATCTTGGCTTAATTTAGGGCTTCTCAACCTTGTCATTATGTCATTTTGAGCTGAACAGTTTCTTCTTTTTTTTCCCCCAAAACCACTTTGTTGAAGTATGACTGACATACAAAAAGCTGTTCATGTTTGATGTACACAACTTGATGAGTTCAGAGAGAAGAATATACCCACAGAAACCATCACCATAATGTATTCCATAACTATATCCACCACCTCTGAAAGAATGGGCTAATGCTTGTTGGGGAGGGCTGTTCTCTACATTCTACTACGTTTAGTTGCATCCAGGGCCCTTACTACATCATTAGATATGAGTAGCAATTCCCCTAGTTCTAACAACCAAAAATGTCTCCAGACATGCCAAATGTCCCCTAGGTACCAGAATCACGCACTGTTTGGAATCACTGCCTCAATTTGGTGTGTCAGTACAGGAAAGCAAAAGTGCGACTACCTGTTGAAAAACCACACACGGAATCATAGATTACAATGGCCAGAAAGGTCTTTACAGCTCAACTAGTCCAGCACTTTATAGAAGAGAAATTACAGTTATGGAAATATTAATAATTATTGTAAGTCATTCATTGAAGCAGAACCTCATGTTTAAAATCAGCAACCATGTCGATAAAAATGCAAACAGAAGCATAAGCTAGGTATTCCCTACTTGTTTTTCCTCCTAAAAATATTAGTATTATTTCTAGAGCTGTGCCATATCACTTTTAAATATATGAAATGCATTTTCTCCAAATCTTGCTCTTATAAGACCTGTGAGAAATCTTTAAAAGTCATGCCTACTACTAAAGGTAAAAACCATGGTTCTCATCATATGTGTGTATATCACAAATAAAGACAGAAGAATAGCCACTAATGTGACAGAAATAAAGGAACTAAAATATTAATAAAAAGTATGATGTATTACTTGACAAAGAATGAAGTGGGTATTAATGTAGTTTTGCCTTCTCTAACCTATCCTCCACAGTAACCTTTCTCAAAAAGATCCTTTTAAAACACAAATCTGATTATGTTTCTTTCAGCCTTGCTTTAAGTCCTTCAATGGTTCCTTCAATCCATCATCTTGAAGATAAAAACTGAACTTCCCAGACTGGTATGCAAGGCTTTCCATGATCTTGCTCCTGTGCACCTCTCCAGCCTCATCTCCTTTCCTTCTCCCATATGGACCCTAAATTCCAACCATTCTGTACTCCTTGAAGATCTTTACAGATACCCAAGAACCTATGTTTAATAACCACAGGAAAAATGAGATCAATACAACCGCGTGTAATGCTCGTTTACAAACCTATCCTTTAGTTGTCTGGTCTAGTGTTACTTTTTCAAGGAACACTGCCCCAACTCCAACTCTATTACATGTTTTCACAACACCTTGGACTTCTCCTTCATTGAATTTATCACAACTATAGTTTCTATAAATTATTTGTGTGATTACTTATCTCTTTTTCCTACAGACTGTACACTCCAACAGGGCAGGAAGTATTTTCTACTCTCCAATATGTCCCCAGTGCAGGTTTCACATAAGCTGGGCATACAGCAGATGCTCAATGAAGATTTGTCAAGTAAGTAAATGAGTGTTCTTTTATATCTACAAGTCTTTTCAGGGTGCTATTTTCTATCTGTAACAACTTTCTCTTCTTTATCTGGCCAGTTCTTGTTTTCCTTTAAAACGCAGCTCAGCATCATTTACTCTGGAAAACTAACCTGATCTCTAAGGCCAAGTTAGATACTCCACATCTGTGTTCTCACAGCATCCCGAATATATTTTTATACAGCATACACACTTGACTGTAGTTTTCTTTGTACTTATCTCTCCCTGTCTCTCCCACTGTGTCAGTCATCTGTATATACTCTTCAGATAGCACAGTGCCTAACACAGAGGGGGCATTCAGTTAATGTTTGAATGAGTACAGAGGTACATATGCTGCATTTTATTACACAGGTCCACACCTGTCTGCAGAAACCCCTACTAAGTGAAAACACTACAAAGATAAAAATAAAGCCTGAAATAAAACCCCAACATTTAAATTACATTAAAGCTTATCCAGAAAGGGCTGTGACCTTACAAAATTGCTTTTAAAACATTTTTACCGATGTTCTCTCCTTGGTGTGCTTTAAGAATAACAAAACTTAGGGGTGCCTGGGTGGCTCAGCAGGTTGAGTTTCCAACTTCGGCTGAGGTCATGATCTCACAGTTCGTGGATTCAAGCCCTGCATTGGGCTCTGTGCTGACAGCTCAGAGCCTGGAGCCTGCTTCAGATTCTGTGTCTCCTTCTCTCTCTACCCCTTCCCTCCCCCTTCTCTCTCAAAATTAAATATTAAAAAAACTAAAAAATAAAAAATAAATAAAACTTAAAAGCAGAAACAGAACACTAAATAAAAATTTAAAAATAATTTCAATAATAAATCAGTTCTAGGAAAATAAGAAAGTTGAAGGTTGCACTCAGTACAAGCTGACTCATTTTAAAATACTGATATCTCAAGAAGCACTCTACCATGTTATTCCATTATTGAAAGGATACTTTAAGGATTCCACTCTAAATGATGTTAACCCTTTATGGGCAACATAATGATGTCTGTAAATTTCTCCTACATCCTTATGTTGAGAGAAGAGTTGGTTGCTAATGCAACTTCATTTTTCTTAACACATTGTCTATCCTTCCAGACTTTTGAAACATTAAATGTTCTGCCAGTGATTATTTTTTTTTATGTTTATTTATTTTTAAAAGAGAGAGAAACCGAGCACGAGCAGGGGAGAGGCAGAGAGAGATGGAGACACAGAATTGGTAGCAGGTAGCCGAGCTGTCAGCACAGAGCCTAACATGGGGCTCGAACCCATGAGCCATGAGATCATGCCTGAGCCTGAGTCAAAGCTGAACGCTTAACCAACTGAGCCACCCAGGCGTCCCACCAATGATTCTTTAATAGACAATCTTTAAAACAATATAAGGATAGAAGTTTATATTATTTGGCTGCTTCTGTCACAGCTCATAAATGACTACACATTTGCCATGCTTATGAGCTAGTTTCTCCTTAACCAAGAACATGTGACGCTTTCAAGAAATAAATAAAAGGCTAATGGCCAAAACACTACCCTTTTCTGTACCTTACAACTTTAATCAAAATACAATAAAACGAGGGGCGTCTGGGTGGCTCAGTCGGTTAAGCGTCCGACTTCAGCTCAGGTCATGATCTCACGGTCCGTGAGTTCGAGCCCCGCGTCGGGCTCAGGGCTGATGATGGCCCAGAGCCTGAAGCCTGCTTCCAATTCTGTCTCCCTCTCTCTCTGACCCTCCCCCGTTCATGCTCTGCCTCTGTCTCAAAAATAAATAAACGTTAAAAAAAATTAAAAAAAAATACAATAAAACGAAAACTCAATGAAGGCAGAGATAAGACCTAAAAGAAGAATAATGGCAAAAAACTGAGTTTCATTCAAATTTGAATAGATAATCCATTGCCCAATCACTCTATTTTACTGAACAAGAGCAACAATTGGATTACACTAATTTAAAATTTTTTGAGTTTCTTTCTTGTATCTGATTTGATTCATGAGGTAAAAATACTCTTTAGGGGCCCCTGGATGGCTCAGTCAGTTGAGAGTCTGACTCTTGATTTCAGCTCAGGTCATGATCCCAGGGTCAGGGGATGGAGCCCTGCATTTGGCTCTATGCTGAGCGTGGAGACTGCTTAAGATTCTCTCTATCTCTGTCTCTGTCTCTCCGCCCCCCCCCCCGCCTCTCTCTCACTCTCACTCTCATTCTCTTTCCCTCTGCCCCTCTCCCCAACTCATACATGCACTCTAACATTAAAAAAAATCTTCAGTAAGCTGTCTTTGTCTAGTTTCTACTTATATATGCAGCCCATGACCTCCACTCTTATCCCCAGCCTGGGTTAAAACCCCAGAGGCCAACCTCCAGTCCAATTACTGTCTCATAGGCCTCTAGACTTTAACTTCCGATCTCTGAGTTCCCTCTGGCTCAAGGATATTTGCCTCCCCAGCCTTCAAACGTGGCTATACGTGAAAAGATTTTTTTTGTTGTTGCTATATTTAATCCAAAATGTATCTGGGTTTGCAGCAGGAAAAGGACATTCCTTTATCTTTAAATTCCGTTATCTCACCAGAAAATTCCTTACTACCATCAGTTACTCTTTAATATGTCACCCATAACATTAAAGTCTTCATTAATGTCCCTTAAAAATAGAAGTACTAATTACTTTCTAAGCAGACTTTGTCCCTCTTCCCACCACCAATGTTTGTTGATCCTAATGGACTAACGATAAATTAGCTCTAACATCTTACTACTAGCTTACTACCACTTTATGGTAGTCAAATTTAAACACTGCACCACATCTCATTACATATTCAAATGGGAAAATGAACTGAAAAGCATGTCTGATTATGAAGTTTTGAGTTAGGTTTTCAATTAATCTAATTCTGAATTTGTCATAAAAGTATATCACTTCTCTATTTTTAGTTTTGTGTCTCTTGGTTATGTCTGCAGTTTTTAGAATTTCAGGTACTTTTAGAAAAATGAAGCTAAGTTTTATAAAGTGTCTTACAAAGATCCTATACTTGGTCATATAATAGCACCACTACAGATTACTTGAGATGTGGGACAGCTAATATGCAAAGAGTAATTTAGCAAGTATAAACACAGTTCTGCCTAATGGAGGATATATACAATGAACCACACACACATACATACACACATATATATGAACGTATACACATATAAACATACACCATATATATGCACATGTATCATACACATGCAAATATACATATATTATATAACTGTTAGAGCCAAATTTTAGAAATTTGTTCATTAAGTATATACTATATGCCAGACATTTTATTAGTGAATGCCAACCATTCAATGGAGAACAGATTAAGATCCCTTTACCTTCATAATATTGGCATTCCAATTGGAGATGGTAGACAATACAGGCATACCTTATTTTATTGCACTTGGATTTATTGAAATTCACTGATATTGCATTTTGTGCAAATTGAAGGTCTGTGGCAACAGACCTTTTTCATTTATTATATTTATTATACTGATCTATGATCAGTGATCTTTGATATTATTATTATAATTGTTTTGGGATGCCACAAACCACATCCATGTAAGGTAGCAAACTTAATCAATAAATATTGTGTGTGTTCTGACTGCTCCACTGACCAGCCGTTTCCCTGCTCTCTCCCTCTCTTTAGGACTCCTTATTCCCTGAGACACAAAACTATTGAAATTAGGCCAATTAATAACCCTACAATGGCCTCTAAGTGTTGAAGTGAAAGGAAGAGTTGTAGGTCTTTCACTTTAAATAAAAAACTAGAGATAATGGGGAACCTGGGTGGCTGAGTTGGTTGAACACCTGACTCTTGATTTCAGTTCAAGTCATGATCCCAAGGTCATGGCATCAACCCCCACATTGGGCTTTGTGCTGAGCGTGGAGCCTGCTTGAGATTCTCTCTCTCCCTCTGCCCCTCTCTCCTAATCAGCTCTCTCTCTAAACAAAACACTAGAGATGATTAAGCTTAGTGAGGAATGCACGTCAAAAGCTGAGACCGGTCAAAAGCTGGGCGTCTTGCACCAAACAGCGATCAAAATGGTGAATGCAAAGAAAAAGTTCCTAAAAGAAATGAAAAGTGCTACTCCAGTGAACACATGAATGATAAGAAAGCAAAAACAGCTTTATTGCTGATATGGAGAAAGTCTGAATGTTCTCGATAGAAGATCAAGCCAGCCACAACATTCCCTTAAGCCAAAGCTTAATCCAGAGCAAGGCTCTAACTCCATTCAATTCTATGAAGACTGAGAGCAGTGAGAAAGCTGCAGAAGGAAAGTCTGAAGCTAGCTCAGGTTGGTTCATGAGGTTTAGGGGAGAATAAGCCATCTCTGTCACATAAAAGTATGAGGTGAAGCAGCAAGTGCTAATATAGAAGCTGCAAGCAAGTTATCCAGAAGATCTAGCTAAGATAATTAATGAAGGTAGCTACACGAAACAACAGATTTTCAGTGCAGATGAAACAGCCTTCTATTGGAAGAAGATTCCATCTAGGACTTTCATAGCTAGAGAGGAAAAATCAATACCTGGCTTCAAAGCTTCAAAGGACAGGCTGATTCTCTTGTAAGGGGCTAATGTAGTTGGTGACTTGAAGTTGAAGCCACTGTCCATTTACCATCCCCCAAATCCTAGGATCCAAAACTTATGCTAAACTTATTCTGCCTGTGCTCTAGAAGTGAAACAACAAAGCCTGAATGAGAGCACAACTGTCTACACATGGTTTACTGAGTATTTTAAGCCTGCTATTGAGACCTACTGTTCAGAAAAAAAAGATGATTTTCAAAGTGGTGTTGTTCATTGACAATGCACCTGGTTACTCAAGAACTCTGATGGAGGCAAACAATGAAATGAATGTTGTTTTCATTCTTGATAATACAACATTCATTCTGCAGCCCATAGATCAAGGAATAATTTTTTAGTTTTAAGTCTTATTATTTAATAAATACATTTCATAATACTATGGCTGCCATAGACAGTGATTCCTCTTATGGGTCTGTGCAAAGTAAATTGAAAACCTTCTGGAAAGGATTCACCATTCACCATTCCAGATGCCATTAAGAAAATTTGTGATTTATGGAAAGAAGTCAAAATATCAACATTAACAGGAGTTTGGAAGAAGTGGATTCCAACCCTCACGAATGATTCTGAGGGGCTCAAGACTTCCATGGAGGAAGTAACTGCAGATGTGGTGGAAACAGCAAGAGAAGTAGAAGTTGAGCCCAAATCGCTGTAGTCTCATGATAAAACTTTAATGGATGAGGAGTTGCTTCTCATGGATGAGAAAAGAAAGTGGTGTATTGAAATGAAATCTATTTCTGATTAACAGGCTGTGAAGACTGTTGAAATGACAACAAAGAATTTAGAATATTACATCAACTTGGTTGACAAAACAGCAGCAGGGTTTTAGAAGACGGACTCCAATTTTGAAAAAAGTTCTGTTGGTAAAATGCTTTCAAACAGCCTCACATGCTACAGAGAAATTGTTTATGAAAGGGAGAGTAAATCAATGCAGCAAACTTCATTATTGTCTTATTTTGCGAAATTGCCACGGCCACCCCAGTCTTCAACCACCACCACTATGAGCAGTCAGCAGCCATCAACATCCAGGCAAGACCCTTCACCAGCAAAAAGATTATAATTTACTGAAAGCTCAGCTGATGGCTACCATATGTTTAGCTACAAGTATTTTTAATTAAGGTATGTACTTTTTTTAGACATAATGCTATTACACATTTAACAGAGTGCAGTACAGTGTAAACATAACTTTTTATGTACTAGAAAACCAAAAAAAATCATTTGACTTGCTTTACTGCAATATTCACTTTATTGCGGTGGTCTGGAACTAAACTTACAATATCTCCCATGTATCTCCCATATGGTAAACAAACCGACATGCACTATTAGGAGTATGGCTAGAAGGAAATAAGCATGACTCTGTTACAGATATTAAGGGCCTGCTCTAGATAGGAAAATCAGGAACGGTGTCTATGAAGAAGAGACTTGAAGGACAAGAAGGGTATTTACTAGAAGTTTACAGCATGGCATGGGGCGGGGGCTGCAGGGCAAAAGAGTGTAGGATAAGAATATTCAGGGCAGAGACAACAGCAAGAACAATGGTTTATAGCAAGAAAGCATGGTAGGAGTTCCAAAAACTAAATTAATGATAGTCTGATAGACAGCAGTGAGGAGAGAGAGTGTAATGAGATAGGTGAGACTGGAGAAACGACAAAGCCAGATCATGCAGGACAACCAAAGAAAGTCATGATGCCAAACTGCATAAAAAATGCAAGGCCCAACAATATGCTATTTACAAGAGACCCACTTTAAACATTAAGATATAAACTGGTTAAGGGGCACCTGGGTGGCTCAGTTGGTTAAGCATCTGACTTCAGCTCAGGCCATGATCTAGTAGTTCACAGGTTCAAGCCCCATAACAGGCTCTGTGCTGACAGCTCTTTGGAGTCTGCTTTGGATTCTGTGTCTCCCTCTCGCTCTGCCCCTCTCCTGCTCACACTCTGTCTCTGTCTCTGTCTCTCTTAAAAATAAATAAACATTAAAAAATTTTTTAAAGATATAAACTTATTAAAAGTAAAAGGATAAAAAAATATGCCATACAAACATTAATCAAAAGAAAGCTGCAATGACTATATTAATATCAAAGCAGACTTCAGAACAAGGGTTAAATTACCAAGGATAAAGAGGGATGCTACATAAAGTCCCTTACATAAAAGGACCAATTGACCAAAAAGACATAACAATCCTAAATATGTACAGACCTGACAACAGAGCTTCAAAATACATGAAGGGAAATCAAATCTCTCCAAATTGATCTGCAAATTCAATGCAAATCCAATTCAAATCCCAGGAGATTTGTTTTAAAATCGCTGATTCCAAAACATATATGGAAAGAAAAAGGAACTACAATAGCACAAACAATTTTGAAAAAGAACAATAAAGCTGGAGGACTCACACTGCCTGCTTTCAGGCCTATAACAAAACCACAGTAATTAAGACACTTTGATATTGGTGGAACAGAATAGATGGCTCCGGCACATTTATGGCCAGTAGATTTTCAGCAAAGAGACTAAGGCAATTCAATGGAGAAAGGAATCTTCAACAAGGGTGCTGATACAATTGAATATCCATGTGTTTAAAAAAAAACCTCAACCAATATCTAGCACCATACACAAGGTATAAACTAACTTGAAATGGAAGAATCACATTAACTAAATATGAAATTTCTACTATAAAACTTCTAGAAGGACACATGGGAAGAAGTCTTTGTGACTTTAGAGTAGGCAAAGAACTATAAAAGAGAACACAAAAAGCATAAACTATAAAAGAGGGGCACCTGGGTGGCTCAGTCAATTAAGCATCCAACTTTGGCTCAGGTCATGATCTCAGGGTTTGTGATTTTGAACCCTGCATCAGGCTCTCAGCTGTCAGTGCAGAGCCTGCTTCGGATCCTCTGTCTCCCTCTCTCTGCACCTCCCCCGCTCATACTCTCTCACACAAAAATAAACATAAAAAAAGCCTATCATAAAAGAAAATATTGTTACAATGGGTGTCATGAAATTTTAAAACCCCTTACTAGAGACTGCAAGAAAATGAAAAGACAATCCACAGACTGGGAGAAAATATTTGCAAACACATATCTGACAAAGGACTGATAACTGAAATACATAAAGAACTCTCATAACTCAACAGTAAAAAATAAATTATTCAAACAAATCATTAAGCAAATAATTTAACCATTTCACCAAAGATTATAACAGATGGCAAATAAATGCATGAAAAGATGCTCAATATCATTATTCATTAGAGAAATCATATTAAAACCACCATGAGATAATAGTACTCCCATATTTAAATGGATAATTTTTTTAAATTGACAACACCAAGTGCTGACAAGGATGCAGAGCGAAAGGCACACCCATTCATTACTGGTGGGAAGGCAAAACAGTGCAGCCACTTTGGAAGACACTTAGCAGTTCTGGAGAAAATTAAACATATACAATCCAGCAATCCCATTCCTAGATATGTACTCGACAGAAATGAAGATTTATGTCCCCATAAAAACATGCATGCAAATGTCTATATCTGCTTTGTTATTAATCAGCAAAAACTATAAACAACCTAAATGCCCAACAACTAATTAATGAATGGATAAAGAAACTGTAGTGTATTAGCACAATGGAATACTAAACTGCAATATATGGGAACAAACTACTGCATCGGTAAACAGCATGGGAATATCAAGAGCATTATGTCAAATGGAAGAAGCTACATATTATATAATTCCATTTATATAACAGTCTGGAATATTATAAAAAGTACACTAAAAAGGTTGCATATTGTATGATTCCATTTACAAGACATTTTGGAAAAGACAAAACTACAGGGAACAAAAACAGATTAAAGGTTGCTAGGGTTGGGACCAGGAATGGGGGATTGCCCACAAAGGGGCCTGAGGGAATCTTTTGGGGTGACAGAAATAGTCTACACCTTGATGTGGGGGTGGTTTTACAACAGCATATGTCTGTAGAAAATGCACAGAACTGTACACCTTAAAATGTATGAATTTTACTGTATGTGAGATATGTGTCAACAAGCCTGACTTTCTAAAAAAAAGAAAACAAAGGTCATGAAAGTACAAAAAGGGCACCAATGAAAAAATAAAGGTAAAAATGAGAAGTATCTTACAATTCTATAATGCTCAACTTCACTAAGCAGTTTCTTATATATTTTTATCATTGTAAAACCATCTTTAACTTAATTATTTCTTGATTTTAAAAAATACCAAATTACATAATATAGTAGTCTGAGTTCAGGCTGCCAGTGTCTTAACATAGCTAATAAAATCTGGCAGCTGAAAGCTCTGGGTTGTTTTTGTAGGTAAGACAGCTTAGAGAATTTGTTGCAAGATGATAGAAAGGATACGTGAGTCCCAGATTAAAGGAACTGTATTTTCAGATAAGTGAAATTCAGGGATAAGTGACAAAATAGCTATAGAAAGGAGTCATTACTATTAGAGCAAGGAGTCCCAAATAACTTCTCTGGGTGCTTCAAGGTACATGCAGCTGACAAGAGAGACCCAGAAAATAACATAGGAAAGAGAACTCACAGCGCACTGGGGGAGGCTCAGAATGGACTTTCACATGTTTAACTCATCTTCAAACAGTGCTGGGAAACAGGCTACATCATCTACAGTTCCTAATGCAAAATGAAAATCCAGGAGACTTCCTCAAACTTTCAGAATTTCAAGATGACAACAGCAAATAATTAAACTGAGCACAAAGCCCTTCTAAGAGTAGGGCCTGTCCAACTGCCCTGTCACATGGCCACAAAACCAGCTTCAGGGAGAAGGTACAGTGCACAAATTCACAAACATGCAAGAGATCTCTTGTCCATTCCCTTACTGCATTGATAACTATACCATTAAAATATTATTTTAAATCTTCACATTCAAATCTCCAGAGGAGATTCCACAGCTTTTTAAAAATCCATGTTACTGTGTCAGAAAAGTTCTCCAGGTATCTTTTATCTTTTCTATTGAAATTCCCCATCTCTTTTATCTCATACCCAGGAAAAACAGAAAATATCTTTCCATCACTGCCTATATGATGTCCCTTTTCTATGCCTGAAAAGCATTAGGGGCTGTCTATCCAGAACCACAGGATGTGATAATAAAAGTAAAACACCAATGCATTCTGTCCTTAAGCCTAAAACAAGCTAACACTTCTGGAAAGAAATTAATCAGTTTAAACAGTGGATCTAAAAATGATATAATAAACATGAAAGTACTACTGAAAAGCTAAAAGTATGGTAGAACTATAAGGTTTTTATCATTTTTATCTCAATTTTTAAGAAAAACTCTAATTAACCTCCAACTCCTTGAAAAGATATGTAAGATCAACTTACAGAAAGGATCTAAGAAGATCTACAAATTATTCCTTATAAAAACACTTGTTTTAATGTACAAGTAAACTGAACCCCCTCAGAAAATCCATTTAACCGACACGTGGCAAACACGGAGAGCAGATCAACACAAGCAAAAAACGTGAGAGACTGAGATTTTAATGAGTTAAGTCACATGATAATTTGCCCAGATGATTTTCTGCTCAAGCTTCAATTATTTTATTAGTATGCTAACACCGAAACACAAAATTAAATATAAACCTCTTATGCTTATAGCTCTTATACAACTTCAAAGCAGAAACTAATTTCCAAATGAAATATATAAGCAACAAAACCAATAATCGTATAATTAATTAAATTAATTTGATGTGACAAATAATACTGAGTTTTAGACAGTTAATTACTGCTTAAAACCTGACCATGGTACTCCTGCCACAGCACATGTTGAGTGTGTCAGCTCTAAAAAGTGAAATTTTTCATCAAACAAGATGTTATACCTTTATGATCAACAAATCTATGAAATACAGTTAAGAATGTAAAATTCATTTTTTGTTTTAATTTATATTTATTTATTTTAGCATTTTATTTTTTTAATATGTAATTTATTGTCAAATTGGTTTCTTTTTTTTATATGAAATTTATTGTCACATTGTTTTCCATACAACACCCAGTGCTCATCCCAACAGGTGCCCTCTTCAATGCCCATCACCCACTTTCTCCTCCCTCCCACCCTCCATCAACCCTCAGTTTGTTCTCAGTATTTAAGAGTCTCTTATGGTTTGCCTCCTTCCCTTTCTGTAACTTTTTTTCCCCCTTCCCCTCCCCCCCTGGTCTTCTACTGAGTTTCTCAAGATCCACATATGAGTGAAAATATATGGTGTCTTTCTCTGACTTATTTCACTTAGCATAACACACTCCAGTTCCACCCACATTGCTACAAATGGCCAGATTTCATTCTTTCTCATTGCCAAGAAGTATTCCATTGTATATATAAACTACATCTTCTTTACCCATTCATCAGTTGATGGACATTTAGACTCTTTCCATAATGTGGCTATTGTTGAAAGTGCTGCTATAAACATTGGGGTACAAGTGCCCCTATACATCAGCACTCCTGTATCTCTTGGGTAAATTCCTAGCAGTGCTATTGCTGGGACATAGGGTAGATCTATTTTTAATTTTTTGAGGAACCTCCACACTGTTTTCCAGAGTTTGCATTCCCACCAACAGTGCAAGAGGGTTTCTGTTTCTCCACATCCCCTCCAGCATCTATAGTCTCCTGATTTGTTCATTTTAGCCACTCTGACTGGTGTGAGGTGGTATCTCAGTGTGGTTTTGATTTGTATTACCCTGATGAGTGATGTTAAGCATCTTTTCATGTGCCTGTTGGCCATCTGGATATCTTCTTTAGAAAAGTGTCTATTCATGTCTTCTGCCCATTTCTTCACTGGATTATTTGTTTTCTGGGTGTGGAGTTTGGTGAGTTCTTTATAGATTTTGGATACTAGCCCTTACCCGATATGTCATTTGCAAATATCTTTTCCCATTCCATAGGTTGCCTTTTAGTTTTGTTGATTGTTTCCGTTGCAGTGAAGAAGACTTTTATCTTGATGAGGTCCCAGTAGTTCATTTTTGTTTTTAATTCCCTTGCCTTTGGAGATGTGTCAAGCAAGAAATAGCTGCGGCTAAAGTCAGAAAGGTTTTTGACCTGCTTTCTCCTCTAGGGTTTTGATGGTTTCCTGTCACACATTCAGGTCCTTCATCCACTTTGAGTTTATTTTTGTGCATGGTGTAAGAAAGTGGTCTGTCTAGTTTCATCATTCTGCATGTTGCTGTCCAGTTCTCCCAGCACCATTTGTTAAAGAGACTGTCTTTTTTCCATTGGATATTCTTTCCTGCTTTGTCAAAGATTAGTTGGCCATACGTTTGTGGGTCCAATTCTGGAGTCTCTATTCTATTTCATTGGTCTATGTGTCTGTTTTTGTGCCAATACCATGGTGTCTTAATGATTACAGCTTTGTAGTAGAGGCTACAGTCTGGGATTGTGATGTCTCCTGCTTTGGTCTTCTTCTTCAATTTTACTTTGGCTATTCGGGGTCTTTTGTGGTTCCATACAAATTTTAGGGTTTCTTGTTCTAGCTTCAAGAAGAATGCTGGTGCAATTTTGATTAGGATTGCACTGAATGTATAGATTGCTTTGGGTAGTATTGACATTTTAACAATATTTATTCTTCCAATCCATGAGCACGGAATATTTTTCCATTTCTTTGTATCTTCTTCAATTTCCTTCATAAGCTTTCTATAGTTTTCAGCATACAGATCTTTTACATCTTTGGTTAGATTTATTCCTAGGTATTTTAGGATTCTTGGTGCAATTGTGAATGGGAACAGTTTGTCTTTCTGTTGCTTCATTATTAGTGTATAAAAATGCAACTGATTTCTGTATATTAATTTTGTACCCTGCAACTTTGCTGAACTCATGTATCAGTTCTAGCAGACTTTTGGTGGAGTCTATCGGGTTTTCCATGTATAGTGCCATGTCATCTGCAAAAAGTGAAAACTTGACCTCATATTTGCCAATTTTGATGCTTTTGATTTCATTTTGCTGTCTGATTGCTGATGCTAGAACTTCCAACACTATGTTAAACAACAACAGTGAGAGGGGACATCCCTGTCATGTTCCTGATCTCAGGGGGGAAGCTCAGTTTTTCCCCACTGAGGAGGATATTAGCTGTGGGCTTTTCATAAATGGCTTTTATGATGTTTAAGTTATGTTCCTTCTATCCCAACTTTCTTGAGGGTTTTTATTAAGAAAGATGCTGAATTTTATCAAATGCTTTTCCTGCATCGATTGACAGGATCATATGGTTATCTTTTATTAATGTGACGTATCACATTGATTGATTTGCGAATATTGAACCAGCCCTGCATCCCAGGAATGAATCCCACTTGGTCATGGTGAATAATTCTTTTTATATGCTGTTGAATTCAACTTGCTAGTATCTTGTTGGGAATTTCTGCATCCATATTCATCAGGGATATTGGCCTGTAGTTCTTTTTTTGTTTTGTTTTTGTTTTTGTTTTTTGCTGGGTTTCTGTCTGGTTTGGGAATCAAAGTAATGCTGGCTTCATAGAATGAGTCTGGAAGTTTTCCTTCCCTTTCTATGTTTTGGAACAGCTTGAGAATGACAGGTATTATCTTTGCTTTAAATGTCTGGTAGAATTCCCCAAGGAAGCCATCTTGTCCTGGACTCTTATTTGTTGGGAGATTTTTGGTAACTGATTCAATTTCTTCACTGGTTATGGGTCTGTTCAAATTTTCTATTTCTTCCTGTTTGAGTTTTGGAAGTGTGTAGGTGCTTAGGAATTTGTCCATTTCTTCCAGGTTGTCCAGTTTGTTGGCATATAATTTTTCATAGTATTCCCTGATAATTGCTTGTATTTCTGAGGGACTAGTTGTAATAATTCCATTTTCATTCACGATTTTATCTGAGTCCTCTCCCTTTTCTTTTTGAGAAGCCTCGCTAGAGGTTTATCAATTTTTTTTTCAAAAAACCAACTCTTGGTTTCACTGATCAGCTCTACTGTTTTTTTAGATTCTAATTGTTTATTTCTGCTCTGATCTTCATTATTTCTCTTCTTCTGCTGGGTTTGGGGTGTCTTTGCTGTTCTGCTTCTATTTCCTTTAGGTATGCTGTTAGATTTTGTATTTGGGATTCTTCTGGTTTCTTGAGATAGGCCTGGATTGCAATGTATTTTCCTCTCAGGACCGCCTTTGCTGCATCCCAAAGCATTTGGATTGGTGTATTTTCATTCTCATCTGTTTCCATATGTTTTTTAATTTCTTCTCTAATTGCCTGGTTGACCCATTCATTCTTTAGTAGGGTGTTCTTTAACCTCTATGCTTTTGGAGGTTTTTCAGACTTTTTCCTGTGGTTGATTTCAAGCTTCATAGCATTGTGGTCTGAAAGTGTGCATGGTATGATCTCAATTCTTTCATCTTATGAAGGGCTGTTTTGTGACCCAGTATGTGATCTATCTTGGAGAATGTTCCATGTGCACTCGAGAAGAAAGTGTTGCTTTGGGATGCAGAGTTCTAAATATATGTCAAGTCCATCTGATCCAATGTATCATTCAGGGCCCTTGTTTCTTTATTGATTCTGTGTCTAGATGATCTATCCATTGTTGTAAGCAGAGTATTAAAGTCCCCTGAAATTACCACATTCTTATCAATAAGGTTGCTTATGTTTGTGATTGTTTTATATATTTGGGGGCTTCTGTATTTGGTGCATAGACATTTATAATTGTTAGCTCTTCCTGATGAATAGACCCTGTAATTATTATATAATGCCCTTCTTCGTCTCTTGTTACAACCTTTAAAGTCTAGTTTGTCTGATATAAGTATGGCTACTCCAGCTTTCTTTTGACTTCCAGAAGCATGATAGATAGTTCTCCATCCCCTCACTTTCAATCCAAAGGTGTCCTCAGGTCTAAAATGAGTCTCTTGTAGACAGCAAATAGATGGGTCTTACGGTGTTTTTTTGTTTTTTGTTTTTTTTATCCATTCTGATACCCTATGTCTTTTGGTTGGAGCCATTTAGTCCATTTACATTCAGTCTTATTGAAAGATATGTGTTTAGAGTCATTGTAATATCTGTAGGTTTCATGCTTGTAGTGTGATCTCTGGTACTTTGTGGTCCCTGCAACATTTCACTCACAGAGTCCCCCTTAGGATCTCTTATAAGGCTGGTTTAGTGGTAGTGAATTCTTTCAGTTTTTGTTTGTTTGGGAAAACCTTTATCTCTCCTTCTATTCTGAATGACAGATTTGCTGGGTAAAGGATTCTTGGCTGCATATTTTTTCTGTTCATAACATTGAAGATTTCCTGCCATTCCTTTCTGGCCTGCCAAGTTTCGGTAGATAGGTCTGCTACTACCCTTATGTGTCTACCTTTGTAAGTCAGGGCCTGTTTATCCCTAGCTGCTTTCAGAATTCTCTGTTTATCCTTGTATTTTGCCAGTTTCACCTATGATATGTTGTGCAGAGGACTGATTCAAGTTGCATCTAAAGGGAGTTCTCTGTGCCTCGTGGATTTCAATGCCAGTTTCTTTCCCCAGATCAGGGAAGTTCTCAGCTATGATTTGTTCAAGTACACCTTCAGCCCCTTTCTCACTCTCTTCTTCTGGAATTCCTATGATATGGATATTGTTCCATTTGATTACATCACTTAGTTCTCTAATTCTCCCCTCGTACTCCTGGATTTTTCTTTTTCTCAGCTTCCTCTTTTTCCGTAATTTTATCTTCTAATTCACCTATTCTCCCCTCTGCCTCTTCAATCTGGACTGTGGCCACCTCCATTTTATTTTGCACCTCACTTATAGCATTTTTTAATTCATCATGACTATTTTTTAGTCCCTTGATCTCTGTAGCAATAGATTCTCTGCTGTCCTCTATGCTTTTTTCAAGCCCAGCAATTAACTTTATGACTATTATTCTAAATTCTTGTTCCATTATATTGCTTAAATCGGTTTTGATCAATTCATTAGCTGTCGCTACTTCCTGGTATTTCTTTTGAGGAGAATTCTTCCATTTTGTCATTTTGGCTAGTTTTCTGTCCTTTATGCATTTTAAAAGCTTGTTGTGTGCTCTGCACCTGCGAGCACCACTGTATTAAAGGAGGGTCATACACTGTCCAGGGCCTAGCCCTTCAGGAGGTGTCTTTTCCGAGACTGTTACTTGCTCTCTGTTGTCGTGACTTTGGTTATTTTATTACCCTACTCGTAGTGATATTTCAGACCCTCCACTAGGTGTACTTTGATTTGTTCCTTGGAGTAGCCCTGTAGAGGAAAACAAACAGGAGGCAAAAACATGCAAACACACAAATAACACAAACAAACAAAAACGAAAAACTAAAGACTAAAAACAAAAACCCAAAGACACTGACTACAAGTAAAGAAGAGGGTGGAGGCGGTGCTGATGGAAAAGCACATACAAAGAGAGAAATGATAGGAATGGGGGCAGGGGGAATAAACACTGATTAGGCAGAGAGACTAGAAGGCTTAATAGAGAGAGAAAGAAAATAAAGGAGGCAGGGAAAATGAAACGAAGATAAAGTTACCCAAACTATGTGGCTTGATTATTTCAGAGAGAGACAAAGGAGTATAAAGAAGGAGGTATAGAACAGGTATCAAGACAATGGATTAAATATGCCTGTTTAGACAGACCAATAACCAGAGTAACCAGCCTAGGGGAGGGAAGATATAAGAAGGAGAAATGGTGGGGTAAGGTAGAATATATCTATATATCCAGAATTGACCTAGAGTTAATCCAGGAAATGCTGCATCACTTGTAGGTAGTAGCTGTCCGCAGGGTCTGTGCCGCTCCAATGGAAACGCAGTTACCCAGTGCAAAGGGGCGTGGCTTGGCGTAATCTGAACCCACCTCTACTATGGGCCCTGGGAGTGATCCCTAAGGCCCCACCTTGGTGGTGGTGATGGGGGCAGGGGGTTAGAAACGGTGGTTCCCCAGGCTCTTCTCCATGGATCCGGACCCAGTGGACTGTCTGAGTCGTCCTCACTGTGCCGTGGGCGCAGACGGGGTGGTCTTTCTCTCTCCACCAGCTCCCCTAACCCTGTGCTTGGCTAGGATTCAAAGTCCCGCTTCATGTGCTCTGGCACCAGGGAAGCTCCTCTTAGTGCGGCAATATGTGGTCCCGGCTGGCTTTGTCTGTGTCGCTGCACTTCAGGGAGGACAGCTTTCTCCTACTGTGGACTGAGCCGCTGCCCTCGCCACGAGCCCCTGGGATGGCGGACGCAGGCAGGCTTTGTCTTTTCCCACAGCACTACAGGGAGATGGCCTCCTTTTCCTCCTGCAGACTGCATCCTCAATCCAGCCACTGTGCCGGGGAGTGGTGGATGCAGGCAGGTTCTGTACTATCACGCAGCCTTCCAGGGAGGGAATCACTTTTTCCAGCTGTGGACTGAGCCCCTGACCTACCACTGTACCCAGGCCGTCCTCCCCAGGTGCACAAACAGGGAGCAGCTCCAGTCCGAAGAAGGCCCCCCAGTTAGAGATCGGATCCCTCTCAGTCTCAGTCCCAGGTCTTTCTCCTGTCCAGATACAGTCCTACACTTCCCTAGCCACTCTTTCTCTTCCTTTTGTCTCTCCGCAGAAGGGGGTCCCTCCCCTCCATGCCCACGTGGCCTTTTTTTATCTCCCGCTTTCCCATTTTCTTCCTAGTAGATTCAGTCTCTTTTCCTCCCAGGCTCTGGTGTTCAAAGTCCTTTGGCTTCTACACTTCTTTGTTTGAGAGACGTGGGAAATATGGATTCCCTCTACTTCTCCACCATGTTGGCCCCTCCCCCTCAAATTCTTATTTTTAAAACCTAATCAGAAGTTAGTTTTAAATTATATTCTGGGGGCTCCTGGGTGGCGCAGTCGGTTAAGCGTCCGACTTCAGCCAGGTCACGATCTCGCGGTCCGTGAGTTCGAGCCCCGCGTCGGGCTCTGGGCTGATGGCTCAGAGTCTGGAGCCTCTTCGGATTCTGTGTCTCCCTCTCTCTGCCCCTCCCCCGTTCATGCTCTGTCTCTCTCTGTCCCAAAAATAAATAAACGTTGAAAAAAATTTTTTAAAAATAAATAAATAAATAAATAAATTATATTCTGTTGTGAATAAGTTATTCACAACACTTACACCTTTCATTTCTCAGATACTAAGCAACAACTGTAGTTGTAGAAACAATACTTCTAAAAACATTACATTTTACATTTTTAAAATAAGGTCATGAAACAATAGTGTACATCCATGTGGAAAGAAAGGTCTTTAATCTCAGAAATGATTTAATAATTTATCCCTACCCTATCCTAAAAATGCTTTAAAACAAATAAACAACTTGCAAATAAATCCCCATGTTCAATAACTTTAAAACAAGCAAGCAGAAATAACATGTAACCTGTCACATCTTTGAAATTAGGATATAAAATGTCAGAATAGAAAAAAATCCTATGCCATGACATCAAAACAATAAAAATGGCTCAAAATATATCTAGACACTAGGTAACTTCCTCCACCCTGCTAGTCTCTCTAAATTAATTTATTCCACTTCCCATTTTCAGGAGTAACAAATTATATCATTTCAGACCCAGATACAAAGTATCCAGCCACAGAAATCTGCTGATTCACTTCATTGGTGGGCCAGAGTAGTAAATAATGTTTACACATTTTCAAAGAAAGGGAAGCAACTGTTTTTTATCAGATCTTCTCTTCAAGTCTCTGTCAAACCAGAATAACAAAGTACTGTGAAATTTTTCCTACACTGATTTTTACTTACATTGATATAGGATATGGATAATTGAGGTCATTCCTGATTGTGATAAATGAAAACAAAAAGTAAAACTCCAGGACAGACAGAGAAGGAGGTAACCAAGGATCTAGCACCCTCACAGCTTGACCCATTCAGCTATTCTCCTTCAATACATTCTCCATTCTCCACTTACTAAGTTCAATTCAGTTTGATAACTAGCTATTGAGTGCCTACTATCTTCCTACTTGGGGTATGAGAGCTACAAGATTATAAAAACATAGTATCTGCTTTATAGGAATTTGCCTTCTAGAATATCCCTTTCCCAAACGGAATTTCCCTCATCCATCTAGACCCAGATTAAGGACTCCTTCTAATCCCCAGTGCAGAACTAAGTACTCTCTCCTCTGAATCGCTATTAACTTTTTTTTATTTCTTCTAACAAAAGAAGTAAATTGTCCCATTGTCTTATATCAATGTCCACTAAAAGGTAAAGGGAAAGAGATAGTTGAATTCCAGTTCCATCAATTGATGAATAGCTATTTAACTTTTAAATAAATAATTACTTAGTGCTTATTACATACCACATAATTTTCTAACCTCTTTGTTCATATTAATTTATTCAATCCTCCCAATAGCTTTATGAGGTTAGTATTATTATTATTAGTATTATTATTAGTATTATTATATAATATACTATTTAAAATATATATAATACTAATTAATATATATATAATATTAGTATTATTAGTAGTATTATTACATCTTACAGATGAGGAAATTGAAGTCCAGAGAAGATAGTTGGCTGGAAAAAGTAGTGTTGGGAGTCTGAATTTGAACCCAAGTAGTCTGACTGTGGATTCCATATTCTGAACCTCTATACTATCTGCCCATTTACAGAGACTCACATAAGACAATGCATATGACAATGCATGTAAACAGCTTTCACTGTAGGTGAAATAGCTTTTCACTGTAGGTGTTCATTAAATGTTAGTTTTCTTCCATCTCTAAGAGACTCTAAATTCCTAAGAGAAGCAGCTGTTTCTTACTCATATTTTTATTTTCTAACAAATCTAGTACTGAGCTTGGTAGATAAAAGGTGCTCAAAAAATAAGTCTAGAGTGAATGCACTTGACACATAGGGACAAACTGTCCATATAAATGGATAGCAGAATGGTCTGTCTCTTCCAGAGACATAGGAGCCCATGTCCATAGGGCTCATAGAGCCCATCTTCCACATGGGCATGCTCTTTTATTTCTAATTTAAGGTACTACTGGCCTAATAAGGTTCTTTTCCTATGAAGATACAGTAAAAACAGAAGTATAAACCAGAACTGTTGTGGCTGAAGAGATAGCTTTTTAAAAATTTTAGTTAGTTAATATAAGGTGCAATATTGGCTTCAGGAGTAGAATTCAGTGATTCATCACTTATATACAACATCCAGTGCTCATCACAAGCGCCCTCCTTAACACCCATTACCTATATAGACCATCTCCTACCCACCTCCCTCCATTAATCCTATTTGTCTCTATCATTAAGAGTTTCTTATGGTTTATTTCCCTCTCTTCTCTTCCCACCTCTCTGCTTCCCACATGTGAAATCATATGGTATTTGTCTTTCTCTGACTTATTTCACTTAACATAGAATGAAATCTTGCCATTTGCAATGACATGGATGGAGCTAGAATGTGTTATACTAAGTAGATAGCTTTTTTTAAAAGTTTATTTATTTTGAGAGAGAGAGAGAGAGAGAGAGAGCGCGCGCACAAGGTGGGGAAGGGCAGAGAGAGAGGGAGAGGGAGGGAGGGAGGGAGGGAGAGGAAGAGAGAGAAAGAGAATCCCAAGCAGGCTCCATGTTGTCAGCGCAGAGCTCAAATTCATGAGATCATGAGATCACGACGTGAGTAAAACCCAGAGTCAGAGGCCTAACTAAGCCACCCAGGCACCTCAGCTTTTTAAATGGAAAGTGCTGAGGTCACCTATTTCTGTTACAGTAAAACCTTGGATTGCGAGTAACTTGCTCTGTGAGTGTTCTGCAAGACAAGCAAACATTTCTAATAAATTTTAACTTGATAAACCAGCGATGTCTTGCAATAAGAATAGTACGTGACGCCGAATGTCACATGATCACAACTGAGCCAATGGTTCCTCTCTCTCTGTCTCTGTCTCTGTCTCTCTCTCTCTCTGTGGGATTGTGGGTGATTGTCTCCCATGCTCAGATGCTCAGTGTCAGGCCAGTGTCTGGCAGAAACCAGTGATTTTTCAGAACATTGGCAGGTGCCCACAACTGGCACTAGTGTATTTTTTGTCACTTCAAAGCGCCTACAGACAGTCCTTTGCTTTCCATACAAGAGTAAGCTTAGGAATGCTTTGCTTCATTCTGGGTCAGGCTGCCTGCAGATATAGACCCTTTCTTCTGCTGCCTTATCGCCAGTTACATTAAATACAGGATATGACAAGAGTTTATCAATACTATAGTCAACAACCTTGCAAATGTATACAATGACCCCGTGCAGAAAAAGATTCCATTGAGCCAATATACAGCAGTGATTCTGTTAGTGATAGTGAAAGCTGTCTTACACAATAACCCTCTCCTCTCTTGTCTCCCTCACACCAGCCATGAAGGTTTTCAAAGGTAAAGTGCAGATTAACTTATTTTTCTTTATATTTTGTATTTACTTTATTGTTTTGTACTATATTACAGCACTGTAATCATTTTTATATGAATATTTTGGGGTTGTGGAACAAATAATTTGAATTTCCATTATTTCTTATGGAGAAATTTGCTTTGATATACAAGTGCTTTGGATTACAAGCATGTTTCTGGAACGAATTATGCTCACGAACCAAGGTTTTACTGTATTTTCCAACTTGCAAGTGAGAATAAAATGTTATATTCCATTTAGTAATCTACAATAAACTCTACTTATGAACATAAAGATATACAACTTTATAGTTCTCTTCACTCCCCATAAATAAATGTTGAACAAAATAAACAGTATCATTTTAGAAAATTGCTGAAGTAAAAGCCTTATCAAGGCACCCATGTCCTTGGTTCAGGCTTATATAAAGAGATTCTTTCAGGAGCAAATACATAGCTATTGCTCTACAGTGCCTGGTTATCTGTTCTTCTTGCCCAAAGAACCCCAAGTTTAGGTATCCAGTATTAGCACAATAAAATCAACATTTGAAAATTTTTTAAGTGTTGAGTAAAATGTAATAGCTTTTTAGGACCCTAATTGCAAGTTAGAACAATGTTTCTAAGACAATGCTGTTGACATTAACCTGATTAATCTTTCTGAATCTAAAAGGCTTGACTAGCCTCCCCAAATGTCCCTTTATTGTCAGTACCTAGTCCCAATCCCAACGAATTGAATACTTAGATGGATATCCAGAAGCCTTTGAATCTTGGGGCTTAGGCCCTTGCCTTCCTATTGTTGCTGTCATTGTTGGCTATGAACCTGGATTATAAAGAATATAATGACAAGATAATGGTAGCTGCTGATGCTACAAAATACTACATTATTTCTAATTCTCACAATAACTCTACAATATAACTATTATCTCCAGTTGACAAATTAGTAAACTAAAGCTCATATAAGTTATTTATCCAAAACTGCCTAGCCAAATGAATATAAGTGGTAAAGCTAGAATTCAAACTCAGGTGTATCTGACAATAAAGACTATGATTTTCCCAAACTCTGTGCTTTGTATAGTATCTCTGTGATCATGTTATCCAAACATTAATTAAAAAAAGGAAATGTACACACAGAAATTATCTTCCTAGTACCTAAGATAATACCCAAAGACAAGTATTTTCTAATTGACTATGATCTCATAATCTCATAATCAAAATTATACCTCATTGTTAATGACCACTAACTAGAAAGTCTAGAATAATAGGCATTTTTGTGTTTTGTTCACTGCTAAAGCCTCAACTTCTAGAACAGTACTTGGCACCATTAGGTATTCAAGAGCAATTTGTTGAATAACAAAAATGTCTCTTTTTTTTAATAATAAAAAGCACCATGCCTTCTACAACACACATTCTGTAAGTCTTTTCCAAGTCAGAATGCTACTAAAAGTGGAATATACACAAGAATCAACAAATCAAAGAATAGTTCTTGAAGTAATTAAAGAAAGAACAAATTCACAAAGGTAAGTAATATAAACTTTACAATATCTCCATAGTTCATATTTTAGGAAAACTGAAATAGAAAAAAAATACTTAAGCTTTGTATTAAAATTAATAAAATACTGCAAATACATATTGTCTGAGAGGTTGTACAAATATGACATTAAAGTTCAAGGAAGATCATAAGGGACACAGCCCATGTGTTCACTGTCATAGAGCAGAGACTCTCCAAAAGAACTCTGAGAAAATCCAGGGTATCAATATTTATATAAGACAAGATTGACTTTGTAAAACAAAGATGGTAACAAGAGACAAAAAAAAAATACTATATAATAATAAAGGGAACAATCCAATAAGAAGATATAAAAATTGTAAATACTTATGCACCCAAGTATAGAAGCACCCAAGTATGTAAAACAGTCAATAAAAAATATGAAGGTACTGATAGACAGTAATACAATAATAATAGGGGACTTTAACACCCAGCTTACATCAATGGACAGACCATCTAAACAGAAAATCAACAAGGAAACAGTGGCATTGAATGACACACTGGACCAAATGGATTTAACACATATTCAGAACATTCCATCCTAAAAGAGAATACATATTCTTTTCCAGCACACACAGAACATTCTCTAGAACTGATCACATATTAGGCAAGTCAACAAATTCAAAAAGGTTGAAGCCATGCCACGCATTTTTTCCTGACACTATGAAGCTAGAAATCACAAGAAAAAATCTGGAAAGACCACAAATACATGGAGGTTAAATAACATGCTACTGAGCAATAGATGAGTCAATTAAGAAATGAAAGAAGAAATCAAAAATTACATGAAAACAAATGAAAATAAAATACAATGGTCCAAAACCTTTGGGATGCAGCAAAAGTGGTACTAAGAGGGAAGTTTATAGCAATACATGCCCACCTCAAGAAGGAAGAAAAATCTCGGGGTACCTGGGTGGCTCAGTCAGTTAAGGGTCCAACTCCTGGTTTTGGCTCAGGTCATGATCTCATGGTTTTGTGGGTTTGAGTCCCACATCAGGCTCTGCATGAGGAACCTGCTTGGGATTCTTTCTCTCTCCCTCTCTCTCTCTCCCCACCCTCTCTGTCCCTCCCCCACTTATGCGAGCTCTCTCTCTTTCTCTCTCTCTCTCAAAAATAAATAAACTTAAAAAAAAAAGCAAGAAAAATCTCAAATAAACAACCAAGCTTACACCTACAGGAGCTAGAAAATGAACAAACAAAACCCAGAATCAGTAGAAGAAAGGAAATAATAAAAATTAGACCAGAAATGAATGATATAGAAACTTAAAGAATAGAACAGATCAGTGGAACTAGGAGATGGTTCTCTGAAAAAAAAAAAATCAACAAAATTGATAAACCTCTAGCTAGACTAATCAAGAAAAAACGAGAAAGGGGGCACCTGGGTGGTTCAGTCAGATAAGCATCTGACTTTGGCTCAAGTAATGATCTCATGGTTCATGAGTTCAAGCCCTGCATCGGGCTCTACACTTACAGTGAGGAGCCTGCTTGGGATTTTCTCTCTCTCTCTGCCTCTCCCTCCCTCCCTCCTTCCTTCCCTCCCTCCCTCTCCCTCTCTCTCTCTCTCTCTCTCAAAAAATAAATTAATTTTAAAAAAGCAAAAGGAGGAGGAGAAAGGGTTCAAATAAAATCACAAATGAGAGAGGGGAAATAACCAATAAATACCACAGAAATACAAACAATTAAAAGAGAATACTATAAAAAATATGCCTATATTATGAAAAATTATATGCTAACAAATTGGACAACTTAGAAGAAATGGAAAAATTCCTAGAAACATATAATCTACCAAAACTGAAGCAGGAAAAAATAGAAAATTTGAACAGATCAATTACTAGCAAAGAAACTGAATCAGTTATCATAAGACTCCCAACAGACAAAGTCCAGGACCAGATGGATTCTCAGGCAAATCCTATCAAATGTTCAAAGAAGAGTTAGTATCTATTCTTCCCAAACTTTTCCCAAAAAATAGAAGAGGACAGAAAACTTCTAAACTCATTTTATGAGGCCAGCATTACCCTGATACCCAAACCAGATAGACACCACCAAAAAAAGAGAACTACAGGCCAATATCTCTGATGAACACAGATACAAAAACCCTCAACAGAATAGTAGCAAACCAAATCCAATAATACATTAAAAGAATCATTCACCATGATCAAGGGGATTTATTCCTGGGATGCAAGTGTGGCTTAATATTAGCAAATCAAATGTGACACACCAATAAGAGAAAGGCTAAAAAACATATGATTGGGATGCCTGGGTGGCTCAATCAGTTGAGCATCTGACTTTTGATTTCAGCTCAGATGATCCCAGGGTTGTGGGATTGAGCCCTGCTTCTGGCTATGCACTGGACATGGGGCCTGCTTGGGATTCTTTCTCTTCCTCTGCTTCCTACCCCTCTCCCCTGCTTGCACTCTTTGTCTAAAATAATAATAATAAAAAAAACCCAACCATATGATCATTTGAATATATGCAGAAAAAGCATTTGACAAAGTACAACATCCATTCATGATAAAAACCCTCAACAAAGTAAGTTTAGAGGGAAAATACCTCAACATATTAAAGGCCTTATATGAAAAACCCACAGCAAATATACTCAAAGAGGAAAAATTGAGAGCCTTTCCCCTAAGGTCAGGAACAAGACAAGGATGTCCGCTCTCGCCACTTTTATTCAACATAGTACTGGAAGTCCCAGCCACAGCAATCAGACAACAAAAAGAAATAAAAGGCATCCAAATTGGTAAGGAAGAAATAAAACTTTCAGTATTTGCAGATGACATGATGCTACATATAGAAAATCCAAAAGACTCCACCAAAAGCTATTAGGACTGAAAAATGAATTCAGTAAGTCTCAGGGTACAAAATAAATGTACAGAAATCTGATTCCATTTCTATATACTAATAAAGCAGCAGAAAAGGAAATAAGTAAAACAATACCATTTCAATTACATCAAAAATAATAAAGTACCTAGGAAAAAACTTAACCCAAAAGGTGAGAGACCTATACTCTAAAATGAAAACACTGATGAAAGAAATTGAAGATGACACAAATAAATGGAAAGGTATTCCATGCTCATGGACTGGAAGAACAAATATTGTTAAAATGTCCATACTATCCAAAGCAATCTACAGATTTAATACAATCCCTATTAAAATACTAACAACATTTTTCACAGAACTAGAACAAACAATCCTAAAATTTGTATGGGACTACAAAAGACCCCAAACAGCCAAAGCAATTTTGAAAAAGAAAAGCAAAGCTGGAGGCATCACAATTCCAGACTTCAAGTTACATTACAAAGCTGTAATAATCAAAACAGTACAGTACTGATACCAAAATAGACACACATATCAGTAAGACAGAATAGAAAGCCCAGAAATAAACCCACAATTAGATGATCAATTAATCTTCAACAAAGTAGGAAAGAATATCCAGTGGGAAAAAAGTCTTTTCAATAAATGCTCTTGAAAAAACTGGACAGCTACAGGCAAAAGAATGAAACTGGACCACTTTCTTACACCATACACAAAAATAAATTCAAAAGGGATTAAAGATCTAAATTTAAGAACCTGAAACTGTAAAAATCCTAGAAGAGAGCACAGGCAGTAATTTCTCTGATATAGGCCATAGCAACAATTTTCTAGATATGTCTCCTGAGGCAAGGGAAATAAAAGCAAGCATAAACTATTAGGACTACACCAAAATAAAAAGCTTCTGCACAGCAAAGGAAACAATCAACAAAACTAAAAGACAACCTACTGAGTGGGAGGAGATATTTGCAAATTATATACCTGATAAAGGGTTAGTAGCCACAATATATAAAGAACTTGTAAAACTCAACACTGCAAAAACAAATAATTCAATTTTAAAATGTGCAAAAGACATGAACAGACACTTCTACGAAGACATTCAGATGGCCAACAGACACATGAAAAGACGTTCAACATCACTCATCATCAGAGAAATGCAAAGCAAAACTTAAATGAGGTATCACCTCACACCTATCACAATGGCTAAACTCAACAATACAAAAAACAACAGGTGTTGGCGAGGACATGGAAAAAGAGGAACACTCTTGCATGTTAGTGGGAATGCAAACTGGTGCAGCCACTGTGGAAAACACGATGGAGATTCCTCAAAAAGTTAAGAATAGAACCACCCTACAATCAAGTAATCATACTACTGGGTACCCCCAAAATACAAAAACACCAATTCAGAAGAGTATGTGTACCCCTATGTTTATAGCAGCATTATTTACAATACTCAAATTATAGAAGCAGTCCAAGTGTCCACTGATAGATGAATGGATAAAAAAGATGTGGTATATATGTGTATAATATATACATAGGGACACCTGGGTGGCTCAGTCAGTTAAGCATCCGACTTCAGCTCAGGTCATGATCTTGCAGTTTGTGAGTTCGAGCCCCGCATCAGGCTCTGTGCTGACAGCTCAGAGCCTGGAGCCTGCTTTGGATTCTGTGTCTCCTCCTCTCTCTGCCCCTTCCCCACTTGTGTTCTTTCTCTATCAAAAATAAACAAACGTAAAAAAATTAAAAATATATATATACATATATATACATATATACATATATGTGTATAATATATACATATATTTATAATGGAATATTATTCAGCTATAAAAAAGAATAAAATCTTGCCATTTGCAATGATGTGGATGGAGCTACAGAGTACAATGCTAAGTGAAATAAATCAGAGAAAGACAACCATATGATTTCATTTATATGTGAAATTTAAGAAACAAATGAGGAACACCTGGGTGGCTTAGTCAGTTAAGTGTCTGCCTTGATTTCAGCTCAGGGCATGATCTCATGGTTCTGTTCATGGGATTGAAGCCCTCATCACTATTAGTGCAGAGCCTGCTTGGGATTCTCTCTCTCCCTTTCTCTCTCTGCCCCTCCGCATTCACGCTCACTCTCAAAATAAGTATATAAAAGAAAAAAGAAACAAAACAAATGAGAAAAGGAAAAAAGAAAGAAAGAGAGAGAAACCAAGAAACAGACTCTTAACCACAGAGAACAAACTGATGGTTATCAGAGGGGAGAGCGGTGGAGGAATGGGTGAGATTGGTGATGGGGAATGAGGAGGGCACCTGTCATGATAAACACTGGGTGATGTATGGAAGTGTTGAATCACTATATGGTACACCTGAAACTAATAAAACAATGTATGTTGACTACACTGGAATTAAAATAAAAACTTAATAAAAAAAAAGAGCTCTTAGAGCCAAAAGGCATTAAACATGTAAGTTAAAACGTCTTTGAAGAGTTAACTAACAAATGAAGGGACTTTGTAAGAAACAATAATGGTTGTACATTTTAGAATACTGAGTATGGTAAGGGAAACAAAAATCCAAGAGGTAGTAAAGTCAATTACTTCAGCAATCACTGTACTCAAATCTGGTAGCAAACTTTTGGTAGAAATTCCTTTCAAAAGAGCCCAGTAGTAAAAAAAAAAAAAAAAAAAAAAAAAAAAAAAAAAAAAAAGCCCAAAATAACCAGCTATTTTTAAAAATCAAACAGTATTCCTGGTTACGAGTTAAAAAGAAGAAGAGAGAGGAACAGAAAAAAAAAAGGATGTAAAAGAAATGTTAGTGGTGATACTATTATTATTGTACTTTGTTTATAAAATAAGAAGCCAGTATGCTTAGAACTTGATATAAAAAGTTTACTTTCAGGGCACCTGGGCGGCTCAGTCAGTTAAGCATCCAACTTTGGTGCAGGTCATGATCTCGTGGTTCGTGAGTTCGAGCTCCACATCAGGCTCTGCACTAACAGCTTAGAGCCTGAAATGTGCTTCAGATTCTATGTCTTCTTTCTCTGCTCCACCCCACTTTTGTGCACAAGCACACGAGCTCTCTCAAAAATAAATAAATAAATATTTAAAAAATAAATAAATTGGGGCGCCTGGGTGGCTCAGTCAGTTAAGCGTCCAACTTTGGCTTAGGTCATGACCTCACCGTTCATGGGTTCGAGCCCCACACGGGGCTCTGTGCTGACAGCTCAGAGCCTGGAGCCTGCTTTGGATTCTGTGTCTCCTGTCTCTCTGCCCCTCCCTCACTTGTGCTCCTTCTCTCTTTCTCTCTCAAAAATAAATATTTTTAAAATAAATAAATAAATAGGTTACGTTCACATGTTGGAAGGGTGACCCTACTTTGTAGCAAAATTTGAAAAACTCTGAAACATATGATCTCTGGTACTTTCTTTTCTACATTCTACAGAATTTAAGAGATAAGTTCTATCACACTATGAATGCATGGTATTTAATCAAGTAATTTAAAATAATGTTATCTGTGTTAAATCATTCCACAAATATTCACTGAGGGTCTTCCACATTGATTACATTTTTAAATTCAATTACCTGTTTTTCCTAAACAGAAAGTTTCTAAGTATATAAGCTTGATTTTTAAATTATTACGTTTTTGAGAAATGCAATGATTTAGTGATTAAGTTACCATTTTTACACACTTCTCAAAATAAAGGTCTATCAAAATGATAGTGGTACATAAAATAGTTGTACATAAAATAGTTGTACTTTTCATGGAGGTTCCTATGAATCCATAATTCTGTTTAAAGTAAATCCAAATTTAAATACAGAAATTAACAACACTCATCATAGCCTGAATATAAAATATACAGATTAGTATCACCACTTTAGCAAATTTGCACAACTGAAATTCACATGCATGATATGAAATGCGTATCAATTCTAAAACAGCTTCTCAAGCTGCTAGAAACTGTTAATAAGTCTTTGTTATTTAAATGAGGCTTGATATTGCTAAATGATAAAATAATAAAAGCACTTTACAGGTAGCATCAGTCAATATCAAATTAAACCAAATTATAATAAAACCCTTATTAGCTCTTTAATCTAAATATAATAATATTATCTCAAAAAGCAACCAACAAAACTAAAACAAAACTTCATTCTTGGTAACAGTGCTAATGTACTCAGTTCTTGAACAAAAAGCCATTATAAATAACATCAGAGACTATCTCCTGTTATTGTGAAAACAAAAGACTAGCACCATTCAGAATCTATAGAAAAATAATCATTCTAACACTGGGACAGAAGAGGAGTCATCTATGGTTTGTACAATCATACCTTAGAGATATCACAGATTACATTCCAGAACACTGCAATAAAGTAACTATCACAATAAAGCAAATCAAATTAATTCTGGGGTATCCTGGTGCATATAAAAGAGTTATGTTTATATGATACTATATTAAGTGTGAAATAGCATTATGTATAAAAAAAAAAGCAATGTACATATCTTAACTTAAAAATATTTTATTGGAGGGGTGACTGGGTGGCTCAGTCAGTTAAGCATCTGACTTCGGCTCGGGTCATGATCTCACAGCTCGTGAGTTCGAGCCCCTTGTCTGTGCTGACAGCTCAGAGCCTGGAGCCTGCTTCAGATTCTGTGTCTCCCTCTCTCTCTCTGCCCCTCCCCCATTCACGCTCTGTCTCTCTCAAAAGTAAACAAAAAAAATTTTTTTTAATATTTTATTAGGGCACCTGGGTGGCTCGGTTAAACGTCAGACTTCAGCTCAGATCATGATCTTGTGATTCATGAGTTCGAGCCCCACATCAGGCTCTGTGCTGACAGCTCAGAGCCGGAAGCCTTCTTCGATTTTGTCTCTCCCTCCCTATGCTTCTCCCCCGCTTGCACTGTCTCTCAAAAATAAACGTTAAACAAATTTTTTTAATATGTTATTGCTAAAAATACTACCCATCATCTGAGCTTTCAGCAAGTCATTATCTTTTTGCTGATGGAGGGTCCTGCCTTGATGTTGATGGCTGCTGACCAAGGTGGTGGCTGTGACAATTTCTTTAAAAAAATTTTTTTTGTTAATGTTTATTTATTTTTGAGACAGAGAAAGACAGAGCATGAACGGGGGAGGGTCAGAGACACAGGGAGACACAGAATCCGAAGCAGGCTCCAGGCTCTGAGCTGTTAGCACAGAGCCCGACGTGGGGCTCAAATACACAGACCGTGATATCATGACCTGAGCCGAAGTCAGATGCCCAACCAACTGAGCCACCCAGGAGTCCCAACAATTTCTTAAAATAAGAAAACAATGAAGTTTGCCACATCAATTGACTATTCCTTTAATTTGACACTTACAGACTACTGGAGGGTTATTAGTTGGCTTAACTTCAATATTGTTGTGTATCAGGGAATAGGGAGGCCTAAGGAGAGGGAAAGAGATAGGGGGAAAGGCCAATGGGTAGAGCAGCCAGAACACACAACATTTATTAAGTCTGCCATCTTATATGGGCAGTCTGTGGCACCCCAAAACAATTACAATAGTAACATCAAAGATCACTGAGCACAGATCACCATTAGAAAGATAAAGTTTGAAATATGTAATGAAATACCAAAATGTGACACAGAAACACGAAGTGAGCAATATTGTTGGAAAATGGCACCAATAAACTTGCTCCACAGTAGCCACCAACCTTCAATTTGTAAAAAATGCAGTATCTGCAAAGTACTACTGTAAAGTGAAGCACAACAGAATGATAAAATGAGGTATGCCTGTATTGCTCTCATATTGAAAACCTAGAGATACAATTCTGTAACAATGTGATTGCAATCTATATAAAATGTTCATTTTTTTAAAAAGCTAGTTTACCAAATTGTATGTTCCCTGAAATTAATCATGAGGAAATACAAGACAAACCCAAGTTGAGGGATATCCAATAAAATAACTGGCCAGTAGTCATTTAAGTATCAAGGTCATGAACGACTGAGGAGTTGTTCCATAGTAAAAGAGACATACCAACTAAAGGCAACATGGCATCGTGGATTTGATGCTGGAGCAGAAAAAGGATGTTGGTAGGACAACTGGTGAAATTTGAATAGTCTATGGATTAGATCAGGCATCAGGAAACCTTTGTGTAAAGGGCCAGATAATAAATATCTTAGGATGTATAGGCCACATAAGGTCTCCATCACACAGTCCTTTTCTAATAACTCTTTAAAAATGTACAATCAATCTTAACTTATAGGTCTTACAAAACATGCGGTAGGCCTGATTTTGATAGTTATACCATAGATATATAAGATTAATATTAATATTTGGGGAAATCTTGGTAAAGAATGTATACTGATTTTATAGTATTTTCCTCAGTCTAAAATTGTTCAAAATGAAGAGTTAAATAAAAGTTAAGTAAATAAAATACAAATCTTGATTAGATCACTTCCATGTCCAACAAGCAAATAAATGACAACAATGAAGACTGATATTGGCCTTTTTTTGACTCCTTGAAACCAATCTCCTTTCCTCCCAAGGGATCTCCATGCATTTCCCTCCCTACCACCCGTTTATGATGGCTCTCTCTTTTCCTTCCACTCCCCCAGAGTCCTTTATATAGTTCCTACCTGTACGTCAGCTCTCAACTCAAGCATCACTTTCTCAAAAAAGCCTTTCCCCTTATCACCCCACCCATTGGTATCACACTCTAAGCTCTCTTCCCTTCATAATAAAAATGGCACTTGTAATTAAACACTTAATTGTGTAATAAGTCGTTTAATGCCTGCCTCTCCTGCTAGAATGTAAGCACCATGACGTAGTAATCATGGGTATCTTATTCAAGGCAATATTCCCAGCACTTAGCTCAGGGCTTTACACACAGGTGGTGCTAAGTAAATAGTGGATGGATAGTAGGGACAGGTAGGACAAAGAGCAGAAATCAGAGGTAGACTAAGAAATAGGACTTCTCAATTTAAGAAACAACTTGCTAATAATTATACTGCCAAAGATAGAATTCATAGCATCCTAAGCCTCTGTAGAGGTTGATGACCATTTTGAAAAAGGATTATAGAAAATATTCAAAGTAACAAGTTAAACTCAGATAGTTTAAGTTTCTCCAATTTTACATTCTTGTCAATATTATTCACAAATAATTAGGGCTCTCATATGTTATATACTAAATGATGAATTAACAGAATTATGACTATAAATCTAAAATTATTTTATAAAAACAGCCAGTATAGGGGAACTTGAGTGGCTCGGTCGGTTAAGCATCCAACTTCAGCTCAGGTCATGATCTTGCTTTTTTTGAGTTCAAGCCCTGCATTGGGCTCTGCACTGGAGCCTGCTTGGGATTCTCTTTCTCTCCCTCTCTCTCTGCCCCTCCCCCACTCATATTCCCTCCTGCCCTTCCTCCCTCTCTCTCTCTCAAAATAAATAAATAAACTTAAAAAAAAAATAGCCACTGGGGCGCCTGGGTGGCGCAGTCGGTTAAGCGTCCGACTTCAGCCAGGTCACGATCTCGCAGTCCATGGGTTCAAGCCCCGCGTGAGGCTCTGGGCTGATGGCTCAGAGCCTGGAGCCTGTTTCCGATTCTGTGTCTCCCTCTCTCTCTGCCCCTCCCCCGTTCATGCTCTGTCTCTCTCTGTCCCAAAAATGAAAAAAACGTTGAAAAAAAAAAATTTAAATAAATAAATAAATAAATAAAATAGCCACTATATAACATAGGCAGAGCAACATGGTTAATAAGACAAACACTGTGCCATCCAACAAAATTAATAACAAGAGCAAGGTTAACAATTTACCAGGGCAAAAAGGTGAGGTGGAAATATAATGAATGTACAAACTTATTAAAGGTAAATATAAAAAATGCAGTTATTTTAACAAATCTGATAATATTAATCTTCTTACTATTAAGAAGGCAATTTTAGACCTTTCCTATTACCAAAATATATAAATATTCAAACAAAAAATTATAACACACTTGTTCATATTCTGAGTTAAGAGAAGCCTAAAGAGTAATAAAAGATATGACACCCAAAAAGTAAAGTCTATATTAAGAATAAACAGATTAAAACAAAAATAATATTTCTACCTTAGTTATATAATGAAAGCTAAATATCCACTGATAATTTGGTTTAGAGACATTCTGAAAGTGAGCAACTAAAATAAGAGCTGGCTTATCCTTCCATGCACCTCTTAAAATATAACCTTTCAAGTGGGGCAACTGGGTGGCTCAGTCGGTTAAGCATCTGACTCTTGACTTTGACTCAGGCTGTGATCTCATGGTTTGAGTTGGAGCCCCACAGCAGGCTCCATACTGACAGCACGGAGCCTGCTTGGGATTTTCTCTCTCCCTCTCTCTGCTCCTTCCCCATGTGCACTCACTCTCTCTCTCTCTCTCTCAAAAAAAAAAATGTATATATATATATATATGTACACACACACACACACACACACACACAATCTTTTAACTAAGGTAAATTGACACTACTTAAAAAAACAACCACAAGAAACAAAACACACCCACATACACAAAACACATTCTTCCTGCTGATTTCTTCTTATGAAGTCATTTCATGTTATATAAATTATACAACAAAATAACCCTGTAAAAATATTTTCCTGAGGGTTGGGCTAAAAATAAATATAATGAAGGAAATCTGTTTCTCAATATAAGACATAAAATTAAAAATTTTTCATACAATTTTTATTCATATAATTCACACACTATAAAATTCATTCTTTTAAAGTGTATCCCCGTTCATGCTCTGTCTCTCTCTGTCCCAAAAATAAATAAACGTTGAAAAAAAAATTAAAAAAAAAAATGGGGCGCCTGGGTGGCGCAGTCGGTTAAGCGTCCGACTTCAGCCAGGTCACGATCTTGTGGTCCGTGAGTTCGAGCCCCGCGTCGGGCTCTGGGCTGATGGCTCAGAGCCTGGAGCCTGCTTCCTATTCTGTGTCTCCCTCTCTCTCTGCCCCTCCCCCGTTCATGCTCTGTCTCTCTCTGTCCCAAAAATAAATAAACGTTGAAAAAAAAATTAAAAAAAAAAAAGTGTATCAGCCAGCAGTTTTTAGTATATTCACAAAGTTGTGCAAACATCACCATTATCTAATTCCATAACATGTTCATCAGCCTGAAAAGAAACCCCATACCCCTTAGCAGTCACTCTCTGTGATGAATTTTATGTCAACCTGACTGATCACATTGTGCCTAGGTTAAACAGTATCTCAGGGTGTGTCTGTAGAAGTGTTTCCAGATAAGGTTAGCATTTGACTAGATGGAAGTAGTAAAGAAGATCCACCCCCTGCACCCATGTGGGTAATAAGCATCATCCAATTCTTTAGGGCCTAAAAAGAACAAAAGAAAAGGAAAAAAGAACTCTTTCCTTTTTACTTCCTGCCTGCCTGCATGCTTAAGTTGGAACACCTCATCTTCTCCAAACTTCAGACTGGGATTCAAACCATCAGCTACCCTGGTTCTCAAACCTTCAGACTCGAAATGAATTACACTACTAGCTTTCCTGGGTCTCTAGCTTGCAGATGGTAGACTGTAGGACTTAGCCTCCACAATCACATGAGCCAATTCATCATCATAAATCTTTTGTGTGTGTGTGTATGGTGTGTGTTGTGTGTGTGTGTGTGTGTGTGCATGCACATCTTTTATAGATTGCTTCTCTGGAGAACCCTAAAACATTCTCAACTCTTCCCTCCTCCAGCTAGTGTCAATCACTAATCTATTCTCTGTCTCTATGGATTTCCCTATTCTGGGTATTTCATATAAAAAGACTCATACCATATGTGGATTTTGTGGCTTGCTTATTGTACTTAGCATAATGTTTTCAAGGTTCATCCATATTGTAGTCATGTACCAGTAGTAATGCATTCATTTTTGCTGCCAAATAACAGTCCATGTGTGGATATACCACATATTGTTTATTCATTCATCAACTAACGGACATTTAGGTTGTTGCTACTTTTTGGACATGATGGATAATGCTTCTATAACATTTTTGGACACGTTTTTGTGTGGACATGTTTCACTTCTCTTGGGTATATATCTAGGAGTGAAACTGTTAAGTCATATGATAACTCCATGTTTAGCATTTTTGATAATGGCCAAGCTGTTTTCCAAAATGGATACCACTTTACATTCCCAATGTAAAGTGCACAAAGGTTCTAACCTCTCTACATCCTTGCCAACATTTGTTATTATCTTCCCTTTTGTTATTGCCTCATAGTGGGTGTGAAGTGGTATCGCACTGTGGCTTTAAAAAGTAATTCTTAAATGACCTGCTGGCCTAAAATTATAAGAAATCAAATGACTATTGCCTTACCCAAATCAAAATAATTTTACAGAAGTGATAATTTGACCCAAAAATTAACCACAGTTAAGTCTATGATCAGGTGATAATTTCTTCAATGTTTGAATGGAAGCACTTACTACTCCACAAAAGGAACCAAGTGATGATATTTTGTTATAGTTAGAGCTTGCCTACAGTCTAATGTCTGTTAACCAGATCATTATTATACTTACTGCCTTTTACTATAATGAATTCATATGGGAATGTATTTATATTCTATGCCGTTCCAAAAAAGCTTTGAAGCAACTTTTAAAAAGACATACCATATGTTAGGAATTTTAAAAATAGATTTGTTTCTGACTGTATGGTTTACTAGGCAACCAAACTAATCCTGAAAAAAACAATTTTTAAACGCCAAAAAAAATTTTAATATTCCCACTACGCTGATGAACTGAAAAAAGTATGGAATTATCAAGCCAAAATCTAATTAAAAGTAGAAATTCAGAAAAATGAGTGTATGAATGAACATGATTTTTACTTTGCAGACATTTGCAGAAACAGGTGAACTTGAGCTTTGGTTTATGACCTTTTGGGAGCTCGGGGTCCAAGAGACAAAGCTTAATTCTTGCCATAAATAGTCTAAGAAGAAACTCCCCATAAAGTTGGTATCAGTGTAATAACAGTAAATTAGAAATAAAAATATTCCTGCAGGGATTTTACAAATCTGAAACTTAAGACATATGAGGAGAGAAGGAAGCAAAATAATATCTCATAAGCAAAAGCTGTCCTTCAACAGGTTTAACCAAACTTCATCCTCCTAAGTGGTCCAAATACATCAAGCTATTTGTTTAGTTTAAAGCAATCCTGTACTAATAGTACCCATATGACATCAGGCAAAAATAAACACAAATCCTGTCTGGAGGAATTCCTATGGGTAACATCCCAAGAAGGAGGCACTCACAGTTAAAAAAAAAAAAAATCACAAAATATACAAATGAACAAGACTCTTAGGAAATCCAGTAGAATCAGATCTATAAAGTTTCAACTACTGGACCAATCAGAAACAATATAAAGTAAGTATACTTGTTATATTTACAGAAATAAAAGGAACTGAAAAGATGAGTAAAAACAAGTTAACTATTAAATGAGCAAGTCTTTTCAAAATGATTATTCCATAAACTATCAAATAGAATGTCTATAACATAACACAATAAAGTAAAAAACTCAATGGATTAAACTAATAACAGCTTAAACCCACTTGAAGAGCTAGTCAGAGGCATATCTAAAAAAATCATTGAGAATGCAAGACAGAGTGACAAACGGATTCACAACATGAGGCCAAAGTTAAAAGACAAGGATAAAGTGAAAATATAAAATTCAATTAATTAGAGTTTCAAAAGAAAATAGTGAGAATAGGGAAATCATAAAATTTGAAGAGTGGCCAAGCATTTTCTGAAACTGATGAAAGACATCAATCTACAGACTGAAGACTCTAAACAAATCCCAAACAGAATAAAGAAAAAGAATTCCACATATAGACACACAAAGAAATATAGAACACCAAAGACAAAGAGACTATCTTAAGAGTGAAGAAATAACTTTCAAATGAACAAACTGACAGCTGACTTCTCCACAATACCAATGAGATGAGAAGAAAGTGGAATGATATATTCAATATACTGAAAGTCTCTACTCAATGGAAATATCTTTGAAAAATGGGGGTGAAAACAAATATTCTCAACCTCACTCATAAGAAATGAAAGCTAAAGCTATTAAAATGAAATACCATTTCTAACCAATCACACCAGCCAAAACTCAAAAGCTTGACAATACACTCTACTGGAAAGGCTGTGAGAGAACAGGCAAGCAGGATCTCAAGCAGGATCCACATTCAGCTCAGAGCCCAAGGCAGGGCTCAATCCCACTACCCTGGGATCATGACCTGAGCTGAAATCAAGAGTGGATGCTCAAAAAAACTGAACCACTCAGGTGCCCCCAAAATAAGTATGCTTATATGCTGCTAGCAAGAAGGCAAATGGTACAACCCACATGGAGCAAAATCTGGCAATACCAAAATAAATAAATAAATATATGCATGCGTTTATAATTGGTCCAGCAACATCACTTCTAAAACTTTAAAGAAACACCACCACAAAAATATAACAGTATATGTGCGAGTTATGCACTGCAACATTATTTGTAACAAAATATGACAAAAAAATATCCAGCAATAACAAATAAGTTAAAAATCTATTGCACATATAGACACAACAGAGCACTATACAGGCATAAAGAAATGAGAAGGATCTGGCTATGAAATGGTTTTTAGGAATAAATAGCAAAATTAAAAAGCACAATGCGGTAAATAATAAGAGTATATATAGGCTTTTAAGAAGGAGAAAAAATATATATGTGTACATAAATACACAAGTAATACAGTATGATAAGCCTTTGTTTAAGAAGGAGAAATAAGAATATGTATGCATACATAAATACACAAATGTATGTGCGCACTCATATAATACACATACTTCTGCAAAAAGAAACACAGAATACAACAGAAAATTAATAAAAAATGAATAGGAGGAGGTGAATTGGAATAGGGTTGAAGGCACAGAAATACAAATGAGATTTTTCTCAGTATTCTTTTATATAGTTTTGATTTTTGAATATGTATCCAAAAATTAAAATCAAATCAAGAAAATAGAAACAAATACTTCCAGCAAAATTAAGTAAACATACTTTTTCCTATTCTTCCTTACTAATAAGTACAACTAAAAACCCTAGACATTAAATATAAAAGACAGAATGTGACTCCTAACAAGGGAGAAAAGAAGGCTGACCAGTTAGTGACCTCAGGACCCAAGCGTCCTCAGGGACTAACATGACAGTTAGTTCCCAGTTTCTTTGTGTGGGTTTATATGCCAGGGTTGGAGAAAATGTCAACCACAAAAAGCCAATGGAACCAGACAAAAGATACCCCAACAAATGTCTGCTCTCTCTGGCCAAAGGACAAGGAGCAGAAAACTTGAAGACAATTATCACTCTATTCCAACCAAACATCAGGGGAAAAAACTGTGTACTCCACCCAATCCATCACAGCAAAGACCAAGAGGAGAGAAAGAATCTGGACTTCTAATCTGGAGAGAAAGGTTTCTCAACACTCCAACCTGGTGGTGTCAGAGACCCATTGGAAAGTCTGGTAATGAGGTCATCTCTACTGTGGTGCCAGTGGAGACCACATGGAGAGCCAGAACCCACTCCCATCCACCAGAAACAAGGAGACAAGGAACACTCCTCTCCACTAGGTGTCAGTAAAGGCTGAAGGTGGTGCCTGGACTTCTACCTCTTCCTATCAGTAATGAGGCAGTGTCCCTTTCCCTTCATAGTGCACTGTCAAAATATATATATATATATATATATATATATATCCAGTAAAAACTGAGGGTTTAAGATCAAGAGTCTTACAGGGCACCTGGGTGGCTCAGTCAGTTAAGTGACTGACTCTTGACTGGTTCAGGTCATGATCTCATGTTTCATGAGTTCAATTTCCACACTGGGCTCCAATGCTGACAGTGTGGAGCCGCTTGGGTTCCCCTCTCCCTCCCTCTCTCTCTCTCTGCCCCTCCTGTGCATGTGCTCTCTCTCTCTCAAAATAAAAAAACTTTAAAAAAAGAATCAAGAGTCTTATGAAAGTCCAGGTTTCAACTAAAAATCACTTGTTGCACCAAAAACCCAGGGAGAATGCAAACTGAATGAAAAAGGACAATAGATGCCAACACTGAGATGGCAGAGATGTCAGAATTATCTGACAAGGAATTTATAGCAGCCATTATTTCAAAAAAACACTTCAGTGAGCAATTATAAATATGCTTGAAGCAGTGGCAAATAAAGCAAGCCCCAGAAAAGAAACAGTCTCAGCAAAGAAATAGAAAAATAAGAACCAAACCAATATGAAAACTGAAAAACACAACTAAAACAAAAAGCTCAGTGGATGGGCTCAACAGAAGAATGGAAAAGGAAAGTTTCAATGGACTCGAAGATACAACAGAAATTACCCAATTTGAACAACAGTGAGAATATAGACTTAAAAAAGGGATAAAGCCTCAGAAGCCATCAGATTATAACAACAAAATCTACTGTTTTGCATTAATGAAGCTGCCAGAAGAAAAAAAAAGCAGAGCTGAGAAACTATTTGAAGAAATAATGGCTGAAAACCTTCCAGATTTGGCTAGAGACATATTATACCAACTCAAGAAGCTGAGCAAACCACAAACAGGGTAAGCCCCCACAAATCCAGGCCAGGAAACATCATATTCAAACTTCTGAAAACTAAAGAAAAAGAAAAAAAATCTTAAAAGCAGCCAGGGGGAAAAAATTCCTTACCTATAAGGTGAAAAAATACAAATGTCTGTGGATTTCTCATCAGAAATCATAGAGGCCATGGGGTGCATGGGTGGCCAACTTCAGTTCAGGTCACGATTCCATGGTTTGTGAGTTTGAGTCCCATGTTGGGCTCTGTGCTGACAGCTCAGAGCCTAAAGCCTGCTTCAGATTCTGTGTGTGCGTCTCTCTCTGACCCTTCCCTGCTTACACCGTGTCTCTGTCTCTCAAAAATAAACATTAAAAAAAAAAACGAAGAAGAAATCATGGAGGCCAGAAGGAAGTAGCACAATTTTTTCAAGTGCCAAAAAGGAAAGAGCATCAATCCTGAATCCTATACCCAATAATAATAATAATATCCTTCAAAAATGAAGGAGAAATCAAGACATTCTCATGTGAAAAAAAACTAACAGAATTTGTCACCAACAGGCTTATTGTAAAAGAATGGCTAGGGGCGCCTGGGTGGCGCAGTCGGTTAAGTGTCCGACTTCAGCCAGGTCACGATCTCGCGGTCCGTGGGTTTGAGCCCCACGTCGGGCTCTGGGCTGATGGCTCAGAGCCTGGAGCCTGTTTCCGATTCTGTGTCTCCCTCTCTCTCTGCCCCTCCCCCGTTCATGCTCTGTCTCTCTCTGTCCCAAAAATAAATAAACGTTGAAAAAAAAAATTAAAAAAAAAAAAAAAAGAATGGCTAAAGGAAGTTCTATAAACAAAAAGGGAATAATAAAAGAAGAAACTTTTGAAAGGAAAAAATAAAAAACAATAAGCAAAATGTAGAAAAATACTTACCTGCTCCACCCCTAATTTTCTAAATTATATTTGACAATTAATACAGAAATTATAACCCTGTGTGACATGGTTCTAAGTATATAGAGATATAGTTATATTAAAATAGTTATATTATAAATGAGTGTAGGAAACAATGACAAAAAGGGAAGGTTTTTATACTTCACTCAAAATGGACACTAATACACTACGATAATCTACAGATATATAATGTAGTCACTACAGCAAACCTTAAAAAGCTACATAAAGAGAATATTCAGAAATATTACAGATAAATCAAGATGAAATTCTAAATAAATGGCCAAGTAACTCACAGCAAAACAGGGAAAATAACGAGAAACAAAAAACAGGAAGACCAAATAAAGCAAAAAATTAAGTGGCAGACCTAATCCCTAACTTACCAATAATACATTAAATATAAATGGTCTAAACACAGCAATTAAAATAGAAAGACTGGCAGAGTGGCTTAGAAAACATGACTAATATGGGGCATATGAGTGGCTCAGTGGATTGAGCATCCAACTTTGGCTCAGGTCATGATCTCACAGTTCATGGCTTTGAGCTCCAAGTTAGGCTCTGTGCTGACAGCTCAGGGTCTGGACCATGCTTTGGATTCTGTATCTCCCTTTCTCTCTGCCTCTCTCCCTCTTATGTCCTGTCTCTGTCTCTATCTCTCAAAAATAAATAAACATTAAGAAAAAAAATTTAATTATTAAAAAAGACATAACTAATATATGCTATATATAAGACAGCCACTTTAAATTTAAATGAGCAGCACCTGGGTGGCTCAATTAAGTGTCTGACTTCAGCTCAGGTCATGATCTCACAGGTCGTGGGTTTGAGCCCTGCACTGGGCTCTGTGCTGACAGCTCATAGCCTGAAGCCTCTTCAGATTCTGTGTCTACCTCTCTCTCTTCTCTTCCCCCTTTCATGTTCTGTTTCTCTCTCAAAAATAAATAAATGTTAAAAAAATTTAATTTAAATGAAAACACTATGATCTAAATTCTTTAGGATATGGCAAAAGCAGTTCTAAGAAGGAAATACAGAGTGACACAGGCCTAACTTGAGAACAAATAAAAGCTCAGATAAACAATCTAACCTTACACCTAAACAAACTAGAAAAAGAATAATGCATAAGGTGAGAAGTGAAACAATAAAGACCAAAGCAGAAATAAATGACATAGAAACTAAACAAACAAAAAAAAGATTAATTAAACCAAGAGCTGGTTCTTTGAGAAGAAAAAAAAACTGATAAACTTTTAGCCAGATTCATGAAGAAAAAAAGAGAAAGAACCCAAATAAAGAAAATTGAAAACAAAAGAGAACAAGAGACACCACAGAAATACAGTGAATTATAAGAGACTACCACAAAAAAAAATTTATGCCAGGAAATTAGACAACCTAGAAGAAATAAGTAAATTCCCAGAAACATACAGTCTTCCAAAAGTGAATCAGGAAGAAACAGAAAATCTAAACAGATCAACCACTGGTAATAAAATTGAACTGGTAATCAAAAAACTACCAAAAAAATAAAAGTACAGGACCAGATGGATTCACAGGTGAATTCTACCACTTAAAAAAGAGCTAATACCTATTCTCCTCAAAATATTCCAAGAAGTAGAAAAGGAACAAAGGCTTCCAAACACATTTTACAAGACCAGCATTACATTGATACCAAAACCAGACGAAGACACCCCCCACACACACACATACACACACTCTACAGGCCGATATCACTGATGAACATAGATGCAAAAATCCTCAACAAAATATTAGCAAGTTGCATTCAACAATACACTAAAAGGATAATTCACCACAATCAAGTGGGATTAAATCCAAGGACACAAAGATGATTTAACATTCACAAACGTGATACACTACATTGACAAAGAATAAAAATCGTATGATCATCTCAATAGATACAAAAAAGCCTTTGACAAAATTAAATATCCACTGATGATAAAAACTCTCAGCAAAATGGGTTTAGAGGAAACATACCTCAACATAAAGGCCATATAAGAAAAAACAGCAGTTCACATCATATTTGATGGTGGAAAACTGACAGCTTTTCCTCTAAGACGAGGAACAAGATAAGGATGTCCGCTTCACCACTTTTACTCAGCAAAGTACAGAAGTCCTACCCATGCCAGTCAGACAAGAAAAAAAAAAGGCATTCATATTAGAAAGAAAGAAGTTAAACCATCACTATCTGCAGATGGCATGATACTATACATAAAACCCTAAAAACTCCACCAAAAAATTACTGGAAGTAATAAATCAATTCAGTAAAGCTGCAGGATACAAAATTAATACCAAGAAATTGGTTGCATTTCTATACATTAATAATGAAGTAGCAGACGGAGAAATTAAGAAAACAAATCCATTTATAGTTGCACCAAAAAGAATAAAATGCCAAAAAAACTTAACCAAGGGAGGTTAAAGACCTATACTCTGAAAACTATGAAACGCTGATGAAAGAAACTGAAGATGACACAAATAAATAGAAAGATATCCCATGCTCACAGACTGGAAAACTATTGTTAAAGTGTTCATACTGCCCAAAGCAATCTACAGATTCAGTGCAATCTCTATCAAAATATCAACAGCATTTTTCACAGAACCAGAACAAACAATCCTATTATTTGTATGGAACCACAAAAGACCCACAAAGAGACAAAGCAACCTTGAAAAATAAGAATAAAACTGGAAGTACCACAATCTCAGATTTCAAGATATACTACAATACAAAGCTGTAGTAATCAAAACAGTATGGTACTGGCACAAAAACAGACACAAAGATCAACAGAACAGAATATAAAAAGCCCAGAAATAAACTCACACTCAAATGTGTGAGTGTGACACAAATGATCAACTAATCTATGACTAGGTAGGTAAGAATACACAATGGAGAAAAGACAGTCTCTCCAACAAATGGTGCTGGATTCTATACACAAAAGAATTAAAATGGACCACTTTCTTATAAACGAAAATAAACTGAAAATGGATTAAAGGCCTAAATGTGAGACCTGAAACTATAAAACTCCTAGAGGAAAACACAGGCAGTAATTTCTTTGACATTGGTGGTAGCAATATTTTTCTAAATATGTCTCCTAAGGCAAGGGAAGCAAAATCAAAAATAAATTATTGGGACTACATTAAAATAAAAAGATTCTGCAGAGCAAAGGAAACCATCAACAAAATGGCAAGGCAACCTACTGAATGGAAGAAGATATTTGCAAATGACATACCCAATAAGGAGTTAATATCCAGAATATATAAAGAACTTATACAACTCAACACCAAACCATCAGCATCAGCATCTGATTAAAAATGGTCAGAGGACCTAAACAGACATTTTTCCAGAGAAGACATACAGATATCAAACAGTCACATGGAAAGATGCTCTACTCATCAGAGAAATGCAAATCAAAAACACATTGAGATATTACCTCACACCTGGTAGAATGTCTAGAATCAAAAAGACAATAATAAGTGCTGACAAGGATGTGGAAGAAAAGGAACCCTTGTGCACTGCTGGGAATGTAAATTGGTACAGCCACTGTGGAAAACAGTATGGAGGTCTCAAAATATTAAAAACAGAAATACCGTATGACCCAATAATTCTATCACTCAGTATTTAACCAAAGAAAACACTAATTCAAAAAGACATACATATCCCTATGTTTACTGAAGTATTATTTACAGCAGCAAAATTATGGAAGCAGCCCAAATGTCCATCAATAGATGAATGGATAAAGAAAAAGTGGTATATATGTACAATAGCATATTACTTAGCCATAAAAAAGGATGAGATCTTGCCATGTGGGGTGGAACATGAGAGTATTATGCTAAGGTAATAAGTCAGTCACAGAAAGACAAATACTTTATGATTTAACTTACATGTGGAATCTAAAACACAAACCATGTAAATATACAAAAAGCAGAATCACACCTAGAAATTAAAAATTAGACTTAGAAACCTAGAGAATTGATGGCTGCCAGTGGGAGAATAGGCTAGACAGGTGAAGGGGAGTGGCAAGTACAGGCTTCCAGTTACAGAATGAATAAGTCATGAGAATAAGAGGTACAGTGTAAGAAATCTAGTCAGTGGTATTGCAACAGGTGGGGGAAAGATATATTATGGAGGCATACGTCAAAGGAAAGCAGTTATGTTATACCTATATCAGATAAAGTAGAATTAAGAGCAAAGAACATTACCAGAGCAGAGAGGAACATTTGATAATGATAATTCTAAATGTATATGCACCAAACAACAGAGCTGAAGCAAACACTGACAGAGTTGAAAGAAGAATATACAAATTCATAATTTAGTTGGAGTCATCAACACTCTTCTTTTGACAACTGACATAATACATAGACACAAAATAAGCAACAACATAATAACCAACAGGATCTAATAGACATTTATAGAGAGAGTTTCACCCAACAAAAAAGCAGAATTCCCATTCTTTTCAATTGCCCATGACACCTGGGCCATATACTGGGCCATAAAACAAAATTCAACAAGTTTAAAAGAATTAAAATCGTACAAAGTATATTCTCTGACCACATAGAATCAAGGTATAAATCAATTGAATAACAGAAAAGTCTCCCAACACTTCTAAGGAATCCATGAGTCAGAAAGATGTCTCAAAAGAAATCAAAATATACACTGAACTGAATGAAAATGGAAATAAAACATCTCAAAATCTGTGATACACAGCTAATGCAGTGCTGTGGGAGGGATTTTACAGCAACAAATACATATGTTAGGGGCGCCTCGGTGGCTCAAATTGTTGGCTACCAACTTCCGCTCAGGTCATCATCTCGCGGTTTGTGAATTCGAGCCCCATGTCAGGTTCTGTGCTGACAGCTCAGAGCCTGAAGCCTGCTTTGGATTCTATGTCTCCCTCTCTCTCTGCCCCTCCCCTGCTCGCACTCTGTCTCTCTCTCTCAATAATAAATAAACATTAAAAAAAATTTAATGCATATATTAGAAAAGAGGAAAAATCTCAAACCAACAATCTTAAATTCTCATCCTCAAGAAGCTAAAACAAGCAGCATAAAACAAACCCAAAGCAAGCAGAAGGACATAATAAACACAACAGCAGAAATCAGACATTGAAAACAAAAACAACAGAGAAAATTAAGGAAACAAAGAACTGTTTCTTTGAAAAGATCAATACAATTGACAGACCTTTAGCAGACTGACAAAGAATAAAAAAGATACAAATTAGCAATGTTAGGAATGAAGTAAGCAGTATCACTACAGACCATGCAAACATCAAAAGTATAATTAGGAAATACTACAAAAACTCTACACATATAAATTTGACAACTTAGAATGAAATGAACCAATTCCTTTAAAAAATGAACTACCCCAATTTACTCATTAGTAATAATTTGAAGAACCTCTTAACTATTAAGGAAATTGAATTAGTAATTTAAAACTCCCAAGAAGAAAATCTCTAGACCTAGATGGTTGCACTAGAGAATTCACCAAATGTTAAAAGAAAAATTCTCATCATTTCTAAACAGTTTATTTCAGAAAAAAGGAAAACTTTTCAATTCATTGTATGAACCTTTATTACCCTGATACCAAAACCAAAGAGAATACAAAAAAGAAAACTACAGACCAACACCCATCGTAAATATAGACATAAAAATCCTTACAAAGCTATTAGCAAATAAAATTCAGTAATACATAATAAAAAGAATTACACATATCTGATAAAGGATTATTATCCAAAATGTACAAAGAACTTTTTAAATTTTTAAAAAATTTATGTTTATTAATTTTTGAGAGTGAGAGACACAGAGAGCAAGCAGGAGAGGCGCAGAGAAAGAGGGAGACACAGAATCCGAAGCAGGCTCCAGGCTCTGAGCTGTCAGCACAGAGCCCGGCGCGGGGCTTGAACTCACAGACTGTGAGATCATGACCTAAGCCGAAGTCAGATGCCCAACTGACTAAGCCACCCAGGTGCCCCCAAAATACACAAAGAACTCTTAAAACTCTGATTTAAAAGTGGGCCAAAGATCTTAACAGACAACTCACCAAAGATGATATGCAGATGGCAAATAAGCATGTCAAAGATACTCCACATAGAGTATCCCACATCATATGTCCACCCACATTATATGTCATCATAGAAACACAAATTAAAACAATGTGAGATGCCACTACACATTCATTAGAATGACCAAAATATGGAACCCTGACAACGTAAAATGCTGGCAAAGATGCAGAGCAATAAGAAATCTCATACACTGCTGGTGGGAAGACAGCTTGTCAGCTTCTTAGGAAACTAAACATACTCTTACCATAGAATCTGGCAATAGTGCTCCCTCCTTGGTATTTACCCAAAGGAGGTCAAAAAACATCCACACAAAAACCCACATATGGTTATTTTCAACAGATTTATTTGTAACTGCCAAAACTTAGAAGGAACCAAGATATCCTTCAGTAGGTGAATAAATAAAATGGAATACATCCATACAATGGAATATTATTCAGCACTAAAAAAAAAACCCAAGCTATCAAGAAATGAAAATGCATATGACTAAGTGAAAAAGACCAATCTAAAAAGGCTACTGTAGGATTCCAATTATATGACATTATGGTAAAGGCAAAACTATGGAGATAATAAAAAGATCAGTGATTGGCAGGGACATGTGGGAAGAAATAAAGAGGCAGAGCAGAAGGGATTTTTAGGGCAGTGATATTATGATGGATATAGGTCTTTATACATTTGTCCAAATAGGATGTACAATACCAAGATTGAGCCATAAGGTAAACTATAGTCAAGGTGATTATGATGTGTCAATGGAGGTGCACTTTTGGTAAAAAATGTACTGCTCTGATGAGTGATATTGATAGTAGAGTAGGGGAGGCTGCACATGTGTGGCAGCAAAATATGTGAGAAATCTCTGTACCTCCAACTCAATTTTTCTGTAAACCTAAAACTGCTCTAAGAAAGTAAAGTCCTAAAAAAAAAAAAAAAGATAAAATGTATTTCACCAAAGAGGATACACAAAAGGCAAATAAGCACATGAATGTTAATAGGTAAATACAGATTAAAATCAAAATGAACTATCAGTACACACCTATCAGAATGGCTGAAATAAAAGTGAAATAAAAAGAGCAACACCACCAAATGCTGACAAGAATGTGGCGAAGAAACTGGATCACTCATACATTGTGGGTGGGAATATAAAATGGGGCAATCTCTATGGAAAATGGTTAAAAAACTAAACATGCAACTACCATACAACCCAGCAGTTGCACTCCTGGGCATTTATCCCAGAGAAATGAAGACTTCTGCTCAAACAGAAAACTGTACACGTTTGTTTATGTCAGCTTTATTTATAACTACAAACTAGCAACACAAAATGCCTTTCAGTGTGTGAATGATTAAACTATGGTACATGTATGCCATGGAATACTACTCAGCAGTACAAAGGAACAAATTATTGATACACTCAACAGCATGGATGAATCTTCAGAGATAATGCTGAGTGAAGAAAAGCCAATCCCAAAAGGTTACATACTGTATGATTTCATTTATAAAACCTTCTGGAAATGATAAAATTATAGAAACGGAGAACAGATTAGTGATTGCCAGAGATTAATGAGGGGCTGGGGCAAGAGGGAAAGTATGTCTATAAAAGGGCAACACCAGGGGCGCCTGGGTGGCTCAGTCAATTAAGCATCCGACTTTGGCGCAGGCCATGATCTCATAGTTTGTGAGTTTGAGCCCTGCATCATCGGGCTCTGTGCTGACAGCTCGAAGCCTGGAGCCTGCTTCAGATTTTGTGTCTCCCCCTCTCTCTAAACCTCCCCTGATCACCCTCTGTCTCTCTCTCTCTTGAAAATAAACATTAATTAAAGGGCAGCACGAGGTGTCTTGCAATGATGGAAATATTATTTTGCCTGTATCAATGTCAATTTCCTGGTTGTGACACCATAGTACAGTTTTGCAAGATGCTACCACTGGGAAACTGGATAAGGATATACCAGATCTCTGTATTATTTCTCACAACTGCATGTAAAGCTATAAATTATTTCTAAATAAAAAGTTCAATTTAAAAAAAATTAAAATGTGAACATGAAATTGATTAGAATCAGAAATCAATGAACTTGATAACACAGAAAAAAAAATTAACTCAAGAAACTTTTGAACAGAGTGCTCTGACTATACATTGTTCCTAGGATATAGCCTAAAGACCAAAACATGCAAAGAAAGATTCTTGAACTTTATTCATCAGTTTGTTGTTGGTAGTGGTACTAATGTACTAATCCCTACACTATCCTGTGTGTAGCTGAGAATAAAGGAAATGAGTAAATATTATGATGTATTGGAAACCAGGATTTTTACTCAGAGAGAAGCAAGGTACAAATATGTATTGGGGAAATGTGATGGGAATGGGCATGGGCAGACACACAAGGACGGATGGACGGACGGACACACACACACACACACACACACACACACACACACACACACCCTATCCACTGAACGGGCCTAAATGCAGTAACATCTCAGGAGAAATAAGCACACCAAAAGCCCAGATAATGGTTTCCATGCCATTCATCACTAAAAGGAATCTGGGATCCTTAGAAAAACAATGCATTTCTGGTCTGAGGCACAGAAATTACTAGGTAAGCCTGGAACAATGTGTTCCAGAAAATAGGGAAGTACTCAAAAAACTGACAGGAACATGTCAAAAGGACACAGAAGCCAGCTTGAAGGGGCTCTCACTGACCAAATTTAAGACAGTTTGAGCATCAAGAGTTATGATGTTTACTTATAACAAATAAAAGAGAACCAAGTAATCTATAGTAATACTTAAAAAAGATGGTATGCATGTAGAAAAGAAAACCCTCTTCTTTTTTTTTTTTTAAAAAGGTGTATTTATGTATTTTGAGAGACAGAACAGCGCATGCGCACAAAGAGGGGAGAGGGGGAGGGAGAGGGAATGAATGAATGAATGAATGAGAATCTCAAGCAGGCTCAGTGCTGTCAGGGCAGAGTACCACATGAGGGCTTGATATCACAAACTGTGAGATCATGACCTGAGCGAAAAATTAAGAGTCGGACACTTAACCAACTGAGCCACCCAGGTGCCCCCCCCAACCTCTTTTTTATAAAACAATTCCATCAATGGTAGAAAGAATGGCAGAATTAGAAAATCACTGTTATGCAACCACCAATGTAATAAGTGATCCACTTAAGACTCCTCAGTCAATACTAAAATCACTAGGATAAAATCTGTTAGAGAACAGAATATTCATTGTCAAAGTATCCCACAGATAGTATGCTAAAAACAAAAGGAATAAAAAAGGTTTTTAAAAAGAAAAACAATAAAGGGGAAATGTATCTTTATAAAAGACTTGTCAGTTACCACCTTAGCATTAACAGTAGTGGAACACCTCAACATTCTATGTCTTCTCACGTGATAGGATACAATATCACCTCTGTAATAACTCAATGAAAATGTTAACCTAAATCTAATCATGATTAAACAATTAGGCAAACTTAAAATATGGGAAACGCTACAGGCAGTTAACTTGGATTGTTCAAAAATTTCAATGTCATCCCCCCAAAAGTGTGATTATTCTAGAATGATTAAAAGAAACTAAAACGATATAATAATGAAATCCGATGTATGAATCTTGATTGGACCCTGAATTTTTTAAAAAGTCAGCTATAAAAGTCATTTGTTGACAATTAAGGAAACTGTATATCAGATAGCACTGCTGAGTTCGTGTTAATTTTCTTAGATGTGACTAGTATTGTAATTATATAGGAAAATGTCCTCATTCTTAAGAAAGGCATGCTGAAAATACCAAATCATTACACTCTCAGTGTTTTTATTTCACTAAAGTCTGTTGTAATGAGATACAGAGGAAGAAATACACATCTGTATCACACCAAAATAATCTAGTTTTATAAGCACTAGGCAAGTTTAAAGAATTTGTCCTGAAAGGACTGTTTTAGGGCATTGTGCAGACACAGCTGGAGGGATTTATTATATATTGTTGGCACTCCGGTACTGAACGTTTTTGGCAGTGTGCTTACAGAATATTGTTAACTATCAGAAAATTGAAGAACCAACAATTATAACAGGAGAAACACAGAATGAAAATTCTGTCCACCTAAGTAATTTGCAAAGACTACAATTAAGTGTCCTTTGTCCAACATTCTAGCAGCCAGGACTACTGTATCAACTAGTACTTTGGCCATTTTTCCATATAAAATCAGCATTCCAAATGATGGCCAAGTATGACCACAGGATCCTATCAAAGCTTCTAAATCATTAAAATTAAACATGTTCATTTCACTTTAATACAATGTAACTTTTATAATATTCTGATCCTTTGAAACCTTCTGACCCTTATTTGCTATATATGAAAGCTATTAACTGGTATATCTAATAAACCAGAACTATCCATTGCTTAAACAATGGTGGAAAACAGGATGCAGGAGGGGCATGGGAGTTGGAGCACATTGTCAGATTTCATGACAAGAAGTAGATAGTCATCACATAGTAACTATTACAAAACAGACCTTCCAATGGAGGGTAACAAAAAACTGATTAATTTCTAAATATATTTTTCACAATGTATATACTACCTTTGCTGTTTTGAGTGTTTAACTGAACAAATGAGTATGGTCACAAAGTGAATTTCAGATTAAACATTAAACATTTGTGGAAGGGAGAAGGAGCTGGAGACTGGCAGTCATTACACCATGAAACTGGTGCTATTATTATCTCTATATTAAAAGTGAGGAAACTGAAAGAGGTTAACTTCCCTCAAACCATATAACTGGTCAAGTGGGCAGATCCAGCATTCAAACACCAAGTCCAAGCCAGAGCCTGCCCTCAGGATGATTATACTAGCTGGTATTTCTATATATTGTTTGTTTGGTTTTCTTGAGGAGGGGCTCAAGCCACTTCTACTAAATACTTGCACTAAGTATTTTGCGTGTGTCACTTAATCCTCACAACCACCCTGTGAAATAGGAACCTCTATTCCTGTTTTCCAGAGGGAACATTAAGACTGACTGAGAGAGGTTGACTAACCTGTCCAAGGTCACACTGCCAATAAATGGAGGAACCATGATTCCAATTAAGGTGTTTCAGACTCCATGGCCCTTGTCCCTTCTAGGATTACACTGTGGCTTCCTCATTTTATGTATAAACCATTCTTTATTTTTCAAGAAAGCAAATCTTCTACTAGACAACTTTTGATTGTTAAACATATGTTACTACTATTGTTTGGAATTAATAACATTTCTCTATAATATTCTTTTAATAAATGAAATTCTACAGTATGAGAGAATAAACCTAAACAAAATGGGGGTCTTGGAAAGTAGGAAATTACCACAGAAACATCCTCAAAAGCTATCGAGTTCAAATCCCTAAATGCAACAGGCTTGGAAGCCAGCAATAATTAATGGTATGCATGCAAATCTAACAACAACCAAAAGGGTTTGCACCAGTTAGGGATCAGCTGAGGATATGAGGTGACTGAAGATTCATATTATACAATACACTGTTAAGTAGTTTTTTAAAAGCACAGTTTTTATAGTGTTTGCAACCACTCTGAAAATGCTCATATTGCATACAATTGCCCTTCTTTTAAAATCAGAAACGGTTCTTATTTTACTTTATTTACTGAATTCCTGCTTATTCCAGAAAGAATTTAAAACAGCTGAAGGTCATCCTCACTGTACCCTGAGTGGAACCAAGTGCCCCAGAGCCCTGGTTGGCCCTTGGTTTGTAAGATTCTGATGTACATTTGCCATATACAGCCCAAGCGACTACAGGTAACCTTCAGCAAGTTTCCTAATCTAAAAAATGACGGTAGTAGCAATACCTACCTCACAGGGTTGTTCTAAGGTTTAAGTGAGGTGACACATGCAAAAAGATGATGCCTGCAAATATAAAGATTGCATGCAAAAAGAGATGCCTGCAATAAGCACCGTTATTGTTATTGTTGAAGTTGATGTGTGTTATGATTGAAGCACCATGTGGATGGAAAAACACCCATCAGTTTTCTCTTTCTTTGAAAGGCTTTGAGGAATCTCACTCAGAACTTCATGTCACACTTGTCTTCTTAACTCCATATCCTCTTCCTTCAGCCACTAGACATGATAAGAAGCCTCATTCTTAGGGGGAAAAAAAAGCTTCCGCTGACTCCTTCATCCAATAAAACTACCACTCCATTTTTTTTTGATAGTTTTCACCATCAAACTTCTTAAATATATTTTTCTGTAGCAACTGCTATTGATATGATTGAGATGCCCCTTAGGAAAACCAGCAGGCATTACCCTGGCTAAATCAGAACTTGATTTTGTGGGTTTACCCTAAGTTGTGTAGAAGCAGGAAACCAAAACAAATACAATGACACAAAAACCACAATGCTAATACACTACCTAGTGGAGACAAGTATATTTGCTAAAAGGTCCTAAGAGTTAAATTCTCTAATCAGCTCCTCTCTCTACAGAAAATCTATAAATAGGAAACCAACTTATAGCCAAATATTTGTAGGACAGTCCAATCATACAGACCAGATATTTAAGTTCTAGGCAGTGTTATCACCTTCTCTGAACAGTTCTGAAAAAAACACTTCCAAATTCTGCCTCTCCAATACCCATTTTTCTATATTTCCATGCTGCCCATCCACCTTCTGCTGCGACAGTCTTTCTTTAGATATGTTAATACCATCTATTAGACTACATCAAGTCCCACTCTTCCTGCTTTCAATCTGAAAAAGACAGACATCTTTTAAGATGTCTTCTGCAAAAAACTGAACTAATCCATTATGTGATTTTATTAAGCCAACTCTGAGTTCTGCTGGTGGCACCAACATCATACCACGTACACTACCCACCCACCCCTGTCACCTTCTAATCACTTTTTCTTCCTTAACTCTTAACTTAGATGTCATTCCCCATCACATCTCATGACCTCTTTACAGTTCTCATTCTTCTGTATTTCATTTTTGCAAGTGTTACAATTTTCCACTCATTTCTTAACAATTTTTCCCATCACTGGCTTTGGTGGAGCCAAAAACTGTTGATTGTGTGCATTAATTTTAAATTACTCTGTAGAACCTATGGTGGTTAAGAGTCTCGGTCCTAGAATCAGACAGGCCTGGATCCAAATCCAGGCTCTACTTTTACTAGCTTAACTTCCCTAAGCCTCCTTCCTCAATTGTAGAACGGACATAATGACATAATTGTCTATTTAGTGCTTAGCATAATAAGCTTACTCTGGTACAAAGTAATCACTCAATAAATATTAACTGTAATTTCTGTGTCCTAATTCTCAGCTCCTGTCATTCTATTCTTTTCTTTCTAGTTTGAAGAATTTACTGTCTCAAATAGCTGTGACTAATACTGCAATTAAATATATTCTTTTTTTTTAATGTTTATTTATTTTTGAAGGAGAGAGAGACAGAGTGTGAGCAGGGAAGGGGCAGAGAGAGAGGGAGACACAGAATCCAAAGCAGGCTCCAGGCTCTGAGCTGTCATGTCAGCACAGAAGCCTGACACAGGGCTCGAACCCAGGAGCTGTGAAATCATGACCTGAGCTGAAGTCAGATGCCTAACTGAGCCACCCAGGTGCCCCTGCAATTAAATATATTTTTGAAGTTACTGTTGTGAGACTAAACCTTTTACCCTCTTCTTCAGCAATAAAGAAAATCACTATTTGTATATTTTGCCAATTTCTAAGAAATAAGCTGCCGAAAACTGATTTAATCTTCATACTTTCTTTTTTTTAAGATTTTATTTTTAAGTAATCTCTATACCCAACATGGGGCTCAAACTCACTACCCCGAGATCAAGAGCCACACACTTCAACTAAGCCAGCCAGGCACCCCTAATTTTCATACTGTTTCTTTTTTTTTTTTTTAATTTTTTTTCAACGTTTATTTATTTTTGGGACAGAGAGAGACAGAGCATGAACGGGGGAGGGGCAGAGAGAGAGGGAGACACAGAATCGGAAACAGGCTCCAGGCTCTGAGCCATCAGCCCAGAGCCCGACGCGGGGCTCGAACTCAGGGACCGCGAGATCGTGACCTGGCTGAAGTCGGACGCTTAACCGACTGCGCCACCCAGGCGCCCCTCATACTGTTTCTTAAAACACTCATTTCCCTCTGCTTCTGCAATAAAATATGCAAAAAAATAACTTTCCATATTTTTCTTCCCTCCCGGACTCTGCTGCAAGCTGCTGCAAGTCCTCCTGTACCCAGATATTAGTGTTCTAAATATTAGCATTCTAAAGGGAAAGCCTAAAGATTTTCATTTCTCATACCATAGTCCCTCCCTTGGTGATCTTCTGGCTTCACCATGGCCACAACTGTAATCTAAAAATAAGTAAATGACTTCTATTTTATCTCTAGTGAAGACCTCTCCTCTAAGTTCTAGATCCCTGCATCCAATTGCCTACTCACATTATTACTATGTGATGACAAGGCAGCTTAAACTCAATAGATCCAAAACTGAATTCCTGGTCTCCCAGGATTCATGATTCAAAACTGGATTCACAATCCATGCTCAGCCAAACCCTAGCTCTTCTTTAATATTTTCTTTTTGTTAGTGAATGAATGGCACTACCATCCATCCTATATGCATGAGGCGGAAGTCTAGAAGTTATCCTTTATAACTTTTCTCTTCCTCTATCTCCAAATTAATAATCTATTCCAATCCATTTATGGATATTATTGAATGAATTTCTATTTTACGATAATAACAAAATAATCTCCCTTGCTAGTTTCATTCCTCTACTGCCCATATCACTGCTATCATGTGAAGGTCTCTATCAACTGAAACCTCAGACTACCCACCTTCCCTGTTCATTTCAACAATCTAATTTGTTATGCCTTCTACATGTTCTACCTATTCTCGCCACAAAATCTACTTTTTATCTGCATGTGATTTATTCTTTCCCATTCCTCTTCCCTAGCCAAGCTATGTCTTTTTTTTCCTCTCAAAACTCCTCTTGGAATCCTTCACTCAGTAATTCCATCCAATATCGCTCTTTACTGGGGGAAGAAAAAAAGTCACACATTCAGGGCCATAGTTTCTTCAACTAAATAACCTATTTTTGATAGTGACACCTACAGTACGTATCATAGTTTTCCTCCCAGACATGATTCTCAAACTCTGCCATTATCCAAACGCTATTTCCTTTAATAATACATCAAGTACCACATCTATGAATATATACATGTTTTATATGTGTTTTATGAACATGTATATATTTTTAGTCTTTTCTATTTCCTAAGGTTATGAATTTCACAAGTTTAACACGAACCATATATAACTGAACTTTCTTCATTTGTTCTGAAATTCCTCTCTCAAGTATCAAAGTGGTCATTTTACCATTTTCTGATTTGGTGGACAAGTTGATAAGTTTTCTCACCCTTACCATTTATGATTCTATTTAAAAAATTTTTTTATGTTTATTTATTTTTGAGAGACAGAGTGCAAGCAGGGAAGGGGCAGAGAGAGAGGGAGACACAGAATCCTGAGCTGTCAGCTCAGAGCCTGACGCAGGCCCGAACCCATGAACCATGAGATCATAACCTGAGCTGAAGTCGGACACTTAACCGACTGAGCCACCCAGATGTCCCTCATTTGTGATTTTAAAGGAATACAAAAATAAACATAGTATTAATCATGTCCTTATACTCTGCTTAAATGGCACGGTCCAGCTGCATTCATATTTATATCTCTAACTTCCATAATAATGTCTCACAAAGAAAAAAGGGCTCAATATACATTAAACAGAATTTAAAAATTCAGCTTAGGACTGATGCTGTAATGTTTGTGAGTGCCAAAAAGAAAGTAGAACTTCTCAAATGTGTGAGCTCTGCATCTTTTCAAGAAAAATGATATTTGGACTAAAAAAGGGATAGGAAGAATTGATTTCCAGTATAGGACAGAAGACTGTAACAAAGCACCTTGCTGCTGCTCTCAATGAAATGAAGCTTCTTGTGAATGTGATCACTGAATTGCTGCCAGTGGAGGAAGCATGGATACCCGGAGGGTTGCCAAAGACTGGAAACAAGCAAATAAATGTAGATCTGATTTTTAAAGAAAAGAACTGACGATAGTCCAGTAGACTCGACATCAATCCTTTCCTAATTCAGATATTTTATTTAAAAAATAGCTTCTAATCCCTAAGAAAAGAAAATGGTAAGCATTTATGGAGCCAAACTAAATAACCAGACTAATCAAATTTCCTTTCTTGTTTAGAGAGTGTGTTTATAGATAGATCATGTATTAAAAAGAAGCAATATAAATAGTGTCAGATATCAACAAGGTAGGATTTCAATAAGGTATATGACCAGGCTCTCATTATACCACATGGATAAGATAAATACAATACTAAGTGGCTAGCTAATTATTTGAATGACCATAACAATGAGTGCTTCTTAATGAACTGCCATCAACTTAAAGGTCAGTCCTACCTGTGAGCTTCAGGATTCTTGTATGTGGCCTTCTCCTATTCAACAATTTTATCGATAATTTGAATGAAGATGCAAAAGGTTACTATACTACTGTTGGCATCCCATATATGACTCACATGAAACTAGGGGGCTCAAATATGGACTAAGAAAGAGCTGGGATCTGAAAAAACAACGATAAGCCAGATAAATGGATAATTCTAATGAAGATGAAATTTAATGGGGAAAAACATCTAAGGTGTCAGAGTCCAAAGAAATCCATATATAACTGTGCAATGGGCAAGCATCATGACTTAACTGCCATGTACGTAAAACAAACAAAAAAGGGGCTTAATGTCTTTAGTCGACAGCAATCGTAGTTCAATCTGACAGCAGCAAGCTCAATATGATGAGGATATGAGAAAAGCTAATGTGCTGCTAGATGCAGCAGTAGCAGTATCTCACACACGGGAGACAGCAGTCCTGCTCGACTCAAACCACAATTGGGATATTACGTACCCTTCTAAGGGTCACAGTCTTCAAAGGATCATAACCATACTGGCACAAATTCAGAAAAGAACAACCAGGATGCTCTGGAGCCTGGATACTATTCCACACAAGGAGAGGCAGAAGGGACTAGAGATTTATAAACAGGACAAAACAATGCCCGAGAGGAAAACGATGGCTACTTTCATTCAGTCACTCAACGAACATGAATTTCAAATCTATTTCAGGCCAGACATTGTGACAATGGCTGGGAATACAGAGAGAAGACAGTCTATGTCCGTGGAATATTCATATGTATATCTGAAGGGCTGGAAAAAAAAAAAAACATGATCTAAAAAAGGATTAGACTGTTCTACATGATTTCATAAGGTAGAAATAAGACCAGTGGAAAGAAGTTAGAAAGTAACTGATTTTAGCTCCATATGAGACTATTTTTAAGAATCAAAGCTACCTGAGAAGGCTGCAAGGTTCCTATCAGGAATGTTGGTACTTAGTGGAGAGACTGCTGAAATAAGACAGGCACTGACCTGACCGTCTTTAATGTTCCTCATATTCTGTACTATGATTCTATACTTCCCTAGAAAATGGACTCTCACCAGATTCATCGTACTTGTGCGCTTCAGCATCACAGGTTTCTTACAGTTGCTACTTCCAACTTTGTATCCTGTCCCCCACTGAACTGATGCTTTATAATGAGGAATGGATCTGAGAGCAATAGGAATAATGAAATATAGGAAGAACCTGACCCTTCAGCAGACAACACAAAAAAATCAATACTGTTCAATGTAAAGAAAAGGCAGGAATTCTCCTATTCTTCAAATCATAAATTCAATTTAAAATATCCCCCTGTGTTCAATTAACGTAAACAAGGACTTGTCAATGTACTGCATCTCTTGTTGGGAGCCATTTTTTCCTAACCAACAAGGAAAAAACAATTTTAACTTAAGATCACTTCCAGAATGTGTGTCCTGAATAAACACTCCAAAAACCTCTATTATAAGGGTATGTTGAAACTTAAGTTTATAACATATTTCTTTAAATGATGATTTATTGGATACAGCAGGCCTAATATCGTGAACTAATCAAATTGTGGAATTCTGATTAAATGGCTACTTAAGTTTAATACGTTTTAAAAATCACAGGCAGGATAACCACAGAAAAAAGGTCTAGACCAGTTAGCTCTGGCTTTTGTAAATTGGTTTGAGATTATTAAAGCTTACTTTCATTTATTTTATTTCGTAATTTTAAAACAGTCTCATATATTGGCTCTATACGCTACAACTAGGTATTGAAGGAGTTCACCCTTCCAAACTGTTAATATTAACTTCTCGGAAGCTTTCTCTTACACTTCAGTGTTTTCTCAATTTGGATACAATAAATGGGCCACAATTCGATTTCCAAGGGCTCTTTCTTTTAACGAGCAGCCTGAAAAAACAAAAGTGAGAAAGAAAGGGGAGCATTTCCACTAGCCCTGAAAAAAGGCTTCCCCTCTGGCTGTCAACTCTGACGGCGCTCTACCATTTCTCAACACAGTGCCTGGTCATTTCAGATAAAAAAGCAAGGGAAAAAAAAAAAAAAAAACTCCAGTTTTCCTGGGACGGGGAGATCCCCTTTTGTAGAAGTGGCTAAAGCTAAGCTCCCCACGGGATTTCATCTCGTTGCCAAGGCAGCGCCAACCGAGGCGTCCGGCGCCTCGGGCAGCTCCCGCCTGCCCGCCGGGAGCCCAGGGTGGCTCCAGCTAGCAGCTGGATAGTCCCCGCCGAGCCGAGACCCGCGACCGCAGAGTGGCAAACGCGACCCGGGACACCGAGCGCCCTGGGACGGCGGCGGAAGGAGGGGAGACGCGGCTCGACTTACAGTGACACCATCCTAGGTGACAGCACCAGTGCAGCTTGAAGCACTTGCCATGGCTGTGCGTGGCACAGATGGAGAGCCCGTCGCACGGCTGGAAGTCCGGTCTTCGGGCAGCGCAACTCCGCGCCAGGGCCTGAGCCTCGTCCACTTTCTCGCTCTTCCAACCCCGCTCGGACGCCGACGCCGACGCCGCACTCATTTCCGCTCCCTCCGCGGAGCCGAGGCCGGGAGCCGGGAGAAGCGGCGTCTGGGCGGGCAAAAAGCCGAGCAGGCTGCAGACGTGGGAGGGCGCGGGCCGGGAGTCACGCCAGCGCGTGGCGGCGGCGGCGGTGGTGGTGGCGGGAGCACGGCGGTCCCAGGCTCGCAGAGGAGCCGCCCCGGGCGCTGCGACCGGGGGCTGGGCCTGCCGCCGCCCGCCTCCCTCCGCCGTGGTGCGCGCCGCGTCCCCACGTGCACACGCACGCGCACACACGCGCGCGCCGACCGGCGCCGGCCGATGCTAGCCTGGCCTCTTCGCACACACTAGCGGCGTCCCCTCCTGTCACAGCGAGTCTCTGACACACACTCATTCATTCCTCCGAGACCGACCCCAACCGACGGACGGCCATTATGAACACACACACGCCTTGGCGGCTTGGTGTTCACACGCACAGCGGCTTGCGCGCGCGCTTCCCACACACACTTCCAGCCGAGCTGGGTCGTCTGGAGAACTCCACCGAGGGCCGGGCGCACCGAGGACACGCCCACCCTAACCGCTCGGGGGGCCGGTCCCTGCGCATCCGCCAGCGAGGTTTTCTCGCACACACAGCGTCTCCCCTCGAGCGGCTCGCGTTTCCCCCAGTACACACCTCCCGGAGTGGGCACAGAGGCCCCTCGGAGGCGCGCGCACGTTCACGCTCGCGCTCACTACCCCAGGGCAAGCCACCGGCTCCGGGTGCGGCCGCTCAGCCACGCCTCCGGAGCTCTGGCCGCCGGCCCCCGAGACCCCAGCCCCGCCGCCTCGCCGCCCGCGGTAACCAAGGCCCGCCGGCCCTGAGCGCGCCCGCCCGCCCCAGTCCCGCAGGGGACTGCAGCCCCGCCTTGCTGAGCGGGAAAGTAACCGGGGTGGGTGTGTGGGTGTCTCAGACACAGAGATGCATTTGTGGTGCACAGGACTGGTGTGTGGAATGTGTTGCATGGGTGTGTGTGTGTGTGTGTGTGTGTGTGTGTGGTATGTAGGTGTGTATGGTTGCTATGCGGAGTATGTGTGGTGGGTATCTGTGTGTAGTTGGATGTGTTCAAGTGTGTACGTGGTATGTACGGAATGTATGTGGTGTGCGTGATGCAACTGACATTACATGGTGTGTGATGAGGTGTGTGTATACAGGAGTATGTGGTATGGATGTATATGACCAGGGTGGGTTGTGGGTGGTGTGTGTGTGTAGTGGAGTATATGTGGTCTGTGTAGTATGTGCAGCTGTGTGTATTTGTACACGATGTGCGGGTGGATGTGGTTATATACGTGTTGTGTATATGTGTATGGTGTCTGTGTGTCATTGTGGTACATGTGACTGGTATGTGAAGTGTGGGTGCACAGTGCATATATGGGTAGAGCTGGGTATGCGTGATACATGCGGGTGTGGGCACACAAACAGGACTCCTGTTTGCTGTGGACTCTTGTGTGTGCCTCTGTGTGTTGATGCCTGCACTGGCCAGCGAGTGTGGCTGACCCGGATGGTGGCTGCGACTCCTCCGCACAATCAGCTTGCCTTCTTCCCTCCTGGGGACAAGTTGCTCCAAATAGATTTTCCATGCCAGGCTCAGCTGCTGAGAACCCACCCCAGGCTGGATTCAGTGAAGAGAAAACAAACCATTTGCTCCCAGGGAGCATAGCATGGTTAGGAATTAGTGTTTCCCTGCAACAAGGCCAGAACCTAGCCTTGAACACAGAATAGGAGGGAACCTACTCTCGGTATTTGCCAGACGTTTTTCCGAGCAAAGGAAAATGCCTGTAATTGCCAAGGTTCAGGGAACACCAACAAAGCCTTTCAGCACAAATGTTGTGTGGGAACATGTTTATGCCCAGGTCCGCTTTCTCCGTTACTTTATTCCTTTCCTGCTTTGCACTGACTGAGGAGACTCATCATGGTTTTGAAATAACAAAATTCATCTTCAAGCACTGAAAATCCTTGCTGCCATAAGCAATCTTTGATAATTTTCCCTTTTATTTAACCTTAGCTTGAGAAGGGAAATGTAATTTGCATATATCTGACTCTAGTGAAGTCTTCATTTATTAGGGGTTAGGGAGAGACTCAATTTGGTGGTAAAGGAATTTTCAAGAAAGATGTAAATCAAAATCACAAAATACGGTTCCCCCAATAACATTGAAACAGTTATAAATATGAGGCATCATCTCTTCAGCTTCAGCCCCAGGTGCCCCTGTCCTGAAAAAAATCCTAATGAAATACATCCCTGACTCATAAAATCTATCTGTGCTCGCTATTAATTTCAGTCTGACCCACCTCAGAATAACATGAGTAAAAGGAAAACTTAATCAAATAAATCCTTAATCCAGTATTGCTGTAGCAAGCCAACCCAGAATTTTTTTTAACAAAGGGGGATTTCCATCTCTTCTACCCTATCTTTCTCCTTCCCCACCCATAAGCTCTTTAATACTTCCCAGATTATATAAGGCCTTATAACAGAATCTTTTCAGCATTTTACTAATATTTAAACAGCATCCTCCCACTGCCTTTTACTCTAGGGTAAAAACCACGTTATAAGATTCTATTACATATGAAACCATACCATCTTAGCTAGTGACAAATGAGGATGAGAAATAATGCAATATAGCACCTTATAACCAGGAGGCAAGATAAATTACCCAAATATCCTTCTTTATGTTAGCCACAAGATTTGAAGCTGAGAAGCCTTTACATTTTCTGTAACACAAAACTCATTCCATCCCCTTGCCCTAAAGATGCTATTAACCTCTACTCTGCAGTGGAGCAGGAGAAAATAAGTGTCCTGTGACCTCTCAAACATATATACATACAGCATTCAGGATGTGTTGTCACGATACAAATTTTTTTTTTAATATTTATTTATTTTGAAAGGGGGAGAGGGACAGGGAGAGACAGAGAGAGAATCCCAAGCAGGCTCCACACTGTCAGCACAGAACCCAAAACGGAGCTCGATCCCACGAAACATGAGATCACGACCTAGCCAAAATCAAGAGTTGGATGCTCAACCGACTGAGCCACACAGGCACCCCCAGATACAAGTTTTTAAAGTATTATTATGGAAAACGAAAAATACACAAAAATGTATTAATTAACTCATTCTTGTTTCATTTATAGCTCCACCCACTCCTGACCCCTATCCTGCCACTGGATTGTTTTGAAGCAAATCCCAGACCTCAAATAATTTCATCCATAAACATTTTTGCATTTATCTCTAAAACCATAACCCATAACATCATTATTACATAATAAGATACAATTTGATCATAAATAGGAACTTGGCCCATATCTGCTGACAACCTCTCTGCCTCCTCTTTAAGAATGTCACCGTTCTACCTGGAATTTTCCTCTTTCCCTCTCTTTCTCTTCTGCCTGCCTCTTTAGCTTATGTGCCACTTTCTCAAAGAAGCTTTACTCTGACCAACCTAGACTGTTATACACATTCTCCCTTAATATCACTTTAAACAAACAATAAAAGAAGGGATTATTGAACTAATGTCTTTCCCCATTCTTCCCCTCCCCTGCCACAAACTGTAAGCTCCTTAAGGGCAGGAAATCTGTCTTGTTCACCATCTTGTTCCCAGTTCTTTGCACAGAGAATAAATGTTGAAGTAGTGAAAATCATTCCACCTCAGACTCCCAAAGGCTGGAAAACTGTAGTAAATTGTTTGCAAATATGTGTGAATAGTTTATATAATAACTCTTCCTATAACCACACTGTTGGATACTCACCCTCCCTACTGACTCTGAACTTAGCTGTGTGTATTAGTTATCTATTGCTATATAACCAATCACTACAAGGTTAAAACAACTCAGTTTCTGTGAGTCAGGCATAACTTAGCTAGGTCTTCTGTTTGAAAGTCTCACAAGACTGCAATGAAGCTATGGGGCAGGGCTGCGGTGTCATCTAGAGTTCAATGGGGGTTGGGTCCGCTTCCAAGTTCACTCACTCACCGGTTGTTGACAGGATTCAGTTCTTCAAGGAACTGTTGGACTGAGGGTCTCAGTTCGTCACTGGTTATTGGCTAGAGGGCTCTCTCTGTTCCTTGCCACATGGACCACTCCATAAGGCAGTACACACATGGCAGCTTGCTTTACCAGAGCAAGCACATAGAAAGAGTCAAAGAGAGTGTCACTAACCTAATCTTAGAAGCTATACCCCATCACTTTCACGGAAGCCAATCTTGAGGTCCAGTCTATTGACTTGAGGTCTAATGAATCTATTCATTAGAAGCCAATCTTGAGGTCCAGTCCTCACACAGGGGGAGATTCCATAAGGACATGAATATCAGGAGGTAGGAATTATTGGGAACCACTCCACAAGCTGCCTGCCACATCATGTGACTGACTTTAGCCAATGAGAGAATACCAAATTTGGCATCACAAAGATTTCCAAAGAGCATGCTCCGTGGGGTTTCTCTCTTTTTGTGCGTAGAACCCTGAGAGCACCAGGTACACAAACTTGATCAAGTCTGCTGGAGGATGAAATGCTTTGTGGAGGAAAATGAAGGTGCCCCACTTGATGAACAGCTGATCTCTAGCCAATGGTCTACCAACCCCTATCAGTGAGGCTATACTAGATCATCCAAGACCCACTAGTTAACCACAGAAGCATGAGCAAGTCCAGTAGAAATCGGTTGAGCCAGTCCTGACCTGAACAGCCACCAGGACACATTATAGAATCAGGAGCTACATAAAACAATTGTTGTAAAACCTGTTGTTTTGGGCTGTTTCTTACACAGTAAAAGCTAACTGATACACCCACCAACCAACTCTCTCTTGTGGGAAAATTGAGGATTCAAGAGGCTAAGTGACTGGTCATTGTCACAGTGCAGCAGGCATAGTGGGAAAAGTTCTCCAGGACCTGGCATCAGAAAAATACAGATGGTCCAAGTCTGTATTTTCAGCTCTGTTGTTTTCTGGCTGGGAGACCTTGGCAAATCCCTTATGCTTTCTGGGCTTCCGTTTCTTTATCAGCAAAATAAAACAGAAGGTTTCCCAGAACATCTTTTTGCACTCAAAGCTATGACTTGTCCAGTTGGTTACAGATCGAGCTAGGGTTAAAATCCTTTTGGTTCAGATGTCATTTGTGAATAATCAGATATTGCCTTCCTATTCTATTGCACATATTTGTCTAATGCTAATGTAAGTTACATCTATTTACACCAACCGTTCTGAACACTTTGATAAATCAAGTCATTACAAATCAGTTACTTTTTGGTGGCTTGATTGAACCAAGCAGCTAATTTCACTATGGTTATAAATAACCTGTTAGTAATTGGTCAATTTGTCATATTAAAACAATTCGAATGATGAAGTAGTTGGAGAAGCTTCCAAATGAGGTACAATTAAATGAGGAGTCCTCTGTGGGGAGGGAGGACACCTCTCTAGCATTGCCGCTGGCATAATTCAGACCCTCACCATCCCCTTCAGCATAAAGGAAAGAAGGGCGGCTTTGGAATCAGGCAGGTGGAATCAATCAAAGCTCAGCTCCACCACCACCTCTAGCTGGGTGATCTTGGGCAAGTTACGTAGCCTCATTTCTTAAATGAGAATTAGAATTCATACCTCATACACTTGCAGTGAACACTAAATATGATAACATATGTGAAGAGCCTAGCACTGGATCTGGCAGATTGCAGATGCTCAATAAGTATTAGTTTCCCACTTCCAAGCATTCCAAATACCTTCCCCGTCAACAGACTCTCCATGCTCCAATCCTTCCTTCAGAATGCTGAGAAGAGAACTCTCTAAAATCCGATATCATATCTGGCCTTAAACACCCTTAACACTTCTCACTGCCTAGTGAAAAAGAATTCATACTTCTTTGGGGGCGCCTGGGTGGCACAGTCGGTTAAGCGTCCGACTTCAGCCAGGTCACGATCTCGCGGTCCGTGAGTTCGAGCCCCGCGTCGGGCTCTGGGCTGATGGCTCAGAGCCTGGAGCCTGTTTCCGATTCTGTGTCTCCCTCTCTCTCTGCCCCTCCCCCGTTCATGCTCTGTCTCTCTCTGTCCCAAAAATAAATAAAACGTTGAAAAATAAATAAATAAATAAATAAAGAGAATTCATACTTCTTTGTAGGCTATACAAAGCCCTCCTGATGTCTTCTCCAGCTACTCTTCCCCATGCCGCCAAATCTGTACCCTCACGGGATTGTTGTTTTGTTTCTGCACATGTAATATCCCCTCCTGCTCGCCTGTGTCGTCCCTCATTCTTCCCTCATCCTTTCCTTTGTCTTGAAGTGCCTAATCTTTTTTATGCATGCAATTCCTACCCTTCCTTCAAGTTCTAGCTCAAATGCTGCTTGAATCCCTTTCTTAGTTCACTCCTTTTTCCCTACTCAACGACATGCTGTGCCTACCACTTGGTACCTCAAATAGTAAAGCGGGTACTGTGTATTTCCAGTGCCTGTCATTGTTTTGGGTACTAGGAGATTCTCAACAAATATTTTTGAATGGATACATTAAAAGATTTATGACTAAAAATTCATAGTGTAGAAAAGCAAAACATGTTTTCAAAGCTTAAGCCCCCAGAACTAAGAGATTCCTTTGAAACCTTTGAAATTAAAAAGAAGCCTAACTTAAATCAACTTGCTTATAATCTTATTGAATGTCTCACCTCTATAGGTGACCCAGGCTGTAACAACTGTAGACCCAAAGAGGTATTTTAGACATCGCAATAATGACAGACACATAATTGAGAAATATTCATGGTCCCTCTGTAACATTCTGATATGGAACCATGAAGGGCAGGTTTCCCCCAAAGTATCCCATTGTGCCACCATCAGAGGCAAAATAGAAAAACAGATGGACCCCAAACTGGTCCAAAGTAGCATTTCTCTTGTTTTTATAGTGGTGGGAGTGGTTATTATATGTGGATTGTCTTAATATGATTTTCAAAATTCACCATTTTATTCTTCAACTTTCATTTGAAAGGGACACACCACTTTTGTGCCACTTTTTTTTTTATCAACTAGAGAAATCTTTTTATAGATAAAAAACATCTTAGTGAAAAAATAAACCTCCAGAGTAGGTTTTGAATATAAAGAGGGAGGGCAAAAGGCCAGTCCTTAACGTGCCAAGCAATCAGCCTCCTGTGGGCATCAGTAAACATCCTCCGTGTTCAAGCCCAATAACCACTGGACTTTTCCTGAGTGATGTGATGTGACACTAATAGAAGTAGGAACTGGGTCAATTTTGTGCTCCACACAACACAACCCATTCCTTACGCTCTGACAGTTCACACTTACTTCTGGATGCAATGGACCTATCATAATTTTGAAACAAGAACACTCCAGCTTGTTTTAATGGTACGATAACACACACATTCTGCCATTTCCATTAAAAAAAATCTGATTTCTTGATGATTAGCAATTAAAATAGTTCAGCTTTAATTAGCTCACTTCAGTCAGTAGCTAAAGGCTAAAATGACAGTGAAGAGCAATCTGGAATACAATGACTGACTCATGGTTTATAAATGAGGCAGCTGAGATACCGCATGCATCCCGTGAAGATGCCAGGCTATGGTCAGCACTCCATCCACACCCAGGGCCCCAAGCACTTGGGCAATGCTGGGCTCATTGATCTCCACAGATAGCTATTGAGTGTCTCCTATGTGCCAGGCTCTGGGTTGGATGCTGGAGATAATTTAAAGGGGAGACATAAACCGATCATAAAAGAGTATAAAAGGTAATTGCTTTGATTAAGGAGTTTAAAGAAAGCAAACTAGAAGAATAAGAAAGAAACAGCTAAGTCTGCCTGGAACCATCAAAAAGTACTTCATGGAAAGGGTGACTTAGTAACACTGGCAATGCAGACAAGCTGGGAGTGATGTATTATGGGAGAGGGAACAGCATGCATGCTAGCAAGAGAGGCAAAGGGCTGTTCTGGAAGTCTGTCTTGCTTGGAAGTAATGTGGGCTAAAGGAGCAGTCAGATAAGAGGCAGAATTGGTAGACAGGGGTCAAATCATGTGAAGCCCAACAAAGTTTCGATTTAGTCCTCTAAACCAGTAGTTTTTGAACAGCTCTAAGCTAGAGGCACTTTGTTCATTGGAAACACTTATCAGAAAGCATAAAAGAAACAGATTTGGGAAGCCCAGCTGCTCCTGTTGAGGCATGATATATGTTGGTGAGGAAACCTATGTGTTTGTAACCTCCACAACACCAAAGCCAAACCATTGCTTCGGGAGGGGGAGGTTGTGGTAGGCAGCCTCTACCATGGCTCCCAATGGTCACCACCTCCTGGTATTCACACCCTGCATCATTCCTTCCCTCCAGTATGGGCTGGATCTAGCAACTCCAGAAGTAGTCACAAAGTCACTTCTGAGATAAGGTTGCAAAGACTGTGACTTATGCTGCTTTCATCTCTCTCCCCGTCTCTCTCAGAGATCTCATTCTGAGGGAGCCAACTGTCATATTGTGAGTGGTCCTATGGAAAAGCCCACGTGGGAAGGAACTGACATCTCTGGCCAATAGCCAATAAGGACACGAAGACTTCCAACTATCACAGGAGTGATGTTGGAAGGAAGTCCTCCCAGTGGAATCCTGAGATGAAACCACAGTTTTAGCCAACACCTTGATTGGAGCCTTGTAAGAGACCTCAAGCCAGCTAAGCTACATTCAGATTCCTGACCCAAAGAAATTATGAGATAATAAATGCTTTGCTGTTTAAGTCTCTAAATTATGGGGCCACTTGTTATGCAGCAAGTGATAACTAATACGGGCACCACTGCAGAATTCTGAGCACAGAGTGATAAGATCAAACGTGAATTTTAAATGTGAACTCAGGAATGAGCCTGCAGGAGAAATTTATTGGGACAAGACCAAGATGAAGCATTTGCTAGCCAAGGAAGAAGATGAAGAGGGCCTGAGTAGTGGCAGTGGAAAGGAGAAGTGGTATAAATACTGAAGAGGTAAAATTAATAAAACTTGACATTATTTGGTTCTGGGGAGTAAAGGAGTTTCAGGGACAATGCCAGTCATTAGCTAAGGAATGAAGGAGGAGGAACATGTTTATAGAGAAAGAAAAAATGTTTAATTTTGGCACGTGTGGAGATCAAAGTGGCTGAGAGTCATCCTTATGGGGAACACTAATAGTTACTTGGAGGCATGGTACAAAGAAGTCTGAAAACGGGTACTCTACGTAAGAAATTGTACTTACTCACAGAGGCTGCAAACTCCAGTGCCCTTGGGGGTTAAGAAAATAACATAAAGGAGGGAAGAGTACTGGGTATAAAGTAATAGGGAACAGTGGAGACTGTGTTGAACTGCAAGGTGCCTGCCTTACTTAAAGGTATCAAAGCCAAGCACGCTTGAACCACTGCTCTCTGGGAGGCTGAATTCAGCTTCAAGAGAAGCTGGTTTTAACAGAATTCCTGAGGAAGATATCACAACAGAGTGAAAAGGGCACGAGCTTTGGCATGAGTCAGGCAGCACTAAGTTCAAATCTTGCCTCTACCACTCACTAATTGGTGTCACTGGGCAGGTCGCTTATACTCTCCGAGCCAGCGTTTCCTTAGCTATATACAGGGTGAGGAATACCAATTTTAATGGAATTGTTGTGATTAAGTGAGATAATGATTTTTAATGCTAAGGACAGTTCCTGGCACAAAATAGGTACTTCAGAAGTTGTAGCTGCCATTATGATTGTGATATATTAGTAGCCATTCTCTCTCACTGAAGGACACTCCAACATATTGAATGTGCCCACCATTCTGTTCAGAGAGCACAAGAGTCACCACAGAGCACCCACGCTAGAACTCTTAGTACTCAGTGTGTCCAGAATGGTGAGTGAGAGAGAGAAAGAAAGAGAGGGAGACGGAGATGGAAAGGGAGTGTGAGTGAGTGTGTGTGTGTGTTTTGCAAGTACTTTAAGTAATGGAAAGTTCAAGGTCAGGAGGTACATGGTACAATAATAGAAACCGAAAACAGAAGCCATGGTACATCCAGGCCCCCAGGAACTGGGGTTGCAACCAAAGCAGCCCTGGGACTGACAACAACAGGGGTTGACAGAGCTTCATACTTGTGCTCTGGAAATAGGACTTTGCTATTCTCCATGTGCTGGTGCTCACATTGCCGGCACATTTATTTTTTCTACTTTTTGTTTGTTCCACCTTATAGTTTCTCTTCCCTCATAGTGTCTGTTTCCTCCTAACTTTGACCTATATAGTCCCAGCCCCACCTATTCATTTCCATTGTTAATCCTTTCTAATTCAGTTCTTGATAGACCTACCTTTTCCTCTTCCCTTGCAGTTTGAGAACAAGAATCTGTTTCAACCACAGTCATCTACAGCTGAAGAAAGAGAAGGGGAAGTCATGTGATATAAAAGCCACCTAGGGGCGCCTGGGTGGCTCAGTCGGTTAAGCAGCCAACTTGGGCTCAGGTCATGATCTCACAGCTTGTGGTTCAAGCCCCGCTTTGGGCTCTGTGCTGACAGCTCAGAGCCTGGAGTGCTTCAGATCTTGTGTCTCCCTCTCTCTCTGTCCCTGCCCTGCTTGTACTCTGTCTCTGTCTCTCAAAAATTAATAAATGGTAAAAAAAAAAAATTTTTTTTTAAGCCACCTAAGCTTTAGCAAGAGCTGTGAGTGGACAGTTTCCTGTAGAAGGGACTGTGGGCATGGAGGCACCATGACTGACATCCCTACTATAATGCATATGTGAGCATGTGTCTAGCACAGGCCAGGAGGCTGGATGACAGGGCAGATAAAAAATAGGATACTCTAATTTTATTTTATTTATTTATTTTTCAATATATGAAGTTTATTGTCAAATTGGTTTCTATACAACACCCAGTGCTCATCCCAAAAGGTGCCCTCCTCAATACCCATCACCAACCCTCCCCTCCCTCCCACCCCCCATCAACCCTCAGTTTGTTCTCAGTTTTTAAGAGTCTCTTATGCTTTGGCTCTCTTCCACTCTAACCTCTTTTTTTTTTCCTTCCCCTCCCCCATGGGTTTCTTTTAAGTATCTCAGGATCCACATAAGAGTGAAACCATATGGAGGATACTCTAATTTTAGAAGTCAGTATGAAAATATTATTCAGCCATAAAAATAAGGGAAATCTTGCCATTTGCAACAACATGGATGGACCTTGACAGCATTATGCAAAGTGAAATAAACCAAACAGAGAAAGACAAATACTATATGATCTTACTTATACATGGCATCTAAAACAAACAAACAAAAACCTCTGAACTCACAGAGAGAACATAGTGGTGGTTGCCAAAGGCAGGAAGGGGTGGAGGGTAGGGGAAATGGGTGAAGGTGGTCGAAGGTACAAACTTCCAGGTATGGGATAAGTCCTGGAGATGTAAGGTACAACATGGTGACTACAGTAAATAATATGGTATTGTATATTTGAAAGCTGCTAAGATAGAAAATCTTAAAAATTCTCATCGTAAAAAAAAAATTGGTAACTACGTGTAGTGGTAGGTCTAAACTAGACTTACTGTGATCATTTCACAATATATACAAATAACAAATCATTCAGTTATACATCTGGAACTAATATAATGTTATATGTCAATTGTATCTCAAAAATAGTAGGAAATTAGTTACAAGAAGGTGACATGCAATATGACAGCACTGTTAGCTTCTTCCAAGAGCCCTGCTTTTTTGCCCTCGGCCAATGCATGAGGTGCAAAGAATTACCAATGCAGTTGGCTCCAAGTGTAATGTCTGTGGTGGCTGCATTTAGGTTCTTTATATAGACATTTGGAAAATGAACCTCTGCTCTGCTCCAACGTCAAGGGCAAGGATAAGACTTGTTTTCTTTCTCTGCTCCTCATTCCTACTTGGCTGGGTGTGGAATCTGGGACAGTACTGTTACTCCAGTCCTCAGCAGAGCTCATCTAGGGTGAAATAAGGGTAGGAGCAAGTCTGTGTCCTCACTGGCAGCCGGCTTTCCCCAGGCAGCTGTTGTCCCCCAGGATTTTCATCCTCTACTTCCCACAGAGAGGGCCAAGCCCCAGTGGCAGCTGTTGTGATTTCCAGAAAGCACAGAACTGGGGCTTCCCTGCCCTCCCTGCATCTCCCATGGGTGTCCATCCGAACGCACATGTTCCTGTTTGGAAGTTGAAGGTGTGAGTAGCTTTGAAAGTGACTGAAAGGAGAAACGTGTAGATTCATAGATTGACAGAATTAGTTCAGTAAAACACCCCTTTTATTACTCAGGAAGTGGAGGCACAGAAAAGTGATGAGGTGACTTGCCCAAGGTCATAAAACTCCTCATTCTGCAATTTATTCCTGGTGGAGAAGAAATAAAAACCATATTTCATGTTTCCAAGGCTACTGCTCTTCCTTCTACCGTAGAGGTTTGAAGAGGAACTGGCTTCTGCTTTCACACATTTTAAATTTTGATTACTCCTGGGGTGCTGGGTGGTTCAGTCGGTTAAGCGTCCGACTTCAGCTCAGTTCATGATCTTGCGGTTTGTGGGTTCGAGCCCCGTGTCCGGCTGTGTGCTGACAGCTCAGAGTCTGAAGCCTTCTTCAGATTCTGTGTCTCCCTCTCTATCTGCCTCTCCCCTACTCGCACTCTGTCTGTCTGTCTCTCTCTCAAAAAGAAAATAAAAACACAAAAAAATTTAAATTTTGATGACTCCTGTTTGTTCTCCACCCACTATTCGTTATTAGAGTGATGTTTTGATTCTGTGTTATTATAGGCAAGGACCCAGCAATGCCCCAACCCTGCCTTGCCTCCTGCTTCCCTCTCCTCTTCCCACCAGGCTCCAAGGAAGCTAAGCACAATAAATAATCATAGATTGTGAAGCAAAATACCTCTTTATTAACATGGCCCAGGCACACATACTCCAATGTATAGCTCTCTGGTAAAATATTAAGTGTGGCTTTCTTCTTTTTGGGATATCACTGCCCTCTGACCACTTGCAAAGAGGAGGAAGCCTAAGAAATAGGGGAACTGTATGGCCAGGTTTGCACAACAGGCTTTGGCTTATTTGCTCACCCAAATGCACATTAGGAGAAAAGTAGGAGATGAGAAGAAACTGGCTAAGCCTGATCCATCTAGAAGTGATACAGGAAACACAAGAGAGGAACACAGGAGTTCCCACCGTTGAGTGAATACAGCCCATATTAGTAACCTGACGCTGTGTAACAAATCAAAACTTGGGGACTTACAGTAATGATCATTATTATCTCCGACAACTTCTGTGGGCTGGGAATTCAGACAAGGCATTGCAAGGATGGCTTTTCTCTGCTGCACAATTTCTGGAGTCTCCACTGGAAGACTCAAAGACTCAGGACTGGACCTATCTGAGAAACATTTGCCTACTCACGTGTCTGGTAGTTAGCTGTCTGTCAGGACACTCACGTGTGACCTCTCTATGTGTCTTCCCCCAAACATCCTAAGTGTCCTGAGAGAGAGCCCCCAGGAAGTCATATTAACTGTTACGATCCAGCTTCAAAAGTCGTGCAACATCATTTCTGTGACATTGGTGTAGTTGTGGCAGTTACAGAGGTCTGCCTACATCCAGAGGGCTCCTCCCGTTCTCCACAGACCCTGCCTCATGATGAAGCATGTCAATGTTACATTGTATGAAGACCATGAGAGACGAGACATTTTAGGAAAATACCACCTGCCACACGGTCCAATCAATGTCTTGGGCTCTGACCATTCAGATTAGAAACTTCCTTACTGGAGCACCTGGCTGGCTCAGTCAGTGGAGCATGCAGCTCGATCTTGGGGTTGTAAGTTCGAGCCCCACGTTGGATGTAGAGATTACTTAAAAATAAGACCTTAAAAACAAAAACAGGGGCGCCTGGGTGGCGCAGTCGGTTAAGCGTCCGACTTCAGCCAGGTCACGATCTCGCCGTCCGTGAGTTCGAGCCCCGCGTCGGGCTCTGGGCTGATGGCTCGGAGCCTGGAGCCTGTTTCCCATTCTGTGTCTCCCTCTCTCTCTGCTCCTCCCCCGTTCATGCTCTGTCTCTCTCTGTCCCAAAAATAAATAAATGTTGAAAAAAAAATTAAAAAAAACAAAAAAAAAACAAAAAAAACAAAAACAAAAACAAAACTTCCTCCTTACTGAGTGGGGAGCTGGAAGAAGGGTGATCTGAGATAAGCCCAGATGGGAAGAGGGCCTACAATTTTATTTCTCACAGAAACACCACCGTATTCCTACAGATACTAATTTAGAGACTCCTATTTCAATCTCTTCATAACTCCCTTACCTTGGCCAGAACACAAATTCAAACAAACTGTCCAGTTTTGACTTATGCATAGCACTGGGTCGATAGGTAAGAGGATATGTGGATATTCAAGAAGGACCCTTGCCCAGTCAACCCTCCTCCGAACAAAACAAAATAAAACCCAACACGATATCATACTGTCTGAGAAATCCATGGGAAAGTTAATTTGTCTTGATATTGTACCAAGTGTTAAATTCAAATACAATAGAAGTTCTATCTTATTAATCATGTATACCTTAATGGAAGTTCATTTGGGTTTGAACTGGGGGAAAAGGGGAAAAGCAATGGATTGAGAAGCTGGTAAGGATAAGGCAGAGGAGAAAGGAAAAGCAGAAGGAGTGGAAGCCGTAGTTACCTGGCAATTGCTGTGTTACATTTCACCACGGCCCAGTTCTGGAAAACATTTTACATGGTTTTCCAGCTGTAAACCCACAGTACTGGCTTGGGGACCATAGATCCTCCTCTACCTCTCACCCAGAGACCAACCCTGGAGGCCAGTCTTCCCCTTCATCCTACCCCTCACAAGAAATGCCTCTTTCCTCTGAGTACTCCTACAGAAGGGACTAGGTAATTCATATTTTTAAATTAAAAGCAATAACTATCATACTAACATTGATCAAGAGCTTACTATGTGCCACATACTATGTTAAATGACCACAGTATCTTCAAATAATCTTTACAAAAATAATCTCTGAGCTAGGTGCTGGGAACCACCCCACCTTTACAGATGAGAATGCTGGAAGCACAGAGATGTTCAGTAACTTGCCCAAAGCAGCCCAGCTGATAAGGCCTAAAGCTGAGGTTTGAACACAGGCAGCCTAACTCCGGAGTCCACGCCCTTAACTATTGCATTATGATATAGGGAAACTTCATACAACCCAGTTATCAGGAGCAAAGATCATTAATAAAGAAGACCTTTATTAATAGTAAAGATGAACACAATAAACTAAAACCCTACATAAAGTATTTAGTGAGGGGAAAAAGTAGCAAGTCAGGAGTAGGAAAAAAATGAAACAAGGGGTCCCTGGGTGGCTCAGTCGGTTAAGCATCTGACTTCGGCTCAGGCCATGATCTCATAGTTCACAAGTTCTAGCCCCACGTAGGACTCTGTGCTGACAGCTCAGGGCCTGGAGCCTGCTTCTGATTCTGTGTCTCCCTCTCTCTCTGCCCCTCCCCCACTCATGCTGTGTCTCTCTCTCTCTCTCAAAAATAAAGTAAAACATGGGGCGCCTGGGTGGCGCAGTCGGTTAAGCGTCCGACTTCAGCCAGGTCACGATCTCGCGGTCCGGGAGTTTGAGCCCCGCGTCAGGCTCAGGGCTGATGGCTCAGAGCCTGGAGCCTGTTTCTGATCCTGGGTCTCCCTCTCTCTCTGCCCCTCCACCGTTCATGCTCTGTCTCTCTCTGTCCCCAAAATAAATAAACGTTGAAAAAAATTAAAAAAAAATAAAGTAAAACATTCAAAAAAATTTTTTTAATTAAACAAGAATATATATAAATAAAATATAAAAACAAAAACAAATTAGTATATTACCACCTCACACCAGTCAGAATGGCTAAAATTAACAACTTAGGCAACAACAGATGTTGGCAAGAATGCAGAGAAAGAGGATCTCTTTTGCACTATTGGTGGGAATGCAAACTGGTACAGCCACTCTGGAAAACAGTATGGAGTTTCCTCAAAAAGTGAAAAATAGAACTACCCTACGACCCAGCAATTGCACTACTAGGTATTTATCCAAGGGATACAGGTGTGCTGTTTCAATGGGGCATGTGCTCCCAAATGTTTATAGCAGCACTATCGACAATAGCCAAAGTATGGAAAGAGCCCAAATGTCCATTGACGGATGAACGGATAAAGAAGATGTAGTATACATACACAATGGAGTATTACTCGGCAATCAAAAAGAATGAAATCTTTCCATTTGCAACAACGTGGATAGAACTAGAGAGTGTTATGCTAAGCCAAATAAGTCAGTCAGAAAAAGACAAGTATCATATGACTTCACTCATATGTGGAATTTAAGATACAAAACAGATGAACATAAGGGAAGGGAAGCAAAAATAATATAAAAACAGGGAGGAGGACAAAACATAAGAGACTCTTAAATACAGAGAACAAACTGAGGGTCGCTGGAGGGGCTGTGGGTACAGGGATGGGCTAAGTGGGTAGCGGCATTAAGGAAGACACTTGTTGGGATGAGCCCTGGGTGTTATATGTAGAGGATGAATCACTAGAATCTACTCCTGAAATTATTATTGCACTATCTGCTAACTAACTTGGATATAAATTTAAAATAAATAAATAAATAAATAAATAAATAAAATTTAAATAGCAAACAAAAAAATAGTAAAAAGTGGTTTGTGTGTGTATGTGTGTGTGTGTAAATGATTATTATTATCTCAATCAAAACAAGGGGATAAATATGAATTAATAAGATTAGAAATAAGAACAAACTATATTTCTGATTGTGTGCTTGCTTACAAAAATATAAAGCATCAAAAAGAAACATAAGCAGTTAGCCCACAAAGATGCCTGATCCTGGTGGACATGAAAATTTTCCAAACTTTCAAAGAACAAAAAAATTCCTATGTCACATAAACTTTAAATGTGTGAGTGTTTGCATGTGTATGTTGTAGGTTAACCAACTTATTTTATAAAGTGAAAATGATTGATTTCAAAATCTGAATAGGAAACTGAAATCAAATTATAGGTAAATCTCATTAATAAACAAAAACATTAAGGACAGAAAACAAACAAAAGGAGAGAAAAATATTTTACATGTGCTAGTCACTATGCTTAATTCCAGAAATCCAAAACTTGTACAAAGAAGTAAAAACAATATAGCACATCATGTTGGATATATAAGTTTTATCCATAGAGATTTTAATAAGTTGTTGGCTATAATTCTCATCTCTTCCTAATGAAAAATTTTAAAATCAAGTGTTACTAATTTAGAGATTCCTTTTTTGTCATATGGAACTTAGTAATTCATCAGAAAGGTGGATTTCTGGTCAGCATTGTTTAAAACCATTTCTCTTATATGAGAATATATCCTTTACTCTGGAGAAAGCATGTGCAGGAAGGAGGACTGGTAACAAGAAAAATATTAGCACCTCGGGGCAGGGACTCTCATATTTACAGATTGTGGCACTAGGGATCCAGGATCCAAGGAGAGATGAATTCAAGAGGCTCACATGTAGGAAATAACTTAGCAACGCCCAGGAAAAGGGAATAGGAACAATTGCTTCCAAATGCCCTAATGATATACTTTTTTTCCTTTTTGCTTATTTTTCTTTCAGCTGCCTCCAAACTATTTTTATCTTCAGCCATTCCAAACAGGAAATGGAGGCAATGTTAGCCATGTTGGATTGCCAGTCTAAACATGATGGAGTATGCACGGAAAAGAGTCTATTTTATTCTTAAAGAAACACACATTGGTTTTCTCAATCAGGATTTGTTGTTCTAGAAATGTTGTCAGTAACTATCAAGAAGAAAATATTATGTATAAATGTTGGAAAGGAAGAAACAAGAGTGTCTATTTTACAGATGGCATGATTGCAGACCTAGAAATCTAAGGAAATCAACCGAAAATTACTGAAAGTAATGAGTTTAGCTACAGAACTGACACTAAAAATTTTGTATATATGTATATATAATATTTATGTATAGATTGCATTGAATTATATGTTCATGTCAATATATATGCTGATATAAAACCAGGGAATACAATAAAAATGGATTTCTATTGTTGCTATTACAACAAAAACAGATTAAATGCATGGGGATTGACTTAATTTGTGGCAAGGGTTATTCAGAGAAATTATAGAGAGCGTAACATATTGAGTGCTATGCCTGCTCCTAATTAGGAAAGTAAATATAATAGTATTTTCAAGGTTAGTCTGTAGATTTATCAAAGCCTCAGCAGGTTAACGTACCTAACAAACAAAGAGTACAATTCCTCTGGTATAATAACAAGAAAAAATCCAAAGAAGGGTTATTTTAAGAAATATAATGATTACAGACTTATCCTACTTTATATTTTGTGTTAGTACATTTTAAAACATAAAGTGCTAATCATGAAGGCAATAGGGCACGACATTGAAAACATAATTAAATCAGAAAAAAACAGATGTAATAGATTCATTCAAAGAGTTTGAGTATGACAAATCAAAAGTAATACAGTGAGGAAAGGAATCAGTAATAAATGCTACTGAGACAACCAGAAATTGGTATAAAAATCATTTACTTATGCAGTACTTAAGAACCAAATTGGAATCGGTTCATTTGTCAGACTATGGCAAGTCTTTAAAATTCCTAAGACTCCTTTTACTCTTGGTATGGTAGGACTTATAACACCTATGTTTGAAGATAGTTTTGAGGAGTAACTTAATAATGTATGTAAAGCATTTAGCACAGTGCCAGGAACATAGTGAGTAATATCATCCTGAATCAGAGCGTTAAATACAAACTAGAACAAACTGGCTAAATGATCCAGAAATGTAAACGGGAAAACATTTATCCCAGTGGTGGAGAAGAAACAAATTTCTGATCATAGAAGCATGAAGAACATTATCAGAGACAAGACGGACAAACAAAAACTTAAAAACAAAAAACTTTCAAACAGAATGTATTATTGAGAATAAATACATATTATTGAGCTCCTAAGTGAGGTGGCTTTGGAAAGAGTGTTGCCAGCCAAGGTAATGGGGGGAGGGTAGTGGGGGTAGGTGGGAGTGTGGGGGCTGGTGCTGGACTAAATTTGAGGATGGTCTGAAGTCTCTGTTTGTCAAAAAGCCCTATCCTAGGGGAGGGGTGTGCCCAGGGCTTTCTTTACATGAACCCAAAGGAACTCAAACCCAGCAAAGGTGGCCCCCTCCCTGTTCTAACACCTCCTTCGGCTAGGTTTATCCAGAGCCCTGTGGTCCCTTCTCCTCCAGCTTGTGGTCCAGAGGGGCTTCGTGTGGGCAGGACAGGTTCGTGGTTCTCCCAGTTTGCACTGCCAGCTGAGCCCCTCTCTCTCTCCACAGAGGCTGCTCATCTGGCCCAGCTCCAGACAGTCCAGCTGCTTCTGCCAGCCTCCTCCAGCCTGCTCAATGGTCCCATCCGTGTCCTGTTTACCCCTCCACCCACCTAATTAATGTCATTGCCTCAGCTTTTTTTTTTTTTTCTGCTCTAGTAATCCCAAATTGTATGTCATTCCCACATCCCCACCCCGACCGATACACCTTCTGTATTACTCAGGGTTCTCCATACATGAAGAGATTTTTCTTGAAATGTTTATTTATTTTGAGAGAGCGAGTGAGCAAGCGGCAGAGGGGCAGAGAGAGAGAGGGAGACAGAGAATCCCAAGCAGGCCCCAGGCTAGCAGCCCAGAGCCCGACGCGAACCCATGAACCATGAGGTCATGACCTGAGCCGAAATCAAGAGTCAGACATTCAAATGACTGAGCCACACAGGTGCCCTGAGATTTTTTGTAAGGAATTGGCTCACACAATTATGAAGGCTAAGAAGCCCAGACCCAAGAGAACCGATGGTGCAGTTCCAATGCAAGGAAAGCCTGAATGCAGAAGACCGATAGCCCAGTTCTGAGACATAAGGCAAAGAGAATTCTCTGTGCACTTACTTTTTTCTTCTATTTGGGCCTTCATGGGGGAACCCCACCCACAGTGGGAAGGGCATTCTGCTTTACTAAGTGTATCAATTCAAATGCTAATCTTATCCAAAAAACACCCTCCCAGGCATACCCAGAAATAATACTCAACCAAATCTCTGGGCACCCCAGGTGGTCCAGTCAAGTTCATACAAAAAATTAGCCGTCACAGACTCGCTGCACAGTTCATACCTCAAAGCCTTTGCCCAGGACTATTCCCTCTCTCTTCTTCATCTGGATACTTTATCCTTTATGACTCAGGTAACTCCTCCAGGCAGGCTTCCTTGACACATCCTAGCTGAACCAAAAGCTCTCTTCCAAGCATCATAGCAACCCACCTGTGCATTTCTCCCCGACTAGGTTGCAAATTTCTTGTGGGCCAGAGACAGTCATAGCTCTTGGCCGTCCTTGTTCCTAGCACGGTGCAGGCCCACGCTCGTCCTGGGGAAGGTTTTGTGCCATCTGCTGCTGTCTATTTCACTGCTGGCCACTAGTCTGACATCACTGTTTGTCCTACTGAAGCTGCTCATACGATTTAGACAGCGGTTCTTAGCCCTGATGCACATGGGAATCTCCTGGAGAGCTTATAAAAATACCAGGGCCAGGTCCCCACCCAAAGCCAATTAAATCAGAATCTCTGGGGGTGGGCCCAAGTATCCATACTTTTTCAAAGTTCCCCAGATGGATTTGCCCATGCTGCCAGGATTGAGAATCATCAATTTAGGACATAATTCAGAGCTTCAGGGCCAAACTAAGAGATGATCGCAATTCTGAGTCTGACTGGGCAGATGGGGAAGGGCACCCTGCTGATAGGGTTGCTATGCAGGGATTAGGGAAGTCAGGAAGCATCTCAGCTCCCTGTCAGGGCCTCCCCCTCTTAACTCCGCCCCCCCCCCCCCCCACCATGAGGCTGAATGCTTATAGTTATCACTTTCACATGTTCTTGAAGGCTAGCTGTTTAAGCCCTGTCTCCTGGAGCTGGCTTTGAATGCTGCCTCACTCATTCACAGGCTTGCCTTTACTCCTAATGAGGGGGATGGGGCCCTTCATCTGGCATTACGGTACTTCATCCCTTGGGGCTTTCCCTCTAGAGCAGAAGGGTTGTATGGTAGTAATGAGGAGGGTCCAATGTGAGCCTGGAATATATATAATTTTAGGGACCTTTTTAAGAAAAAGAATACAAATTTACAAGTCACAAAATTGCTAGGGCCTTCCCAAAGTTTGGGGAAGGGCCAGCGCAAGTGCCGCAACCTGAATTTTAAGCTTCAGCAGGTTCAGAGCAGACCTGCTTCTGAGACTAGTAGCTATGATTTACTGTGTCAGTTTGCACCAGACACTTTTCATCTATGGCTCTCTTTACAACAAACAAGCAAGGATGGGTTATCCCAATCTTACAAAGGAGGAACCCCTGGTTCAAAAGTGTTTGTTACTTATGCAGAAGTCACGTATGTGGAAGTCACATATGTGGAACTAGAATTTGATCTAGTTCTGACTGGTTTCTGGACCCAGACTCTTTCCATCACACCAGCAGATCTCAATATCTACAGAGGCTGTGTATGCCCTGGGGCCTGGGATCATCATAAGAGGTAGGCAAATCTATAAGTATACCAAGTATTGTATGCAGGTTGAAAAATTAAGGTGGCTTGCATATGTATATGGAATGTTTTCTACATTATATAGATGCTGTTGTAGTTAGAAATCATTTAAAAGCACAAGTGTTACTTAACAGCCTAAATCGCAGTCTCCTTTCTCAATCAAGAGATATGAAAAGTACAACTCTTGGGGCGCCTGGGTGGCGCAGTCGGTTAAGCGTCCGACTTCAGCCAGGTCACGATCTCGCGGTCCGTGAGTTCGAGCCCCGCGTCAGGCTCTGGGCTGATGGCTCGGAGCCTGGAGCCTGTTTCCGATTCTGTGTCTCCCTCTCTCTCTGCCCCTCCCCCGTTCATGCTCTGTCTCTCTCTGTCCCAAAAATAAAAAAAAATAAAAAAAGAAAAAAAAAAGAAAAGTACAACTCTTATATGAGCACTTGCAGAACTTTTTGATTTTAAAAGGGATCCTGGTGCTGGAAAGGTTTGGAGGGACTCTTCTCAAATAGTGGTCTCTAAAATGAGAGATCACAAAACAGTCTGTTAGGGTAAAGGAAGACTATATCAGAAATTCTATCTATGTTTATTCTTACCCTTACCTTTAAAAATATCCATGTATGTTTATGTTTCATAAGGTATATACACGTTTGTAATTATAAATAAGTGCATATTGCATGACAAAAGTTAAGAGCACAGACTCTGGGGTCAAACTGTCTGGGTTAAAATGTTGGGTTTGCGTTTGTATGTCCTTGGAAAAGAATATTTTCTGTGCTTCAGTTTCCTCACCTATACAATGGAGATAATAATACCTACTGCATAGAGTTGTGAAAATTGAGTTAACGCATGCAGGATATTAAGAATAGTGTCCTGCAATATAATAAGTGCTGTGGAAGTTTTTTTTTTCTGTAATTAAAACAATGATTATTATGCATATATTAAGTGTACATTCTCTCTCTCTCTCAACCAAAAAAGGTGTGATCCTAAAAGTTTGGCAATTACAGCTCTAACAATTCAACTAACTATTGTAGAAGCAGAGAAACAAATTAATCTGGGGCAGCAGATCAAGAACCCCCCCCCTCCCCCCAAGCTGCCTCCTCCTGCTTAAGCCAGATTCTAGCTTTGGGATCTGGGCTAGCACTGCCAAACTGCCTAACTACACAAGAGTTAAAAGAGGCACTGATACGCTGGAATTATTTCTCTTTGTGTTGTTCTCCTGCCCAGGAATGGGAAACAGACTGCTACAGAGAGCTTCCCTCTGAAAACTGGGGGTGGAGAGACCAAATAACAAGGCTCCACTTACAGCAGCTTCCCACTCCCTCCTGGAAGAAGAAAGGGGTCTGTGTGCCGGGGGCCCCTCCCCTGCCAGCAGCCTGGCAGAACAGCTGCTGATCCCCTGCCCTGAGATCCCTTTGCCTCATCTCCAGGCTGAGGCACCGGGAAGTGGCAACATCAGCTTTAGAGAAAAAGAGAAAGAAGTACATTGAGTTTTGCTTATGCTGTTGACTTTTCTTTCCTCTTTTGCTCTTTCCAGGGACAATTTCACAGTCTGTATCCTCCTGAAGCCTCAACGCCCTCAAACCAAGAGGTCAGCTGGTCTGGCTTTCCTGACTTCCCAGATGCTATCATCCAGATTCCCTTCCTCCTGAAGGAAAATCCCTGAAGACCCTTGCTAAGTCCCAACCCCCACTCCAGGCTCCTCTCTCTCATTGGGTCTGCCTCTCATTTACTCCAGATAGATTTATAACTTATGCAAATACATGTAGATGATTAGGCAAATGATTATGCAAATGACGCCTTTCCTTTTCTCCATCCCAATTCTGGTAACACTGGGAGAAAGGAACAATAGTGATTAAGTCCTGACATTCGAGACAAACATGGATAAACCCTGAGGGCATTATGCTAAATGAAATAAGTCAGACACAGAAAGACAAATACTGCATGATTTCACTTATACATGTGGAATTTTTTTAAAAAACCAAACGCACAGAAACAGAGAGTAGATTGATTGGTGGTTGTCAGGGGCTGGAGGGCAAAGGTGATCAAGGTTACAAACTTCCAGTTATAAGCTGAATAGCTTCTGGGGATCTAATGTACCACAAGGTGACTATAGTTAACAATACTGTACTGTATATTTGAAAGTTGCTAAGAGAGTGGATCTTAGATGTTGTCACCACACATGAACCAAAGGTAATTAGGTGAAGTGGTGGATGTTAACTAACGTTATTGTGGCAATAATTTGTAATATATGCATATATCAGATTATCATGTTGTAAGCTTATATGATGTTATATGTCAGTTATTATCTCAATAAAGCTGGGGAAAAAAGGATTGAAAGATGGGAACTAGAATCAACGTGTAAACAGCAAAGAAGCTCTAATTTTAATCTAGAAAATAAAACATAATGGCTATTTCACAGCAAAAATTTATTTCCACAGAGGATAAAATAAAGGAGGTCTTTGATCCTTAAGTTTCCATGAAAGCCTCACATCTGTAGCAAATTATAGAATCTGGCTCCCTATACCCATTGCATTTTCCCACTGAAATTAGTGATCCTTAGGAAATGGTCAAGGGGACTAATTTCTGTATTTTATCAGGACTTCATACTATTACGTTGGTGTATTATACACTGAAAAAAATCCTGAATCTTCTGCCTAGTAGACAAAATATCTTCATATAAAAAAACATAGGTCCAACTGTTCAATTTCTATTTTAAAAACTCTTGCCCTATTTTAAACAGTTAATAAAGCTGGCTTTTCATGAACCATATAAGAATAAGTAACCGTGTTTTTAAATTGACATGATATTATAATGCTCACTCTTATAGACTTAACAAAATCTATGATTCAGGAGTTCTGCTAAAACTTCTGGGAAAGGTTATTGGAAGCCAAGCACATGCTGACCGCTGAGAATTTAATAATTTCAAATGCTGTTGCAGCTGAAATTCTATCTCCAATTTCCACCTACTCAGATTGTCTATTATTTATGAAACTGACCCTCATCACGTCCGCACACAAGCCCTAGGAGCCCACAGAATACTTTGTCTAAAGTTATAAAAACAAATGTTATTAGAGAACCATCCTTAAACATATGAATTATATTCTATTGCTTAGTTAAAAGAGAACCCCTAAATTGGAATTTCTTAGAAAACTTCTTTGCAGCGCCATCTAGTGGGGAGTGCAGAAAAAACCCAGTCTGAATACACCTAGTTCTTGGAATGATTTAAATTTTACTTAATGAAGCTTGTTCCATTTTCTGACATAGAGCCTAAATTATGAGATAGTCTTAAGGAATACTTGGGTAATAGAAAAAATAGTAGTATAGCAAAACTTAGATTTTCTCCAACACTTCAGATTTCAAATTTCCATATATTCTAATAAATATTCTTGAATTTTGTATTTCTTTTTATGTAATGTTATGGTCTTAAATAAAGAGAATTTGTTAGTTACACCACAAAATGTAATTTGGTTTTTAGTTCTTTGTAAGCATTCTTAATTTTTTTTTAACATTTATTCATTTTTGAGAGACACAGTGTGTGAATGGGGGAAGGGCAGAATCTGTGGCAGGCTCCAGGCTCTGAGCTGTCACCACAAAGCCCAACGTGGGGCTTGAACTCACCAACCGTGAGATCATGACCTGAACCGATGTCGGACGCTTAACCGACTGAGCCACCCAGGTGCCCCTCTTTGTGAGCATTCTTAAATTTAAGTCACAAATTAGGAAACATTTTATTGGATCATGTGTTCTAAAGTCAGGGGTGGGTAAACAAGGCAAAAGTTAGGTTACCAATGGAAATTTAGTTTTTACACGACATTATGTTAAGCTGTGCTAGACACTTTTTAAACAGACAATTGATCATCAATGTTTTTATCCAAAATGCCTGCCTTCTAGGAGCTTACATTTGGGGAGGGAGCAGAGAAAAGAAGCAAAGAAATATATAATATTTCAGATGGTAATTGTGCTATGGAAAAAAATGCAATATTGAAGAAATAGGAAGAATAGGGGAAGGGAATTGTTGTTATTGTATGTGGTATAGGCAGAGAAAGATCTCACAAGGTGACATTGAAACAGCAAAAGAAGAGAGAGAGAGCAACCTATGCAGAGAGCTGAGGGGAGTGAGTTTCCGGTAGACAGAATAGGAAGTGCAAAGGCCCTGGGTGGGAGTTTGCTTGACATATTCTGAGAACACCAAGGAGACCAGGAAGTTATGGGGCCTTGAGGCATTGCAGATAATCTCATTTTTATTCTAAATGAGATGGGAAACCACTGGAGGATTTTGAATAGAAGAGTTGCTCTGGCTGTTGTGTCAGTAAGGGCATAGTAAAACAAAGGCTGAAGAAAGGAGTCCAGTTAGGATGTGCTTACCCTAGGTGAGGAATTATAACTTGGATCCAGGTGACCACAGAAGAACCAGTAGTAAGTACTTATATTCTGAATATATTTGCAGGTACAGCCACTAAGATTTGCTGGTGGATTTGATATGGAGAGTGAGATAGAAGAGTCAAAGATGACACTAAGGTTTACAATCTGAGTAAACGGCCGGATGGGACTGCTACTTACTGAGAATGAGACAAGCTTTAGGTAAAGCCTGTATGGGGGAGTGGGGGCTGACAGATATCAAAGAGCTCAGTTTTGAACATTCTAAGTTTTAGATATCTGTTAAACATCCAAATGTATATTTCAAGTAGACAAGACAAATGGGAGTTGTCCAGGCTAAAGGTGTGAAATTAGGAGTTTTCAGTGTGTTGATGATATTTAAAGTCATGCAGCTGAGATCATCAAGAGAGTAGATGTACAAAAACAAAAGAAGAGCTTTAAAGATTGGGCCCCAAGGCCTTCCAACATTTGGAGGTGAGAGAAATAAAGAAACAGCAGTGGAAACCAAGAAGGAGGCTAGTGAGGTGGAGGAAATTAAGAGAGGGGTAGGATCCTGGAACGGGAGTGAAGCAAGCTTTGTAAGGAAGAGGGAATGATTGATGAGTCAAGTAGGATAAAAACTATGACTGACCTTTGGACTCAGCAATAGAAGAGCATTGGTGACCTTGACCAGGCAGTATTGGTAGAGTGGTGGGGATATAAGGCTGATTAGAATAGGTTCAAGAGAGAATAAGAGGAAGGCAATGGGAAGCAAGGAGAATAATCAATATGGAAGTTTTACTATGAATGAAATAAAAGTGTTGGGAGCTAAAAGAGGAGACAGGATCAAGATTTTTTAAGACAGGAAGAAGGTTTTTTAAAATATTTTTTAATGGAAAATATTACAGCTTGTTTGTAGACTGATTGGTAAGAAGCCACAGAGAAAGGGAAGTTGGGGCAGAAGAAAGAGGGAAGGGTTGCTGGGAGAACGGATCTGAGTAGGTGAAAGGGGATGGGATCCAGAGCCGAGTGGAGGAGTTGGGTTTTGACAAATAGTTCGTTCACACAGAAATAGGAGGGAAGACAGGATACATGAGCACAGATGCAGGGAGGTGGGTATATGTGTTGATGGCTGCCTGTGGAAGTTCTCTTCTGATTGCTTCTATTTTCTCTGGGAAGGAAACAAAGACATCAACTGAGAAGGAGGATGGAGAAGGCAGTGATGGAATTCAGAATAGGAGGTAGGAACAGTCAGCCAGAGGACTGGGGAAATGAATGGATGAGAAAATGTAATAGGATAGCTTCCTTGAGGTTAGTGGCATTAATTTTTTAGTGACCACCTCCTTCTCTGAATTCCAATACTAATGTTCTACATTATTCATTTCCCCATGACACATTTCATTCTATTACTGTTTATCTGATTTTGAGAGTCCTATCTTTTTTTTTTTTCCCAATTATTCCTTACCTGTTTGCAAAAGGGTCTGAGACAACTCACATGCCATAGAGAATTATTTAAAACTATGTACCTGAGGGCTTCAGAAAAAAAAAAAAAAAAAAAAAAAGCTATACGTGTGGTCCAGTACTGCAGCCACTGTTTGGGGAGATCTAATTCTCAAGTACAGTGCTATCCAATCTGCAGAGTTAACATACCGAAACCCACATCCTTCCACCTGGACTGTACCACTAATAAAGGTGATATTAGGCCCCCATAGTTTACTTTCTGATTTATTCCTTAATTTATGTGGAAGCTTGCTGGTGAAGCCATTCATTGGAGACCCCCTTGAAGACCCTAAGAATTTAGGCCAAGGAGATGTCGGGATATTCAGAGAATATTTTGAGACTAGAGAAGATTCTGCTGATTGGGAATTGAGTTCCTTGAGGATTCAAGGGAAGGATTTGGAAAGTTGAGGAAGACAAGGCATCAGATAGAGAGATACACAGAGCTGCGTAGGGCCGAGAGTTCAGGGATGAAGTGAGAGGTGGCTGGGGGTTTGGGCTTTCTGCAGTAAATGACCAAAACAGGGATAAGGTACAATGAGAGTAATATGCATACACGGCAAAGCTGTGTATTGAATGCTGTGGTACACTGCCCACATCCCTCCTTTTAGTACCAAGGCACTTACTCCCTTAGCCCCCCGGGAAGTTGGCTGCTGGGAGAGGCCGAGGACCTGAAGGTAGATAGATACCTTGTTCAAGGCCATGCCTCACTGGGGACAACCCACATTCGAAAGCAAGTAAAGGCATGCAAATTCAGGAGGCCCGCTGAAGCTTTGCTGTACCTGCCTTGCAATTCAACTCCTCCTTCAGCTGAGTCTTGCTTTCTTCATTCCTTTACAGATGTTGTTACCCAGAGCACTCAGCAGCACACCTTCTGCATGGAAATCTCATCACCAGAGTCTCTTTCCTGGGGATCATGGCCTATGACAGATGCTAACAGAACTGGTCCCAGGAAGCAAACTCTAAAATGGGATTTTGGAGCTGCGTTACAAACCAGGCAACTGACAATGAAAACGTCATCACTGGTGGTAAGTGGAATATCAAAAGCTTCTAGCATGCTGTAGCCGTGCGAAAGTTAAAATTTTCATCAGTGGAGAAGTTGAGGTGGGATATCCACAGAAGGTAATGAGAGCAATATCTCAGGCATTTGAGAGGTTTATAGGAAGTTGTAATTACATGGAGTCAGATGGCTGTTGCTGGGGGCTACTGCTGCTCTAGAGAAATACAATAAAAGGTGTGAAGGTCATTAATTACCAATGTAAGATGAACAGTGAGTGTCAGAGGCCTCCCCTGGCAGCATGTAAGAGACTCACCTCCTGTAGTCACAGTGCAGGAAAAACAGGATCTAGCCGAGGAGTACATTACAATGGAAATGGAGTTCCAGAGGGGGCTGGATTCTCATGGCAATTCTGCTTTGCCAAAGTTAGGGCCTTCATTGGGAAGAAAAGGGACCCTGTGACTTGGAATGGGGACATCTGGATCAATGAATTTGAAAACATAAAATTCTGTGGAAGAGAGCTGCCATCCTTTCTAAAGACTTGTGATTCCGCAACCCCCACCCTTTGCTCCAAGACAATTCAGAGGCTTCTGTTCTGCCAGACACATGCCCAACTCAGGAAATATCTTCCTTCCTGGCCACCAGAAAAATAATTAGAGTTAAGTCACAAAATAACCCATTCAGGGCAGTGCTGAGACTAAGGGAAGGTTTTATAACCCCAAGGATCTATAGGACTAGCCAACATGTATCAGCAGAAACCAGGAGAGTATGTTTGGGAGTGGGCCCTGAGTGTGCTGGATCAAGGTGAAGGCAGACATAAGCGTTGGTAAAGAGAGCTTATCAATATGGAAGCATTCTCCGCAATAGAGAATTTAATGCCTAGGCAAAGACTCTGGGACACATTACTAATAGACTGCTAAGTAGGCTCTTGGAGGCTTGGAGAACGTGATGGCACATACTCAGTGAAGTAGAAATCCCAGAACCGTCATGGCAGATGGTGAAAGAAGAAGGAATCAAAAGACTCAAGAGAAGTGGCTTCAGGTAAGAATATATATGGGCAATGGCAAATTGCCAAATGGTCAGATGGTTGGTCAGGGCCTAGAAGGAGAAATATTGGAATATAAGAGACAGCAAAACTGGGGAACTGAGGGATGGACCTCTGGGAATGGGTACAAAGCGTGAAGAGCTGTGTGTTAATATCATTCAGAAAACTTCTACCACAAAAGAGTAATCAAACAAACAAGTAGGTAGAGTGGCCAGGCCTGCTGTCATTAATGATCCAGTCCTTGCCCACCTTATTTCGGGCAGAAATAGCCTGTAAACAGAGTGGGCTTGGCCGTCAGGATGGAAGGTATTCATGAGCCCATCAGAATGGGCTCCCACTCACCAACGCTAATCTAGCTGCTGAACGTACAACTAGCACCAGACATTGTACTGTCCTTTGAGACCAACCAACCACTTGGTGCTAACCCGATTACATTGGAACTCTTCAGTCAGCAGGTCAGTGATTTATCTTGACTGAAACTGACACACCCACGTGTGTGTTTTCCTTTCCTGATTACAGGGCTTCATTTTCCGAGGACTTAGAGAGGGTCTGAACCAGTGACACAAGAGCCCACATAATATTGCATCAAAGGACACACTTTAAAACAAAGGTGATATGGAAGTGGCCATTTGACCATGGGTTCCCTACTTTGGTTACATACCACAAAACCCAGAAGCTATTAGCCTTCCTAATAGAATAACATCTCTTTGAAGTTACTGTTGAGGTAGCAGCTCGGAGATGATAATCTGTGAGGATGGGGTATGGTCCTCCGGATGCAGTTCACACCCTAAATCAATAACCATTAATGTGGTGCTATGTTCCTAATAGGTAGAATACAAGGTTATAGGAAACAAAGAGTGGAAACCGATATGGCCCCATCTACCATCACTGCCAGTGACCCACTTGGAGAATTTTGCTTACTGTATCAGCAACTAACACTGAGATCTAGAAGTCCTGGTTCCTAGAGAAGAAATGCTTCCACCAGGGACGCAGTAAGAGCCTTTTTACACTGTATGTGCACTCAGTCACTGTTGGTTCTTTGTGCCAAGGAAAGGAGTCACCGCTGTGGCATGGGTAATTGACCCTGATCACAGGAAGGGGGAAAACTGCAGATAAAAACATCATCAAGGTTAAATAGAAAATCTGACAAACATAATTTAATTATTGAGCTTACAATAGAATCCCGTATTTATCAAAGAATGCACATTCTTTTCTAGCACACCCAGAATATTTATAAAAAATGATGACATGTGAGATCAAAAGAAACCTATTAAATGAATACCAAGTAGCATGTGGATCAATGGTTTCCAAACATTTTGGATCACACCCCTTCATTGTCGTAGTTTAGATTCCCTGGGAAGCTGACTCTGTCATGGAGATTAGTGTGCAGAATGTTTAGGGAGTGTTCTTGGGATTCATACCTGTGAAGGAGAGAGGAGGAAGCAGGAATGAGGAGAACTTGAGCTTCAATGCCATATGGATGATGGCCTCAGAACAATGCCACTGGGAGCTCTAGAGCTGTCAGACCTTCAGAATTAGGACAAGAGGACCCGGCACTTATACTCCTGCACTGAGCACTCATTGGATGCAAGACCCCTTTGGAAGAAGATGTGACTTTGAGCAAGGCAATCCCCAAAGAAGGCCATTTCCTGGCTGCACTGCTGTCAGCTAGCAAAATAAATCTCTCATTCTTTTAAAAAAAATTTTTTTTTTTGGGGGGCGCCTGGGTGGCGCAGTCGGTTAAGCGTCCGACTTCAGCCAGGTCACGATCTCGCGGTCCGTGAGTTCGAGCCCCGCGTCAGGCTCTGGGCTGATGGCTCGGAGCCTGGAACCTGTTTCCGATTCTGTGTCTCCCTCTCTCTCTGCCCCTCTCCCGTTCATGCTCTGTCTCTCTCTGTCCCAAAAATAAATAAACGTTGAAAAAAAAAAATTAAAAAAAAAATTTTTTTTTATTTAACATTTATTTATTGTTGAGACAGAGAGAGACAAAGCATGAATGGGGGAGGGTCAGAGAGAGGGAGACACAGAATCTGAAACAGGCTCCAGGCTCTGAGCTGTCAGCATAGAGCCCGACGCGGGGCTCGAACTCACAGACCGCGAGATCATGACCTGAGCCGAAGTCGACCGCTTAACTGACTGAGCCACCCAGGCACCCCAATAAATCTCTCATTCTAAAGGAGGATCTGAGTAAAGGATCACTTACATCTTAGCATACATCTCTAACATGTAGGATGTTTGTAAATTGGATATTTTTGTTACTATATTGATGTGTACACACATTATAAAACATGATAAGATAGAAATTGATAAGTAATGAGATAATGATGAAATAATGTTAAAACCTGTTTTAATAGGTGACGGTTTCATATTATTATTAACTAATACCATAGGACACAACACACACTTAGGCCAAGCTTCATCATGAATAGTAGGTTATAAATCAACATTCCTAATAATTTTTTTGATCGTTTCAAAGCTCTTTGATCAACGTCTTGCCAGATCTGACTAAATCATTCTACCTTGTAATGTACCTGACAAAAAGCTGGTATCAGACCTAACAGCTCTGGAGTTTTCTTGTTTACCTTTGTTTGCATTATTTGCATTATCTTTAATTGTGCTTTCTTTCAAGGAATCTTTTGTGAGGCTTCGTGTAGTTAGATTAAATAATTAAGTCTAAATATCCACTTACCCCAGCATACATATTCTGCAGTATTTCTTAATATGCTGGCAGCAAATGAAAGAGGAGGAAGCCACTGTGAACCTTTTATATGTGTTAGAATTCGCCCTCTCCCTGCAGGATACTTCACTCCTGACAGGGCTGTCTGAGATGCAACCTGGGCAGGCTGACGGTGTCTACATGTGCCTGAAATATTAATAACGATTAATTTGTTTTTAGACAATCCTATTTCTAGTACTTTCTGCCTGTACCTCTATGAGTCATCTGTTATACTTCCTTGGGTAGGGGCACTCCATTTGGAGGTCTCTGACCTACTGAGCAGAAGGTTTGTGTACTCCAGTTTTAGCACCTCCCTTGTGGTCAGTGCACAGAGATACTGCTTCTTAACTTACTCTTCTTTTCCTTTGTGCCATTGTCGATCCCCTTTCCTTCTGATAATGCAAACTTTCTTTGAGTGCTTTTGTCTCTAAGTAGAGTCCATTTGAGGTTCAAGTAGGCTTGTGAGGCTGTTTCCTACTAAATGTTGATTTAAAACCCTATTCTCAGTTTCTTGTTGGGCATCTCCATGAGCTGCCTACAACAATTCTAAGTGAAACATAACATAAAAGTTTATGGACAATTCAATATCAGGTTGAAAATCATATCACACTGGGAATTTTTTTTTTTCTTAAAACAAGACATCCTGTTTAATGAGACTGGATTCTCAATCCTGCCTGTGCATCCGAATTACCTATGGCACTGCGAAAAACAAAAACAAACAAACAAAAACAAAGACCCACTGATTCTTGGCCCTACCAGTGATAACGAAAGACCTGCAATAACACTGGCTTCTTTACACATGATAGGAATTGATTTCTCTCTTACATAAATGACTGTTGGAAGGTGAAGTAGCAGCTCTGCTCCATGAGGTCTTTGGGGACCAACCTCTTCACAGCCCTCCATTCTGCTATCCCTAAGGCATGACCTTTGTCCTCCTGGCCTAGCATAGTGGTTGGACTCCAGCTGTCACACCTGTGTTCCAGGCAGCAAAATGGAAGAGGGGACAAAAAAGAAATGAGCAAAGGAAGCACATCATGTGAATTTTAAGGGAGGTCCCCCAAAGCTGCCATGTGATGCTTCCATTTGCATCCCATTGTCTAGATCGCAGTCACATGTTCACAACTGGTACAAGAGAAGCTGACAAATATATTGTGTATTTTGAGCTATCAAATGCTCAACTAAAAAGTGAGAAGTTCGTTACTACAGAAGAAGAAAAACATTGGGGGACACCCAACAGTCTGCCAAAACGTACAAACAACTCTCTAGGCCTTGGCAGGCTTCGGGAATCCAAATGCATCTATGGTCGGGCTGGAGAAGGTTTTGCCCTACCCATCTGAAGGATTTCACATTATGGCTAGAATTAGCAACTGCTGCCTCTTAGAGAAGGTGGAATAACCCTAACTACAGTGAAAGATGTGCACGAGAGAGATTGCATCAGCTCTGCTCACATCATCTTATTAGATGCTTTCAGGCACTCATTCTGCTAGGCTATTTTAAGTTTGGTGAAAGACAATAAATAAATATTACAATTGAAATGCCCTGGAATACCCTGGACAAGAATTAAAAGCTCTGCTCATCTCTCTCATGTTCCTCTTTGTCAGAATGCTAGAAGAAAAAAGACTAAGATGAACAGACAAGACGAAACCTTTGTAAAACTTTGGTTCCGTTGGAGACACCAACCTAAAGAGAGACATTGGCTTTACTTTTGTCAACTAACTTTTGTTTAGAAAGATACTCAGAGCAGGGCGCCTGGGTGGCTCAGTCAGTAGAGCATCAGACTTCAGCTCAGGTCATGATCTTGCAGTTCGTGCGTTCAAACCCCATGTCGGGCTCTGTGCTGACAGCTCAGAGCCTGGAGCCTCCTTTGGATTCTGCGTCTCCCTCTCTCTCTGCCCCTCCCCGCTCATATTCTGCTTGTCTCTCTCTCTCAAAAATAAATAAACATTAAAAAAATTAAAAAGAAAGATATTTAGAGCGATAAACAGAAGAGTTTTTGACTTGAAATCTCTACAGAGTACCCTGGAAACAATACAGGGTGTTGCCCAACTCCAGGGGATGCTATTCACAGTATTTCTAGGTGAATGGCAACCCCTTGGAACACAGTATGAATGGTGTCCTCACAGTTGTATAATGTTGCTGTCCTGCTAGGAAGCAGCGTAACTTGTCTATTAATCTCAAAATTATAAGGTGGCAAGATAAGCAGATGGCATTGATAGCCCCAATAATCAAAGTCTATTTTGTTCTCGCAGAAAGCTATTATTAAACATAGTCCAGAGAACTTAGTTTCTATTCATCTCATCAGTGGCTACCAAGAAGACCCAGCCAATCTAAGTAAGCCTACAGTATTTCTGATTTCTAGGTGCCTATTTTATTTTATTTTTATTTTTAAATATTAATGTTTATTTATTTTTGAGAGAGAGGGAGAGAGAGCATGAGTGGGGGAGGGGCAGAGAGAGAAGGAGACACAGAATCCGAAGCAGGCTCCAAGCTCTGAGCTGTCGGCACAGAGCCCAACCATGAGATCACGACCTGAGCCAAAGTCAGATGCTTAACCGACTGAGCCACCCAGGTGCCCCAACTAGGTGTCTATTTGAAAGACAAATGTTAGACCCTAGGAATTTCAGGTTCCTACCGTGCTGTGGAGTATGATTTGCATACACACTTCCGAAACATCATTAATCAAGGGAGTTTAGGATTCCACACCTTATCTCTCACACACACCTGTTCTTGCTAGAAATGAATAAGTAGATAGCAACTGCAGCTGCACAGTGGCTTTACTGATTTAAGGAACATCATTAGTCTCATCTTTAAAGCTGGAGTATTATGGCAAAGCTTCAAGGGTGCTTCTAATATATAGTTCTTTTCAGAGTCAATTGCCATTAGGACACATTTTTAAAATGTCATTCAGAAGCTGTTTTTTTTTTTTTTAAGATAGGCAGTTTTAAAGTTATCAACAACAACAAAATAAGCCTTTTAAGCAAGTGCATTTTCAAGGATGAAATAGAATATCCTGAACAGGTTTCATCATATTAACCACTGTTGTATGTAGGACCCAACAAATTTAAATGAGGTTTGCCTCCCTTGATATAAAATAAGAAAAAATGAACTCCCATTTCTTCTTTCCACATTATATAGAGAATGTTAGTCCTTAACTCTTACTGGGTCACAGACACTTTGAGAATATGATGTAAGATAGGGTATGTCTTCTAAGAAAGACACTCAGATACATATACACAAACATTAGTGTAAATTTTTAGGGATTATTGACTCATAAAATCTACTCATAGACACTTTAGTTTCAAAACCCCAATCTAGAGGGTAGTGTAGTTTTAAGAACTCAGAATAAAATCCACTCAGGGACGCCTGGGTGGCTCAGTTGGTTAAGCGGCTGACTTCGGCTCAGGTCATGATCTCGCGGTCCGTGAGTTCGAGCCCCACGTCGGGCTCTGTGCTGACAGCTTAGAGCCTGGAGCCTCTTTCAGATTCTGTGTCTCCCTCTCTCTCTGCCCCTCTCCTCCTCGTGCTCTGTCTCTCTCTCAAAAATAAATCTTAAAAGAAAAAAAAAAAAGAATAAAATCCACTCAGTGTCTAAAGAAGAAAAAGTGTGTGTGTGTGTATGTGTGTGCATGCGCTTTAACATTAATTTGAAAATAAGTCACCTTGCAGACCAAGCTGCAAGAAATTACAGAAATATTTTCTTTTTTTTAACGTTTATTTATTTTTGAGAGACAGAGAGAGAGAGAGAGAGCGGGAGTGGGAAAGGGGTGCAGAGAGACAGAGAGAGAGAGAGAGAGACAGAATCTGAAGCAGTCTCCAGTCTCTGAACTGTCAGCACAGAGCCCAACGTGAGACCCCAATCCACAAACCGTGAGATCATGACCTGAGCCGAAGTCAGACGTTTAACCGACTGAGCCCCCCACCAAAGGTCCCCAGAAATCTTTTCCATTGTTGTCTTTTTTAAGATTTTATTTTTTATTTTATTTTAATTTTTTTAATGTTTATTTATTTTTGAGAGAGAGAGAGAGAGAGAGAGAATGCAAGTGGGGGAAGGGCAGAGAGAGAAGGAGACATAGAATCCAAAGCAGGTTCCAGGCTCTGAGCTGTCAGCACAGAGCCCTACATGGGGCTCGAACTCATGAATAGCAAGATCATAGACCCGAGGTGAAGTCAGACACTTCACTGACTGAGCCACCCAGGTGCTCCTAAAGATTTTATTTTTAAGTAATCTCTGCACCCAATATGGGGCTCAAACTCACAACCCCAAATCAAGAGTTGCATGCTCTACTGATTAAGCCAGCCAGGCGCCCCTTTTCTATTGTTATCTTTAATTTCAAGGACCAATTTATATAAAAATCCAGCAACATACAATTTAAAAATTATTCTAAATTAAACTACAATTCAAGGCACACTCTAGGGTTTTTGTTTGTTTTTGTTTTTGATAACAGAAAACACATTCATTCCATATTTCTCTATCAGAACGTTTGATAATTTTATTTGGGTTCATGGGTGAAAATACTATGAAAGTTCATTTACATCACACTAAAAGACAACTTGAGCCCATTTGTTTATTTACTTATTTACTGACAATTCTGAGGAATAATTCACATACCATACAATTCACTCATTTAAAACTACACAACTCAGTGGTTTTTAGTAGATTCACAGAGTAATGTAACCATCACCACAATAATTTCAGAACGTTTTCGTCAACCCAAAAAGAAACCCTGTCCCCATTAGCAGTCACTCCCCATTCCCTAGCCCCTAATTATTCCAGTCTTAGGCATCCTACGATCTGCTTTCTTTCCCTACAGGTTGGCCTACTTTGGAAATTTCATATAAATGTCTATACAATATGTGGCCTTCTGTGATTGGCTTTTTTCATTTAGCATGACATTTTGAAGGTTCATCATGGTATAGTAAATATCAGTACTTTATTTCTTTCTATGGCCAAATATTCTATTATATAGCTATACTATATTTTGTTCATCTATTTACCAGTTGATGGAGATTTAGGTTGTTTCCAACTTGGGGCTCCTATGAAGAACATTACTATAAACACTTGTGTACAAGTTTTTGCATTGACCAGCCCATAAAAAGCATAAAGAGAAATCTTATAATTATAACAAAACTATACAGAATTTATTTTGCAGTCATGTCAGACTTTTCAAGATTCAACAATTTGCATATCCGGCCTCACAAAGCTCATCATGACCGGGAAATTGGCATCATTACTTTATCATAGAATCAGAGGAGATTAGATGTTTTCTAAGATCCCTTCTTACATTAAATCAATAATGATTACTTTCTGTTTCGTCTCCATGCACAGAAAAGAAAGATAGGTTGTAGACATCTCCTGGTCCTGCGGAAATTATCAACAAACATTACTGAGCGCCTTACAAGCAGCAAGCACAACTGTGCACATGTACCTGGGCTGTAGATGGAAGTAATACACCAAGTATGACTTGCCAAGCTACTCTGAGTTCCCCATTCTAGTGTGAAGTACTTGACTCCCTCACTATTTCTCAACTGTGTTTTGCCCACTTTAATACTGTTATGCTTTTGACACTCTTCCTCTCTTTCTGGTAACTACTTCTGCCTCTCTTTGAGCAACTTTCCATTCTCACTCACAAAGACCCTCATTGTTGATTCGACCCTGCCAACTATCTCCACTCCACCTCGCAGACTATGGACTAAACTTCATCACAGCTTTCCATGCTGGATTAATGCCCCTCTGGACTCCAGGTTTGCCACCTGCTGTGCAAGATGCTCAGGAGGTGCACAATGGATGTTTGTTGAACGACAGATCCATAAGATTTCCTACCAGTGCCACGTGTGTGAGTTTTAAAGGGATAAAATGAATTTGTGGCTTAGTTGCATTTTTCAGTCATTAATTGATGACACCCTTCTCCAATGATCAAAGCACTTGGAAGCCTCAACTTATTCATGAGTCTCTTTCCTTAGCTATTTTGGTATTAACAGAGTTTATTCAGTGGGATTGAAATAATTTACTCGATAGGGACAGATTCAGAGGCATAGGAAGCACACTCCTAAAGATTTGACCCATTAGAATAATCAGACAGAAGACCCAAAGAGAAGGTTTATCTAACCAATTATTTCTTTTGCTTTGTATTTCAGAGCAATCTTACTTTGGATTTTCAGATTTAATTTCAGTGAAATTCAGTGAGCATCACCTGATGTCAGCATGTGAGGCACAACCTGGAAGGCTGAATCACAATTTACTGCTAGGGGGTCCTGCCAAGCTTTGCCATTCTTTCAGAGGAGGGTTTCCTAAGGAAGCCAATTTTTTCAGATAGTCACAGGGCTCTAGTTGTGGAATATCAAGATTCTGCCTATAATATTTCTGCAACTTCTCTAGCACTGTCGGCAACCCAACTGTGGAGGCATAGAACATGGGCCCACCCACGTGCCTTGGCCATCCATACCCAAGTAAATAGACAACATCAATGTGCTCTGGAGTAGCAGCTATCCCTTCTCCCAAGATACGGAATGCTTCATTGATGAGTGAATATAAGCAGCGCTCAAGGATCTCATCCCGGCTAATGATGCGTGGTTCAATGTGATAGGTTTCTCTGTACTGTGACAGAAATTCAGAAAGCCAGGGATCAGGTTTGTGAATCCTACCCAATGGCTTATCATATTGGTACCAACCCTTACCTGTCTTCTGGCCAAATCGTCCTAATTCACAGAGCATATCGGGAATTGGGCAATATCTCTCATTGCCCCGCTTTCGGGCAGGAGTTCCTGGAGGCAACGTAGGTCCAGTAAGGCCTTCCCCTTGTCGACATTTCCAACCCACATCCAATCCAGAAAGATCTGACACTCTAAAAGGTCCTATTTTGAAACCAAACTCTTCTAGCACCTGGTCTATCTCTTCTGGCTTACTGCCTTCTTCTAACAAGAAATATGACTGATTGTAATAATGCTTTAACATTCGATTGCCAACAAATCCCTTACAGTTGCCTACAACTACTCCAATTTTTTTAATCTTTTTTGATAAATTCATAACTGTGGCAATAGTAGTAAGGGAAGAGTATTGGCTGGGAATAATCTCTAACAACTTCATGATATGAGCTGGTGAGAAGAAGTGAGTGCCAATGACCAAGTGAGAGCGATCAATGGAAGAAGCAATCTCATCAATGTCCAGGGCTGAAGTATTGGTGCACAAAAAAGTTTCTGGCTTGCACACAGCTGACAATTCAGCAAAGACTTGCTTCTTCAAGTTAATTTCCTCAAATACTGCTTCAATGACTAAATCTACACCACCAAGCTCTTTCATAGACGTAGTTAACCTGGGTTTTGGTCCTGACCAATGGTGGCTGCTATGCTGCATTTTGGATGCTTCCTTTTCCAAAACAGAGGTTATTATCCCATCGGCAGTCTCTAGCTGCTTCTTGTCCAATTCTATAGCAATCACAGGGATCTTGGCCTTTGCAAAAGAAATGACGATGCCTCGGCCCATTGTTCCCAAGCCTGCAGATAAGATCAAGCAGAGAAAGAATGATTCAGTGATGTTGGGAACTGGAAAATACTCAGTAAATGAGAGGCTTCTGTGGCAATGGGGCATTTAAAGAGATCAATTCAAGGAATACAAATAGAAGCCGCATTCTTGGTTGAAGAGGACAACCTTCCCTGATACAGAAGGACTGTTCTTTGGTCAAGGGTATATGAGTAGCTGCTAGAACCTCCAAACAAGCTCTCAAGAAATACAAATGGATTGAATATTAGTTAAGATTAGGCACTGTGTTAAGTGCTCCAGAGGATGGGACATTCAGTAATATTCACACACATACACACTATTAGAATTAATAAACAAGTTCAGCAAGGTTGCATTATACAAGATCTATATACAAAAATCAATTTTATTTCTATATACTAGCAATGAACAATCTGAATATGAAATTAAGAAAACAAATCTGCTTACAATAGCATTAAAAAGAATAAAATACTTCACAATAAATTTAAGAAAGAATTGTAAGACTTGTACCCTAAAAAACAGAAAACATTGTTGAAATAAATTAAAGAAGACCTAAATAAATAGAAAGACAACCCATGTTCATAGATCAGAAGACTTAGTATTGTTAAAATGGCAACACTACCCAAATTGATCTGCAGATCCAATGTAATCCCTATCAAAAATCCAACTGGCTTTTTGCAGAAATTAACATGATATCCCTAAAACTCATATAGAAATACAAGGAATCTAGAACAACCAAAATAATATTGAAGAGGAAGAACAAAGTTGGAGGATTCACTCTTCCCAATTTAAAAATTTATGACAAAAAGCCATTTATGAAAAGCCCACAGCTAACATCATCCTCAACGGGGAAAAACTGAAAGCTTTTTCCCTGAGATCAGGAACACGACAAGGATGCCCACTCTCACCGCTGCTGTTTAACATAGTGCTGGAAGTTCTAGCATCAGCAATCAGACAACAAAAGGAAATCAAAGGCATCCAAATTGGCAAAGATGAAGTCAAGCTTTCGCTTTTTGCAGATGACATGATATTATACATGGAAAATCCGATAGACTCCACCAAAAGTCTGCTAGAACTGATACAGGAATTCAGCAAAGTTGCAGGATACAAAATCAATGTACAGAAATCAGTTGCATTCTTATACACTAACAATGAAGCAACAGAAAGACAAATAAAGAAACTGATCCCATTCACAATTGCACCAAGAAGCATAAAATACCTAGGAATAAATCTAACCAAAGATGTAAAGGATCTGTATGCTGAAAACTATAGAAAGCTTCTGAAGGAAATTGAAGAAGATTTAAAGAAATGGAAAGACATTCCCTGCTCATGGATTGGAAAAATAAATATTGTCAAAATGTCAATACTACCCAAAGCTAGCTACACATTCAATGCAATCCCAATCAAAATTGCACCAGCATTCTTCTCGAAACTAGAACAAGCAATCCTTAAATTCATATGGAACCACAAAAGGCCCCGAATAGCCAAAGGAATTTTGAAGAAGAAGACCAAAGCAGGAGGCATCACAATCCCAGACTTTAGCCTCTACTACAAAGCTGTCATCATCAAGACAGCATGGTATTGGCACCAAAATAGACACATAGACCAATGGAATAGAATAGAAACCCCAGAACTAGACCCACAAACGTATGGCCAACTCATCTTTGACAAAGCAGGAAAGAACATCCAATGGAAAAAAGACAGCCTCTTTAACAAATGGTGCTGGGAGAACTGGACAGCAACATGCAGAAGGTTGAAACTAGACCACTTTCTCACACCATTCACAAAAATAAACTCAAAATGGATAAAGGACCTAAATGTGAGACAGGAAACCATCAAAACCTTAGAGGAGAAAGCAGGAAAAGACCTCTCTGACCTCAGCCGTAGCAATCTCTTACTTGACACATCCCCAAAGGCAAGGGAATTAAAAGCAAAAGTGAATTACTGGGACCTTATGAAGATCAAAAGCTTCTGCACAGCAAAGGAAACAACCAACAAAACTAAAAGGCAACCAACGGAATGGGAAAAGATATTCGCAAATGACATATCGGACAAAGGGCTAGTCTCCAAAATCTATAAAGAGCTCACCAAACTCCACACCCGAAAAACAAATAACCCAGTGAAGAAATGGGCAGAAAACATGAATAGACACTTCTCTAAAGAAGACATCCGGATGGCCAACAGGCACATGAAAAGATGTTCAGCGTCGCTCCTTATCAGGGAAATACAAATCAAAACCACACTCAGGTATCACCTCACGCCAGTCAGAGTGGCCAAAATGAACAAATCAGGAGACTATAGATGCTGGAGAGGATGTGGAGAAATGGGAACCCTCTTGCACTGTTGGTGGGAATGCAAATTGGTGCAGCCGCTCTGGAAAGCAGTGTGGAGGTTCCTCAGAAAATTAAAAATAGACCTACCCTATGACCCAGCAATAGCACTGCTAGGAATTTATCCAAGGGATACAGGAGCACTGATGCATAGGGCCACTTGTACCCCAATGTTCATAGCAGCACTCTCAACAATAGCCAAATTATGGAAAGAGCCTAAATGTCCATCAACTGATGAATGGATAAAGAAATTGTGGTTTATATACACAATGGAATATTACATGGCAATGAGAAAAAATGAAATATGGCCTTTTGTAGCAACGTGGATGGAACTGGAGAGTGTGATGCTAAGTGAAATAAGCCATACAGAGAAAGACAGATACCATATGGTTTCACTCTTATGTGGATCCTGAGAAACTTCACAGGAACCCATGGGGGAGGGGAAGGAAAAAAAAAAAAAAGAGGTTAGAATGGGAGAGAGCCAAAGCATAAGAGACTTAAAAACTGAGAACAAACTGAGGGTTGATGGGGGGTGGGAGGGAGGAGAGGGTGGGTGATGGGTATTGAGGAGGGCACCTTTTGGGATGAGCACTGGGTGTTGTATGGAAACCAATTTGTCAATAAATTTCAGGAAAAAAAAAAAAAAGTAAATCTGTAAATAAAAAAATAATAATAAAATAAAAAAAATAAAATAAAAATTTATGACAAAGCTATGGTATTCAAGACAGTGTGGTATAAGGATAGACATAATAGAGCAATGAAATATAATTGAGAGTTCTGAAATAATCTCATAACTTATGGCCAATCAATTTTTGATAAGGCTGCCAAGGTAATTCAATGGGGGAAAGGATAGTCTTTTCAACAAATTATGCTGGGACAACAGGATATCCATATGCAAAAGAATGATGTTGAACTCCTACCTCACATCATTTACAAAAATTAATTCAAATTGGATCACAGCCTGAAGAGTTAAAACTATAAAACTCTTATTAGTAAATCTCCATGACCTTGGATAAGGCAATGGTTTCTTAGACATGATACCAAAAGTATAAGCAACAAAAGAAAAAAATAGATAAATTAGACACCATCAAAATTAAAAATTTTTGTGCTTCAAAGGATGCCATAAAGAAAATAATAAGAACCATGGAATCATATATCTAGTAAAGGACTTGCATCAAAATATATAAAGAACTCTAACAATTCACACAAGATCCCTCATTACTACCAGGATGTAGAAGATGCAGAGAACAACTGTAAGGCCTTGGAGGAGACTGTCGAGCAGGTGCTGGCAAACTATGGTCTGAGGGCCAAATCCATCCCACTGCCTATTTTAGTACTGCTGGTGAGCTAAGAATGGTTTTGTATTTCAAATAGTTGAAAACAACAACAACAACAAAAAAGAATAATATTTTCTGACACATGCGAATTATATCAAATTCAAATTTCAGTCCCATAAATAAAGTTTTATTGGAACACAACCACACTAATTTGACTCCATATTATCTATGGCTGTTTTTGTGTGCAGAGTTGAGCAGTTGTTAAAGAGATGATATGGCCCAGAAAGCCTAAAATATTTATTATCTGGCCCTTAACAAAAAAAGTTTACTGACTCTCTCCAAAGGAGAATGGCAGAGCCATTAGTTCGAAAAAAAAAAAACAAAAAAAAACCAGAAAACAAAAAAAAAAAAACCTGGTCTTAGATGACCATATGGAGCAAGCAGGAAATAAATCTTTATTGTGTTAAACCAGTATTATCTATTACAGCAGCAGGTTATCTGTTACCTAACCAACCCATTGTGGATGAAACCATTTTGTTGATGAAACCCATTGTGGATGAAACCCACTGACCAGCTTTGGGATTGGTTTTGAATACAGAATGCTATCAGTCATCAGAAATCATTGTTTCTCTGGGATATATTTAATTTTCAAATTGTATTAACTTACTTAATATAACAAATATATTACATTATTTGAAAATGTTTAGTTTTCCAAAATTAATAAACGTCTGCATTTCACTCAGTAGCAAGAAGGCTGGATAGCTCTCACTGCTATGGCAACTTGTATCCTAAACTTTAGCCTGGGTAAATAGGAGGTAGAGCATGACGTTCAAAACCCTGGCCTCCTGGCTCTCAGTCTCAAGCTCCACAAACATTTCTACCATTATAGAAATTATAATCTCACAGAGACAACAAGGACTAACAAGATGTAGTGTGAAAGCAATTTGTAAAGTGTAGCGTAAGGTAAGTGATATCTCAGAACTGACAACAGAGCAGGGAAAGAAAGGCAACTTCTGAAGGTATAGTTCTTTTTTTTTTTCTAATGTTTTATTTATTTATTTGTGAGGGAGAGAGAGTGAGCACCTGAGTGGGGGAGGGGCAGAGACAGAGAAGGAGACAGAGAATCAGAAGCAGGCTCCAGGCTCCAAGCCATCAGTGCAGAGCCCAACGTCGGGCTCCAAGCCATCAGTGCAGAGCCCAACTCACACACCAGAAGATCATGGCCTAATCCAAAGTCGGATGCTTAACCAAATGAGCCACCCGGGTGGCCCAATAGAGTTCAGTTCTTCAGAGCTCATCTCTTAGAGATCTGCTAAATGACCTTTGGCTACAAATCCACTCATAATCCAAATCATAAATGCTTTTTGTAAGTGTCCTAGCCATAATTTTAGATTCTCTTTAGCTCGATGATAAACTGACACAGATCATTTAATCACTGAAACCAAAACATACATGAAAACACAATATGTATTTCTTTTTAAAAAGTTCTTAGCTCCTAATTTTTCTTTTCACAAACTTGTGTCTCAAAGATCTCACAAACAAAGGGCTGAAAAGCCAAGCTTTTCACTGTTGGGAATTACCTTTTCAAAGGTACATATTATATTGATATTGACTTTAGTTTACTAATTTTTCCTCATTAAACACATATAGACAGGAGCAAGGAGTCCTGCTTCCCTAACAACCTATTGTCTTTAACTGCCATGGAATTAAATCTGGTCAAGAACCTCTTCTTTTGACAGAAGTAAATAAAGAATAAGGGCTGCTTTCACTACTGGTTCTGCAGTTCTAGTCCACTGCAGTCTCCTCCCCTTTTGATGGCTTTGAGAGTGCCCAGCCCTGTTCTGAGAAGCCTGGAATGGGCTCGTGGAAGTACACAGTTGGGGTTTTGCCAGAGGGGAGAGTGAAAGGGCAGTAAGTCATGGAGTGTTTGAAGTCACTGACAAGAGCGTGGCTGACATGATGACCCTGGAAATGAAATCTGAATGGACAAGAAAGTCAAGATAAGGGGAGCTGATCAAGGAACGGATGCAGTTGGAATAACCAACTAAAAGATGTGGGAAGATACAAGGTTGTGGGGTAAAGGTTGGATTTGGAATTTCAGAGGTGGAGGAATATTCAGGGTAAAGACAAGACCCATGGTAAAGGCATGAGTAGGGGTCATGGAATTGAAGTATATGAACATTACTGGATCTGAGGAGGCAAAGGCACCTGGAAGGAACAGGACTGGATGCATTGTCCACACGGATGATGAAGACAATCAGGATGGCAGCTGGATTTGGGAGAAAGTGGATAACTGTGAGCCAGGTACCAGAATTTTCAGCCAAGTGGAGGTGGGGGTGGGGGGCGCAATACAGTAATGAGGAGGGACAGAACGATAAGAGCAGATGGCAGAGCTACAGAGGAGTGTCTTGAAAGAGATAATGGTCTGAGAAGGGAATTGGGAAGTGCCACTGGGGCTCCTGGGCCGTGAAAGAAGCAGTAGCATTCTCCTGAGAGGGGTGCCCAGAGTAAGCAAGGTTTCAGGCAGGAGACAGACAAGGAGTCATTAGTGAAGCAGAAGAGGCTGTAGGAGCGTTCCAGAGGGCACTGGGTACAGTGGGAGGCTGAGTCACAATGAACAAGTACAGGGCAGTATGGGGACAGACATGAAGAAGGGGGAGATGACCAAACTCTCGCTTTATTTGTATCCAAGTTATCATCTATGTATTTTAAATGCTTTTTCTTCAAAAAATTTTTTTAACGTTTATTTATTTTTGAGAGAGAGAGAGAGTGCAAGCAGGTGAGAGGTAGAAAGAGAGGGAGACACAGAATCTGAAACAGGCTCTCAGCTCTGAGCTTTCAGCAGAGAGTCCAACATGGGGCTTGAATTCACAAACTGTTGAGATCAGGAGCACAGCCGAAGTCAGACATTCAACCAACTGAGCCACGCAAGTGCCCCTTAAATGCTTTTACAAATATTTTTCTGAACAATATGGGGTACACTTAAAAAAAACAACTTCAGGGGCACCTAGGTGGCTCAGTCAGTTAAGCGCTCAACTCTTTATTTTGGCTCAAATCATGATCTCACAGTTTGTGAGATTGAGCTCAAATCATGATCTCACAAACTGTAAGATTGAGCCCTGCATTGGGCTCTCCACTCATAGCACAGAGCCTGCTTAGGATTCTCTTTCTCCCTCTCTCTCTGCCCTTCCCCAGCTCTTTCCCCACCCCCTCTCTGACTCAAAATAAATAAACAAACTCAAAAACAAAAACCGAAGCAAAACAACTTCAGACTTTTAGACATTTCATGTCAGACATGAATTTAGAATCTTTTTATAAAGGCTCACAACAAGGAACTAGGGAAACTCTCAAACAATGATTGACCAACACAATACTGATATATTTCACCTTTGCAATTGTATTGCATTAATTATTCTTGGCGTGAAGGAATATAGAGAAGAAGAAACAGGTTAAGTGCACATCAACTAGGAATAAATATTGGTGGTGCTGAAAAAGCACAAAAAAAAGGAACATTCATAGTTCTCTGTCTCACTCTCTCTATCCACCTTGTTTAAAAACTGTAACTGGGGGGTGTCTGGGTAGCTCAGTCAGTTAAGCGTCCAACTCTTGATTTCAGCCCAGGTCAGGATCTTATGGTTCATGGGATTGAGTCCCATGTTAGGTCCTGTGCTGACAGCATGAAGCCTGCTTGGGATTCTTTCTCTCCCTCTCTCTCTGCCCCTCCCCTACTGTGAACATGTGCTTCTTGCTCTCTTTCTCAAAATAAATAAATAAGCATTAAAAAAAGTCAAAAGTGAGCAGAGTGCAGACTGCAAGGAGCACAGTGTGACTGATACAATAGGCCAAGAAGATGTTGAGCGGGCTCTTTTCCTCCAAACTGGGTTGGTGCTGGACAGCTGCGTGAGGGTTAAGAAAGCTGACACTTTCAAGAAACTATGGACTTCCTCCCCCAGAAGACTGTACATAAGCTGACACATATAACATTTTGCTTACCATTTCCGGGGGTTTAAAATCCACCAGAGACCCTTTATCCAATATGTCATTTGCAAATATCTTCTCCTATTCCATCAGTTGCCTTTTAGTTGGTTGTTTCCTTTGCAGTCCAGAAGCTTTTTATCTTGATGAAGTCCCAACAGTTAATTTTTGTGATGGAATAGGAAAAGGTATTTGCAAATGACATATTGGATAAAGGGTTAGTACCCAAAATCTATAAAGAACTTACCAAACTCAACACCTGAAAAAACAAATAATCCAGTGAAGAAATGGGCAGAAGACATGAAGAGACACTTCCCCAAAGAAGACATCCAGATGGCCAACAGACACATGAAAAGATGCTCAACATCGCTCATCATCAGGGAAATACAAATCAAAACCACCTTGCAACACCACCTCACACCAGTTACAGTAGCTAAAATTAACAACTCAGGCAACAAGAGATGTTGGCGAGGATGTGGAGAAACGGGAAGCCTCTTACACTGTTGGTGGGAATGCAAACTGGTGCAGCCACTCTGGAAAACAGTGTGCAGGTTCCTCAAAAAATGAAAAATAGAATTACCCTATGACCCAGCAATAGCACTACTAGAAGTTTATCCAAAGGATATAGAAGTATCGATTCATAGGGACACATGTACCCCACTGTTTGTAGCAGCACTTTCAACAATAGCCAAATTATGGAAAGAGCCCAAATGTCCGTCAACTGATGAATGGATAAAGAAGATGTGGTTTATATATATCATGGAATACTACTTGGCAATGAGAAAGAATGAAATCTTGCCATTTGCAACAAGGTGGATGAAACTCAAGGGTATTATGCTAAGTGAAATAAGTCAGTCAGAGAAAGACAGATATCCTATGTTTTTACTCATATGTGGAATTTGAGAACCTTAACAGACCATGGGGGATGGGAAGGGGAAAAATAGTTTCAAAGAGAGAGGGAGGCAAACCATATGAGACTCTTAAATACAGAGAACAAACTGAGGGTTGATGGGGGCAGTGCAGGAGAGAGGGGAAAATGGATGATGGGCATTGAGGGATGAGGCATTTGCTGGGATGAGCTCTGGTGTTGTATATAAGCGATCAATCATGGGAATCTACTCCCGAAGCCAAGAGCACAATGTATACACTGTATGCTAGCTAACTTGACAATAAATTATATTTAAAAAAATAAAAATAAAATCCACCAAAGACCATTCTTGGGTCAAGACTAAGAGCAAAGGAAGATTAGGAAAGTGGCACAAAGAAGCTAATCAGAGGGCTAGCTTCTGAGGAAAGAAGACGTTTTGTTTGGGAAAATCGCTGAGGGAAAAATTAAGGTCACTGTTTCAGGGTGCATAGAGATTTGAGGAGAATGATGTTGAATGACGAGAAGTGAATGGACCCAGGGACCAGAAAGGCAGAGCCTTCATTCCAAATACCTAGCTATAAGAGTGACAGACCATACCTTGAAATGTGGCAGAAGTAATAACCATTGTTGGGAAACCCAGGAGTGAGAGATTCATGCAGGGAAGAGGAGGGGATGAGTAAAAAATGCCCAGAGTCTGGAGTTAGACCGAATGTAGACCCTTACACCGCCTGTGTTTAGCTTACTGTTGAGAAGGTTGGTGTCTCTAGGCCTCACATGTAAAATGAAGATAATTCATGGGCTGGGGTGCAAAATAAGTTAGCTATGCAAGTAACGTGTTTAGCATAGAGTCTGATACCCAGTGGCCCTAAGCAAATGGTATCACTTTATATGTGCAGATTTGGAAAATGACTTTAACCACACTACGTTCTTACCGACAACACCAACTGAGGAGATGGGCCGTGGTGACACCGTTTTCCAGGATGCTCCAGAGGGAGCTGACCACTTATTTGCCTTCCTCTCAGCAAAGAAAGCATATTGCAGGGCTTGAGCCTGCCCTGATTTCTGAAGGTACATAAACAGCTCCTCTTCCTTCTTGATGCCCACCTCATAGGGATACTGTACAGCAGCCTGGACTGCACGGACACAAGTCTCCTGAGAAAGGCACCCAGGATGCTGCTTCCGCATCTTCAAAAGGGCTTCGCTGAAAATTTCGTCCATGTTGGGCAAGCTCTGAATTGGCTTGTTGCAGAGTCTACGGGATTCTAGAGATTGACCTTCCAGAAATAAGAAAGATAATCACATCTTTGGAAATGTTACTTGTGCCAAGGGAATATGAGCAAATAATAACAATAATAATAATAATATAACCTATTCAAATTCAAAATACAAAATTAAATGCTATTCATCAAAATACTTAACGTAACACTAATATCAAAATATCTGTTATCTTTGCACCTTAGTCCTGCAAGATAGAATTCAACAGATTCAAAGTAATTTTCAAGTTACCTAATTTCGGCATAAAAATTGCATTTTCCTTCTGTTCCAAAACCGAGACAGTGTTATAGTAGATGAAATATTAAACTCTCCGTAGGTTTCAGGAAAATATTTCTGAGTTAAGAATATTTTAAATCCAAAATAATCTTAACTCTGTTCCTAACAGTAACAAAAATTTAAAAACACCTAGAAAAGAAGGCAGTGCTATATTGGTGCAAGGAGAGACATACAAATCAGTGGAAGAGAACTGAGTGTTCAAAATTTAATCCTGACAATGAGAGCCAACTGATTTTCAACACAGGTGCCAAAACAATTCAAGTGAAGTAAGGAGAGTTTTTTCGATAAATGGTGCTGAAATAACTGGATGGCTACATGCAAAAAAAATAAAAAATAAAAAATAAATGGATCCTTACCTAGAACCATATACAAAAATTAACTCACAGTGGATCATAAATCTACATTGAAGAGCTAAAACTATAAAAATTCCTAGAAGAAAACAGAAAAGCTTCAGGACCTCGGGTTAGGCAAAGTATTCTTAGCATAATCCATGAAAGAAAAAAATCAATAAACTGAACTTCATCAAAATTAAAGACATTGCACTTCAAAGAACACCATAAAGAAAAAGAAATGATTGGGGCGCTTGGGTGGCTCGGTCGGTTGAGCATCCGACTTGGGCTCAGGTCATGATCTCACAGCTTGTGAGTTCGAGTCCTGCGTCGGGCTCTGTGCCGACAGCTCAGAGCCTGGAGCCTGCTTTGGATTCTGGGTCTCCCTCTCTCTCTACGCCTCCTCCGCTTATGCTCTGTCTCTCTCTGTCTCAAAAATAAATAAACATTAAAAAAGAAAAAGAAATGATAAGCCATAGACTGGGAGAAAATATTTGTATGGCAGGCAGAGTAATGCCCCCCTCCCCATGTCTACTTCCTAATCCCTAGAACCTATGAGTATGTAACCTTACATGGCAAAGGGACTCTACAGATATGATGAATGTTAAAGAACTTGAGATGTGGAGATTATCCTTTATTGTCTAGATGTTCCCAACCTAATCACATGAGTCCTTAAAAGAGGAGACCCTTTCCCAGCTATGTGGAGAGAGACACTGGTGAGGAGGAAAGGTAAGAGAGACACAGCATGGGGAAGATTTGACCTGTTGGTGATGAAGTGGCTTTGAAGGTGGAGGTAAGAGGCCAAGAATCAGGGAACTCAGTGGCCTCTAAGCCATTCATTTCAACTTACAACCAGCAAGAACTTGGAGATGTTGGTCCTATAACACAAGACACTGAATTGTGCCAACAACCTGACTGAGCAGGAAACAGATTTTCCCCTAAAGCTTCCAGAAAGGAGTACAGCTGCAGATACTGGATTTTAGGCCAGTGAAAACCTCCCACCACACTTCTGACCTATAGATCTGTAAGATAATAAAAATTGGTGTTGTTTAAACTGCGAAACTTGCAGTAATTGTTATCAACAGAAGACTAGTATGATTTACAAATCAAATATCTAATGAAGTATTTGTATCCAGAGTATTTAAAGAATTCTTGTCTCTCAATAGTAAGAAGGCAAACAACTCAATTTTCTAAATGGGCAAAATTTTGAGGGATATTTCACCAAAGAGGATATATGAATGGCTAATACATATGTGAAGAGGTATTCAATATCATCAGTCATTAAGGAAATGCAAATTCAAACCACAGTGATAAAAAACAAACAAACCATAGTGAATGTGGTAGGTAGTCTCTAAGTAATGTCATTTTTGAGATTAAGTTACAAAAAGACTGGCTTCAGTCTCATTCACCCTCTCTTGCTCTCTCACCTGTTCATTCTAATGGAAGCCAGCTGCCATATGTGAACTGCCCTTTGGGGAAGCTCATGTGGCAAAGAACTGAAGGAGACCTTCAGCCAACAGCCAACGAGGAACAGGGCCAACACACCCTATGGGACTGAATCTTACTAACAACTACTTGAATGAATTTGGAAGCAGATTCTCCCCCATTCAAGCCTTGAGGTAAAAAGAGCCAGAGGCAATACCTTGAATGCAATCTTTTGTGAAACCCTAAACCAGAGGACCAAGCTAACCACATCTACATTCCTGACCCACAGAAACTGCCAAATAATAAATGTTTGATTTTAAGCAGTTACATTTGGGGGTAATGTGTTATGTAGCTAGAGAGAACTAATATAGACCCACTAGAATGACTACTATCAAAAAGACATCACTACCAAATGTCGGTGATGATGTGGAGTAACTGAAATCCTCAGACATTACTTGTGAAAATCTAAAACAGTATACCTATTTTTAAAAGTCTCGTAATTTTTAAAAAGATAAGCTTATTGTTCAACTGAGCAACTTCACTCCTAGGAATCTACCTAAGAAAAATGAAAACATATTTCCACATAAAACTTGTATATAAATATCCATAATAGTATTATTCATAATAGCTCATCAACTGATGAATGGATAAAAAAAATGATGTGGTATAGCTATACATTAGAATACTATTCAGCAATCAAAATACTATCAGCAAACTACTGATACATGCTACAATTCAAATGAGCCTCACAACATTATGCAAACTGAAGGAAGCCAGATACAAAAAATTACATATCATATGATGCCATTCACAGTAAATGTCCAAAAAGGCAAATCTATAGAGACAGAAAGATCAGTGGTTGCCTAAGGCCAGGGGTAGGAGGGGGGTAAGCTGCAAAAAGACCTGAGGGAAATTTTGGGGGTAATGACAAGTCCTAAAACTGATATATGGCGATGGTTGTGCAACTTTATAAAGTGAATTATGCATCACTAAAGCTGTTTTTAAAAATGCCTAGAAATGAATTTATCAAGAAATATACAAGACCTTTAAGAATGTAACTATACCATTTTATTGAAGAACATATAATAAGACCTTAATAAAGACAGACTCATGTTTCTGGATATAAACATTTAATAGCATGAAAATATAAATATTTTCCATATATATTATATATGAATTTCTCATTAGAACCCTTGTGGTTCTGTATTAAAAAAAATAATAACTCAACAGGGGCACCTGGCTAGCTAGCCAGTAGAGCATGTAACTCTTGCTCTCAGGATCGTAAGTCTGAGCCCCACGGGGGTCATGGTGCCTACTTGAAATAATAATATTAATAAAAATAAAAATAATTTGGGGTGCCTGAGTGGCTCAGTTGGTTAAGCATCCGACTTCAACTCAGGTCATGATCTCTCTGTGAGTTCGAGACCCGAGTCAGGCTCTGTGCTCACAGCTCAGTGCCTGGAGCCTGCTTTGGATTCCGTATCTCCCCCTCTCTCTGCCCCTCCCACACTCACACTCTGTCTCTCTCTGCCTCTCAAAAATGAATAAATGCTAAAAAATAAAAATAAAAAAACTCAACAGAATGATTCTAAAGTTTGCATAAAAGAATAAATGTGTATGAAAACATTACATGTTATATATTAGAATATACTTACATAAAATTCCTAAAAACCTGTTATGTCCTGTTATAATGTTATCAGTCATAATTTTAACATGTATGTCACAGAAATAACCAAATTCTCTTGTCACCTGCAATATAATAAACTCTCTTGTCAACTGCATTATAAGAAACACATTATCAGATCTTGAAATAAAAAGAATAAACGTGTAACATATTACGAAAACTGTTGTCTAAACCACTATACCAGAGACTTTTTTTTAAAAAGTGCTACCAACTCTTTAAGGATACACCATTATATCAAGAAGGTACACTTCAGTTAATTAGACAGAAAACCTACCAGGTCTTATAAAGCAGTTTCACCATAAAAAGGTATATGAACGTGAACCTGTCTGGCATTGGTGTGTTATTATGTGTGCAGGGGAGAGTGAGTAAGATTTGGATTTAACCATGTACGCATGTAAATTTATCTGTGAGGCATTGTATAATCTCAAAAAAATTTTTTTAACCTAGGAGGCAACAATATTTCTTTAATGCATGATTACTAAGTAGAATTGAAAATAATGGATTTTTAAATTAATGCTTTCCCATATGATGTTAATAAGAGGGTTCAGGAAAGGAGGGGAAGACAGTGGATAGCATATGGTCCCTGTTTGCCCTGCTATTGTTGGAAGGACATGAACTCTACCCAACAGGTTTCCAATTATTTGCTCAATTATGCAATGTATTAGCCTGATCCTCAACTTATAGGAAGGCAAGCTTAGCAGAGAAGGATGGAGACCTTTCCAGGGCCTACAGTTGATTTAATTCCCGATGGCCCAAAAGGAAGACAGGAACGGTCAGTGGGGAGAGGAGGGAGAAGGGCCAAGTATGTGGAGGACAAGTGGAGGAGGAAAGGGGGCTGAGCTGTCAGTGTTATAGCACAAACAGGCAGCTGGGGCAGTCTGTGCCAGGGACAGGTATGATATTTTCAGTGTGTTTCTTACACACTTGGTAGTTTTAAAGTCTTGGTAATTTTAAATTCACTTAGCTGTACCTACATAGTCTGAGCGCTGGATCTCTGTCCTTGTGACCCTACCAGTGTTCCCGTCTCATTAGGACTCACTCCAACACCATAGTACTCATCAGAGTTATCCAAGAAATTTAAGCAGTTCAGATGCCCATGCCCCACTGCAGGCTCAGTTAAGAATATTTAAGGGTGGGGGGTGCCTGGGTGGCTCAGTCAGTTAAGCATCCGACTTCAGCTCAGGTCACGATCTCACAGTTCATGAGTTCGAGCCCCACGTCAGGCTCTGTGCCGACAGCTCAGAACTTGGAGCCTGCTTCGGATTCTGTGTCTCCCTCTCTCTCTGTCCCTCCCCTGCTCACATTCTATCTCTCTCTCAAAAAATAAATAAACATTAAAAATTTTTTGAAAAAAGAAGAATACTTAAGGGTGGGGCCTACACATGAATATTTTTTTTTTATTTTTTTCAACATTTATTTGTTTTTGGGACAGAGAGAGACAGAGCATGAACGGGGGAGGGGCAGAGAGAGAGGGAGACACAGAATCGGAAACAGGTTCCAGGCTCTGAGCCATCAGCCCAGAGCCTGACGCAGGGCTCGAACTCACGGACCGCGAGATCGTGACCTGGCTGAAGTCGGACGCTTAACCGACTGCGCCACCCAGGCGCCCCATTTATATTTTTAAAAATTCAACACTTGATTTTGAGGTGTAGCCTCTGGAAAGTCCAGGAGTAGAGCATTAGGTCAGCCACTGCGTATCCAAGATGGCTGCAGTTCCTGGCAAACTTTGCCCCGGGCCAGAAACTGAAAAGGAAAGAAAGAAAAAAGAGGGAGAGAGAAGAAAAAAGAAAAGCCTGCTTAGTGGTGTGCAGTAATTACTGCAGTAATTATTGCTGATCAGCATAATGCTGTTATCCTGGGGATACTCAGAATCTCTCAGACTGCAGATGGGCATTCTGGGAACTACCATGGCACTCGTCCAGACCAGTCTAGGGCCAAGCTGAGCACATCCACTGGAGAGTTTTGGATCAGGGCGCAAATATGGATGCTTTTTCCCTGCTCAATTTCCTCTCTCTTTCTTGCTGTAACTATAAAGGAAGCTATTATCTTACAAATTTGTTCTATTAGAACAAAATATCTTCAGGATTTCCCCTTTGGGTCTACAGGTGTGGTGTTTTCAGTGTGTGTTTCTGTACACCTGGTTGTTTGAAAATCCTGGTCGTTTTAAACTCACTCAGCTGTGCCTACATAGTAAGAGAGGCAAGTATGGGCAGGACAGCACCAGCATTTGCTGCCCAGGAAAATGGGAGGGGAGGAACTAATTAGTGATTCAAATATGCTTATAATTGAATTATTTCCTTGACCCATTCACATTTTTTCCCTTAATTCTTTGAGGTATTCTAAGGCAGAAGAATATTCAAGTTGTGATTAAAAAAAAAAAAAAAAAAGCAAATCACCCTCCTAAAGGAAAAATAAAGAAGTGATTATTTTCCCTCTTTTCTTTCCGGGAAACTGACAGAAAGATATTCTCCGCCTAGTTTAAAGAGAGACACAACATGCAATTTACAGAAATGGTTACCTAAGACATAAAGGACTGACTCCTCCAATTCTGACAAACAGTAAGCTGTGTTTGTCACAGAAGCTCTGCAAAGGACAGACAGAACCACTGCACTTTTCCAGTCTTACAGGAGGTCACCCTCAGAACTTGGGTATCACAGAAAAAGGAAGCTCCATTTAGACATGTGCTTCAGCCGTCTATGTGAGGCAGGGTCACTCTGCTCTTGTGAGACATGTGTATATAAATGTTCACAGAGAGCAAAAAAAATTACAAAAAGCAGAAGATAAAATGGAGAAAAAGGCGATGAAACCAGGTAAGATTTGTTTAAAGTCACAAAATTGAAATGAATAAACAGACCAAAGTCTTCAGGCAGAATTAGAATCGCTAAAAATGGCTAACACGGTGCAGTAACAGTAACAGAACCAGGATTCATTACAGGGACAAAAACAGCATTAGGTTCCTGGGTTGAGGCCCCCAGCTGGATGTCCCCTGTGCTCATCTTTGATTTTTTTTTTTTTAAATTTTTTTTTTTTCAACGTTTTTTATTTATTTTTGGGACAGAGAGAGACAGAGCATGAACGGGGGAGGGGCAGAGAGAGAGGGAGACACAGAATCGGAAACAGGCTCCAGGCTCCGAGCCATCAGCCCAGAGCCCGACGCGGGGCTCGAACTCACGGACCGCGCCCGACGCGGGGCTCGAACTCACGGACCGCGAGATCGTGACCTGGCTGAAGTCGGACGCTTAACCGACTGCGCCACCCAGGCGCCCCCCCTGTGCTCATCTTTGAATAACAGCACACACTTTCAGCTTCACACCAGAAGCATGCACATGGGAACAGGGAATTCTTACTCACTCTGGAAATAAGCAGGCTGTTGGCCAAATGCAAGTGCAAATAAATAGCATTTTACAGGACCCTCTCTTCCCCAGTTTAGCAAAGCAATCTGGTTTGGCCAAGTAATTTGGAATTGCTCTGCTAAATCCATTGCACTGCACTGCAGTAGTCTGAGAAGCTTCATATAACAAGAGCATTAAGATGCCTGAAGCTAATTAACTTTCACAGTCAACTCTCCAGGATGCATGTTAAGTTTGCAGAGAAATTTGCAGCTACTTCCCAAATCATATTTTTAGATATATGCTAACCTCCTATATTCCCCTCCCACCCATAACTGGTTCCAAACTGCTGATTGTAACGTTGACCATTGGAAATTGAAACTAAAGAAATTCCTTAATGGTTTCCATGTTATTATTTTTAAATCAACGTTTCACCAGGGAAAGTGGGGGTGGGGTGAGGGTGGGAGTGTGGGGTGTGAGTTGCCAAGATGGAGTGGGAATAAGCTGTATTAGTGAAATAGTTTTACAAATGGGAAAGGAGAACTCAATCATTTCACATGTATTTTAAAAATTGAGATATAAATCACATACCATAAAAGTCACCATTTTAAAGTTTACACTTCAGTGGTTTTTCTCATACTCACAAATACCTATTATAAAATATAAATATATGTTTATAAAAGATTTTTGTGGAGCCTCTTTCAAGTCAATCCACCATTTTTGTTCTGGCAAATAACAACATACTAATAGCTATATTTAAAAGCAAACAAAGACCCAAAAGAAGAAAAAGAAGAGGAGGAGGAGGAGGAGGAGGAGGAGGAGGGGAAAGCCTGGAACAAAAAGAAAGGAAAAACACAAGACCTTAAATGAAAGTGAAAGGCAAAATAAATAAGCCTCTCTAAGCTATGCATTTTGTAAGATAATGAATGGCAAATGTACATACAATTCTTTCAAGTAGTCCTTTGTTGATTTGCACTATTTCTCTACCTTGTATCTCTGGCATTTACCTATTACAGCAGCAGCAAGGAATCATAGGCTTCCAAACAGTGGAACTCATTCTAAAAACAACAGCAACAAATAGTAAAATTCCCAGAGTTTTCCATGGGATTCTAAGCCTTAATCCCCAAAAGACACACAGTGGAGCTGCCCAGGTTGTAGCAAGAACCAAAAACTGGAGCTCAACCATTGGAGCCTGGGAGGTCTCAGAACAGGATCTGAAACCAGCTAATTTTATTGAATCTTTTCCTTTTATTGATAAAGCCCAAAAAGCTAATTTACTAAGATCGATAGAAGATTGAGACTATATCATCCAGGTCTCCTGACTTCCTGTCCTGAGCTCATTTCTCTACAGAGAAATGCACCTCTTCCTGCATCTCCTCCACACTGGCCAGGCATCCATTTTTCCTCTGGGTAAATTTAATGACTCAGATATTAGGAAAAGATAAGCCTTTAAAAAAAAAAAAATCAAAAGTCTTCGTTACCTACTACCCAGTGATAAAAATTCATTACCTATCACAACCAGTGATAAAAATTTCTTGGTTTAGTTCCTCATGCAAATATGCACATGAAGACATAAACACACACATTTGTTCAATTTCCTACCTGGCTTTTTTTTTTTTTCAACGTTTATTTATTTTTGGGACAGAGAGAGACAGAGCATGAATGGGGGAGGGGCAGAGAGAGAGGGAGACACAGAATCGGAAACAGGCTCCAGGCCCTGAGCCATCAGCCCAGAGCCTGACGTGGGGCTCAAACTCCCGGACCGCGAGATCGTGACCTGGCTGAAGTCGGACGCTTAACCGACTGTGCCACCCAGGCGCCCCGTGGCTGTTTTCTACTTAGCATTACATGTAAGCATTTTCCCAAGTTCTTCAAATTTCTTAAAAAATGGAAGTTTTAATGGCTGATTAGTTTGCTTCATTGACATCTATCATCTTTTATGTAACTAATCCCCTAAAATTAAATTAGGTTTTTGAGTTGTTTCCAGTATTTTACGATGATAAACTTCAGTGGGTATCACTGTACACAAATCTTCGTATACTTCTGTGATTATTTCTTTATGATAACTTCCTAAGAATAGAAATACTAAGTCAAGAGATGTGAGCAAGTCTCAGTACCTAACTGCCAAATTGCCTTTAGGTGAGATGTATTACAAGCAGTATAATAAGAGCTTGTCTCAGCTCAATCTCACCATATTATTTTTCTTTTCCAATTTGCTTGGCAAAAATTAGCATCTTCCAGTTCACTAGTGAATTTTTCATTACCCATCAAGTTTAAAAAGCATTTAAGAACCAAATATATACTTACTATACAACTCAGTAGCATTATTCTTAGGTATTTACCCAAGAGAAAGGTAAATATGTCTACAAAGACTTGTGTAGGTCCAAAGTGAAAACAACCTAAATGTCCATCAACTAATAAATGGGATAAGCAACGTGAGGGACATCCATACTATGGAATGAATGCTATTAGGTAATAAAAAAAAAATGAAATATTATTACATGAAACAACCTGGATGAATACCAAAGACATTATGTTACGTGAAAGGAGTCACACATGACAGACTACATGCTATATTGTGATTCCAACTTTATATGAAATTCTAAAAAACAAAAACTATAGTAACAGAAAGTAGGTCATTGATTATCTGTGGCCAAGGGGCAGGGAAGAGAATCTACTGAAAAGAGGCATAAAAATACTTTTTTTTTTAGGGTAATAGAACTATATACTGATTGTGATAGTAGTTACACAGCTACAGACAATTATAAAAATTCTTCAAACTCTATACTTGAAATGGGTAGATTTTAATGTGTGTAAAGTATACCTCAATGAAGCTGGAAAAAATAAACACAGAAGCAAAGATTACTTATGAAATTTTTTGAGAGAAATTAAATTATTGTAATTTTTGCATATTTCCTTTACTTTTGGGGCTATATTCATACTCTATGTAGCTATAATTATAGAATATATGTAAATTTATATTTTGGACATTTTTATCCACAATGTTACATATTTCGGTATAGTTTTCATAATTATAATTTAAAATAGTTATACATAATTTCCCAAAGCCCCAAACCATTTCCCTACTGTTAACAGGTGAATTGCTAAATTTTAAAGCAGATGATTCCTAAAAAAAGAAGGAATAAAGAAAAATAAAATAAAATAAAGCACGGTTCCTTCTCAATATTTGGACGCCACCAAGTGGAAAAACTGTGCAATGTTACTGAGATTGAAAAGACCATTTTATAAATTTTATAAACAGTAATTTAATGCTTAGTTTTCTAATTTAAAATTTATTTTAAAAGTTAAATAAATTACAAAAATTAAAACGGAGCATTTTACAGTTTACTGTAAAAAGACAATGATCCTCATCTATCTCTTTTAGTTACTTAACTCTCAAATCTCAATCTAGGGAATTCAGTTAAGGACAAGAACTTCCTGTGGAAACCTAGTTCTTTACAACCTAAAGCCACAGGTGTAACTGTTAGACATGGGTCTATCATAAGCCTCAAGCCAAAAAATCACGAATGGATTTCCAAATGCAAATAGCCTTTGTTGTCAGCCCGGTGACTTCTAACGAAACTATAAGCTCTGCCAGGAGGCACAATGAAATCAGTGATGAAAAGTTGGTGAAGACTGTTTGGAAGGCAGAGAAAGACACCAGGAAACTCATTCCCTTTTGGGCAAAGACTTGCTGATTCTCTTTATGAGTCACCAGGATTTTCTCTCCACGGTCCTGGACTCTCCAGTTCAAGCTTTTCCTATTGCATTGAAACAGCAACTGGCTAGAGCCACAAAAAGAAAGATTATTTCAGGGAAGTGTTTGGTCCCTGCTGGGGTCAACAAAAGAATGACTTTTTCAAAGGAATGCCTTTGAGTGACACTGAGCCATTGCCTACCACCAAGCAGAAAGATGAACATGCTGCTCTATCTGTGACCCAACACTGCTCCCAATTATTTTTTCTGGCACTCTTTAACCCTCTCCATCTTGCTGCTGCTCTCCATAAATTGAAAAGGAATAGTGCCACTCCAGAGAACTTTTAAAGGGATGCCATGAACCCACAAAATGAGAAACCAGTGACAGAAAGAAAATACAAGCTCACTGAGACAAAACTATGGTTTTATTGCGGTAAATTAGAGAGGCTTGTTTCTAGTTGCTGAAATGTTTGCTTGTTTTCATTTTAATTATTTCTTACAGAAAAGTCATTATTTCAAAACAAAATCAAAAGGTACTAAACGGTAAACAATGAAAAGTCTTCTTCCAATGGCTTCCCTGGCTGACCAGCCCCATTCCCAGAGGCAACCATGAACCATTTCTTGTGAATCTTTACATAAATATCTTATATGTAGAAGAACAGTTACATATATACATTCTCTCCATATAGACATTCAGTCCCATCCCCCTTTCCTTTTTGCACAAATGGTGAACCACTGTTCACGGTGACGCTTTTCACTTAAGAGTAGGTTAAATCATAGCATTCACACCGAATCAATGCATAGTTTGTCATTCATTTTAAAGTTGTATCATATTCTATCGCATGGATGTACCATAAGATATTTAAGGAATTCCTTATTAAAACGAAAGTTTAGCTTGCTCCCAAACTTGCGCTATTTTCATTATTCTTACCAGAAATTCTCTGGGCTAATTTGATTGCTTCTTCAACCGGGTCTGAGTTCACCATTTCATCTAGAATGCCCAGCTTGAGTGCTTCGTCTGCCAAAATGTGTCTTCCTAGAACAAAACAAAATAAAACAAACCCAGAGAACTGTGTGAGATTAAAGCAAAAGCATTACTTTCTCTGGTAAGGAAGGTTATCTTTCCTGGATACAAACATCTATTCCTAAATGAAATAAGTAAGCAGCACGGTAGAAAGTAGTAGACAGGTCACTGCAGAGGTAACCAGAAAACTTAGTTCAAGCTTCAGCTCTACCTTCTACTCTTTGTGTGATGATGAAGAATTGTAGAGGGACCACACCTTCCTCCTAGGTAAATGGGAAAAATTATGCTTACCTTGGTAATTCTGGGTATCACCTGAGAAGAATACATTTTCTTTATATTCTGTAAATCTCTATAGAAGCACTTTGTTAACTATAAGTCTCTATATAAGTGATGATTGGTTTTTTTGCTAATAATAATAGAGGTAGTAACAGCAGAGCAGTAGCAGTATCTATCTTACACCAACATACATACAAACACTGATTGCAAAAAACAAAAAACAAAAAAACAAATAAACACAGTCCTAAAACAGAAATATAGCTGGGAAACGGGGAAATTAATGATTAAGTCGACATTATGTAAGTTATAATCAAAATTACACAGGACAAATGGGTGGACTTCTGTCATTTTTTGCCGACCCAGCATCTCAACCCCACCCTAAGTTTGTGGAATTGCTATTGTGTGAGCTTTGGACCCTGCCTTTTATTGCAGAAGCTAAAAGGGAAGCAGAAGTGATCAGACAATTGTTCCTTCAGGTCCACGCAGTTAGGGTGTGGCCCATGACCCCAAGTTTGGCGAAAGGAGTGCTCCATAGAGGGTTTTTAGCCTGGGGTAATGACACTAAGCGGCAACTAGCGACATCTAGCGTCTGGTGGTGGCACCGGCAGCCTCCAAGTATAGAATGGCAGCTTTAGGGTGTTAAGAAATTTGATGAGGGGCGCCTAGGTGGCTCAGTCAGTTGAACGTCTAACTTCAGCTCAGGTCATGATCCCCCAGTTCGTGGGTTTGAGCCCCATGTTGGGCTTTGTGCTGACAACTCAGAGCCTGGAGCCTGCTTCAGATTCTGTCTCCCTCTCTCTCTGCCCCTCCCCCACTCAGGCTCTGTCTCTGTCTCTCAAAAAGAAATCAACATTAAAAAAAATTTTTAAAAAAAGTTTGATGAGCATCACTCCTGAGTTCTTCACCAGGTGTAAATATGTAAATTAATCTGAATATTCTGAAGTAGAGGGTTAAGGGATATAAGCATCCCTTATCACAGGGTCAAGAAGAAAGGCAACAATAACACCTGGCTTGCTTGCTTTCTTGCCAGTAACATCTTGCCTTGTGAAAGTGATCATCAGATCAGTCTTGGTGGCGATAATTCCACAGTCCTTGCTGCTCTTACAGTGTTAGTGGATGCCATCTTTGAGACAAACCCTCCTTTCCTGGTTCTTAGTAGCGCTTCAGAGAGTTAGAAATGGGTTTTCTTGATTAGAGAGACAGTTCAATGATTTTTGGCAGGAGTCACTCTGCAACAACATTATTTGGTTAGTTTTCTGGAAGTGCCTTTGAAAACAGGCTCCCAGATTTCCTCCTGGGGTGAGACAGGCGGTGAAGAGTGGATGAGTGGCTGCGGGGGTCACATCTCCTGTGTAGAAGATCACTTGGGTGAGGGGTGAGTGCCCAGCCTGCAGCCTGCAGACAAAATGGAAAATGGAAACCTGAGTACTAAAAGGGTCTTTGGGGAAACTGAGTAGGAAATGTGAACTACCCAAAAGATGTACTGAAAATTCCTTCAGCTGTGATGGTCTCTTCTGGCCTGGATTTCACAAAAGTGCAGGTGTATCACTGCTGTTCTTAGAATGTCAGTGAGATTCTAGGTACTTTTATTGTCTCAAGGGCCTAAAGATGCAGCTCTGTATATACAACCCAAATCTTCAGGCTCAGATTTAAACTTGCTTTTTCTCTTTCTACTTCAGTGTAGACAACAACCACTGTCCAACGGACTTTAATAAGACCCCTGACTAGAGCTACTATAAGGAGACCCAGGGTAACCAAAGTTCAGACTTCTCTTCTTCAAAGTGGGTAATCTCAATTTTTTCCAATGTTTTTCACGGCTTCTTTTCCAACCTTTAGAACATTTTTGCCTACATAGAATCCTTTCCAGATGTCATTTTAAAGTCCCCCTAAAATTGTACAGACAACGTAAAAAGATAGGTGTATGATTCTGTTAGTTTTCTTCTAACTCACTGTGACCTTTTCTATGCAAATCAAAATCCATCATATTCTTAGTTTTTACTTCTTCTCTTCATCAAGTTAAAAATAGTGATATTTCTATAAGCAGCAGTGCTTTGGAAAAGGCAATCCTAGTTCACTTCATTTCTTTTTGTCAAAGCAGCCAGATTTCTTCCTGATTTCCCCCAAGATACACTTGCCTTCCAGACTTAATGATAAAAACAGAGACACAAAATTCCTCAATATTCCCCCACATGCTTCAATTTTTGTAAACCTTAGGCTTTACAGACTCATTTCACACTATTATAATTTCCCCATATTTTCTTCTGCTTTGCTTCCTTTCTATTTCATCTTTTGCAGAATGAACTGTCTTCTGTGCTTTGAATTTCTGTAGTCTGTTGGATGATAAGCATCATCTTAGGAATTTTACATTTAGATACTTAACATACTGTACATTCTTAAAAGTGTACTTATCATAACATTGTAAATTAAAACAATTTCTACTTTAATTTATTAAAGACAAGAAGTTTAGTATATTTAGGTTTTCTAACTACCCTTTCATAAGATTTAGAACACCCCCCCCATGATTTGAAAGAAAAAATAAGCCTTTTTTACACACATAGACTCATATTATTTTCTAATTTGGACCACATATACACAGTTTTGTATTGTGGTTTCTGTGTCTAAGAAAAGAGATCTCAATTAGCAATTCTCAAACTTTTTAATCTTAGGATCCCTTTGCACTCTTAAAAATAATGGAGGACTCCAGGGGCACCTGAGTGGCTCAGTTGGTTGAGTGTCCGACTTCGGCTCAGGTCATGATCTCATGGCTTGTGAGTTTGAGTACCACGTCAGGCTCCGTGCTGATAGCTCAGAGCCTGGAGCCTGCTTCGGATTCTGTGTCTCCCCTCTCTCTGCCCCTCCCCCGCTCATGCTCTGTGTCTCTCTCTCTCTCTCTCAAGAATAAATAAACATTAAAAAAAAAAAACACCTATAAATAAATAAATAAATAAATAAATAAATAAATAAATAAATAATGGAGGACTCTAAAAAGCTTTTATGTGGATTATTTCTTTTTTTTTTAATTTTAAAAATGTTTATTTAAACATAAAGTCACCCAGGTGCCCCTATGTAGATTATTTCTATCGGTATTTACTGTATTAGAAAGGAAAACTGGGGTGCCTGGGCGGCTCTGTTGGTTAAGCGTCCAACTTCGGCTCAGGTCATGATCTCACGATTTGTGAGTTCGAGCCCCGCGACGGGCTCTGTGCTGACAGCTTGGAGCCTGGAGCCTGGATTCGGATTCTGTATCTCCCTCTCTGCCCCTCCCCTATTCATGCTCTTTCACTCTCTCAAAAATAAACACTAAAAAAAATTTTTTTTAGTTAAAACTGAGAACTTTAAAATGTTTATTGTATTACTTTAAAATAACAACGATAAATGTTAACATTGATGTTAACATGAATAAATTTTTAATTAAAATAACTATTTTCAAAATTTTAAAAGCTTAGAGAGTGTCATTAGTTTACATTTTTACAAATTTCTTTCAAATCTGGCTTAATAGAAGACAGATGGATTCTCATTATCTGCTTCTTCATTCTATCTGTTCTGACATCATGTGGCATACAACAACCTATGGAAAATTCTAGTATACATGTGTGAGAGAATGAGTGGAAAGGCAAATAATGTCCTATTGTTATGAAAGTAGCTCTGACTTTATGAACCACCCCGAAGGATCTTAGGCATACCCAGGAGTCCCTGGACCACACTATAAGAACTTCTGATTTAGATTATCATTTTAAAGACTGTATAGAATCCTAGAATAGAATCCACAGTCTTTAAAATGATGATAATATATGACAAATGTATGACACATTCATGTACTAGGGCCGTGTATTATCTAATCTGATATATGTTATTGCTGCGTTGGAGCGTGGGTACCAAGGATCGTATATGAATGTTCCATACATTTAGCATTTATTTGTGGCTGAGTGATTTAGTTATTTAGTTATTTAGTTATTTAGTTATTATTTAGTTATTTTGAAAGTAATCTTTTGCTTTGTTTTATCCTTTGGAAGCTTGCAGGATCCATTTCCTGGAAGTTCAAAATCTTTACCAAAGTACATCAGGGAATTGATATCTCCGCATCAGTTTTTCCAGGAAAATGGTGAGCCTGCTAAAACATGATCTCTGATTCCATTTCATATCTGAAGAGTTTCTTCTATTTTTTCTTTTGGTTACTGCTTCTCACATCTTTGCTTCATGCTTTGAGAGCTCTTATTATTCATAGCAGAGACTCTGATTATATACCTTCCATATCTGCCGCCTTCCTTTACATTTTATGTATCTTTTTGTTAAATTCTTCTGACTTCACAGAATTCCATAAATGTGCCTCTGTTTATCCTCCATGTTGCTGACTGAGTTGTCTGTTTGACCATATCTTCTTTTTGTTGCTTCTAAAAGAAGGTATTTGGGCAAATGTTTTGCTTCCAGATAGTGTGTTCTTATTTAACAAATAATAGGTGTTCTTTTCTAATTTAGAATATTTTCTAAAATTGTCATTTTCTTTAATCTGTTTCATATGAATGTTTCACCCTTTTTTTTTTCAATATATGAAATTTATTGTCAAATTGGTTTCCATACAACACCCAGTGCTTGTTTCAATCTTTTAAAGTCACAGAATATCTTTATAGGTTTTGGGTTTAGTGTTAAGTTTTTGTTTGTTTGTTTTAGTCACAGAATGATACTTGCTGATATCTATTATCACTGCCTGGGAGCCCCAGCTACTAAAATTCACCCTCAACCTCTTGCTCAAATGTAGAGAAAACTCACCTGGACTTAACCCACCTGAAAGGCAGGTAGGATAAAGATGCCACTCACAACTTCTCCCCCACTATTCTAGATGGTAAGAGGCATCCCCTCAGCGTCTAGAGCCTGAATGTATCCTTGTCCTGGGAATGACCATAAAGAAATTCATGAGCTAGAGCAAAGCTCTGTGAGAACAGAGCAGCGATTTTGTGTGCTGTTCAGTGAACAAGGAGGACGAGCCATAAAAAATGAAGCAGAAGCAAGAGCAGGGAACTGTAGTTCTTGTCACTTGATCGGACAGAGAACATCAGGGAATGAATTGCAAGGTGCTCTAGCAAATCTTTTGTGGTTACTGCTAAAGATTCAGCTGTTTCCGGGTAGCATTTTCAGGCAACTGTGGAAAAGCAACGGTGGCTGCTATAATTGCTCCACTTTCCAGAATTACCTCTCTAATGGTTTTCAAATCAGAAAAGGTTAGCTACTTACTTATTAATTTCATTTAAATCTGTTTACTTATTAACTTCCTATGGGGACAGTGCCTACAAAGCCGGTGTTTTTACAACATTAACATCAGTAGGGGATCTTCAACTTTCAATAACAATTTTTTTAGCATAGTCGGTTAGGGGAAAAAAAAACAACCTTCCAAACTGAACAGCAACAGTCGTAATAGCATCATTATTAATAGCTACTGTATTAGTTTCTTATGCAAATTCCCACAAACAGAGCAGCTTAAAACAACATACATTTATTATCTTAGTTTAGGATATCAGAAGTCTAAAATAGGTCGGCAAAATTGTGTTCCCTCTGGAGGCTCTAAGGGAGAATCTGTTGCATCGTCTTTGCCCGCCTCTAGAGGCTGCCTGCGTTGCTTAGCTTGTGGCCACTTCCTCCATCTTCAGAGCCAGCTGGTAGCATCTTGTCTCCTCTCTAACCTCCTGCCCTCCTCTTCTAAGTACCCTTGTGAGGAACTGGACCAACCTGGAAAATCCAAAGTAATCTACCAGCTTAAGATCCTTAATTTAATCACACCTGCAAAGTCACTTTTCAATGTGAGGCATCATATTCACAAGTCCTGGGGATTAGGACACAGACAACTTTGGTGGGGTGGGAGGCATTATTCTGCCGACCACAGTTACCATTTATAAAATGTCTTCTATGTGTCAGGTACTGTACCAGAAGCATGTTATGTCATTTCATTATTCCTCAAGGCAACCATGTAGTTGTTTTCTGTTGAGAAAATGGAGTCTGAGAGGAGATCAGAAAACCTCTCTCCTAAACTCCAGGCCAGTCTGTCCAACTGTCTACTTGGCGTCTCCACTTGGATGTCTAACAGACCTCTCAAACGTAACATGCCCCCAGCTAAGCGCTTGTGATTCCTCCCTACATCCCACTCTGCCAGTAGCAATCTCCATCTCAAAAATGGCACCATCTTTCCAGCTGCGCAGGTCATTAGAATCATCCTTCGCTCTGCTCTTCCTTGCACATTTCACTTTTTTGATAAATCACAAAATCCTGCTGGCTCTACCCTCATAATATATGCCGAATTTGACCATGATTCACCATTTACATTGTTACCGCTCAGGTCCCAGCTCTCATCTTCTGTCCCTTGGATGACTGTAGCAGGCTTCTAATCAGCCTTCCTGTGTCTGCCTTACCTCTAATTAATGTATTTTCAACAGCCAGGGTGATCCTTTAAAAAACAAATGAGAGGGGCTCCTGGGTGGCACAGTCGGTTAAGCGTCCGACTTCAGCCAGGTCACGATCTCGCGGTCCGTGAGTTCGAGCCCCGCGTCGGGCTCTGGGCCGATGGCTCAGAGCCTGGAGCCTGTTTCTGATTCTGTGTTTCCCTCTCTCTCTGCCCCTCCCCCGTTCATGCTCTGTCTCTCTCTGTCCCAAAAATAAATAAACGTTGAAAAAAAAATTTTTTTAAAAACAAATGAGAGCATGTGACTCTGCTCAGAACACTCCGATGCCTTTCTACCTCATTGAGAAGAAAAGCCAAAGGTCTTTGTATACTCTTCAAAGCCTTACATGATGTGACTTCATCCCCTACCTCTCTTTCCCTTCCTCACTTCACTCCAGCTGTATCCACCTTCTCGCTTTTCTTTGAAACTTCCAAGTATCCTGCTGCCTCAGGGCTTTGCATTTGCTATTTATCCATGTGGAATGCATTTCTCCAGATATTGGCATAATAAGCCTCCTCATCTCTTTCAGGTCTTTACTCAGATGTCATTTAGTAGGAAAGCCTTTTTAATCCCTCCATCCCTAACATTTTATATTAAAATATTACCTACCCCTCCATCTCTAACATTTTATATTCCCACTTTGTTTTGTTTTCTCCTTAGCACTTATCTCCTTCTAACTTACTATGTCTATACATAGTAATATGTAACTTACATATATATCTAACTTACTATGTATGTATATACATATTATATACATATATATATACATATATATATATACATAATAGATAGGCATATGTGTGAGTATAAAGTTGAAGTAACTAGCCTCCAAAGTGGCTCCAGTGAGCTTCACCTCTTGGTGTTCAAGCCCCCTCCCATGTTGAATAGGGAAGACCTGTATAAATAATTTCATATATATATATTCATATTCATATATTCATATATAAAATATGAAATATATATTTCATATATATATATATATAATACATAATCAATCAGAAAAGATGGTGCATAACTCCAAAGCTAGGTCCTAAAAGATATCGCAGCTATTGCCTTGCTCTCTCTTGGATCTCTCAGTCCAGAGGTAGTCAGCTTCCATATTGTGAAGACACTCAGGCAGCTTTAGGGAGAGGTCTATGTGGAGAAGAAATGCCAACAGTCAGCACCAACTAGCCATCCATGTGAGGAAGCTATCTTGGAAGTAGATCCTTCAGCCCTACTCAAGTTTTCAGACAACTACAGCTCTAATCAATGTCTTGTTTACAACTTCATGAGAAACCCTGAGCTTAGAGTCCAACTAAGCTGGTCCCAAATTCCCGACCCACAGAAATATAGAGAGAAGAAACACTGTCAATCAAAACATGACTCTTTCTTCCAACCTTACTTCAACTGGAAATCTCTTTATAAGTCTTAGAGGATTTGGTAAATCCAGGATCTCTAAATGTTTTCTATTGTTGCATTGTTCACTTTCCCTATGGAAAGAGAACTTTCATTTGTAGCTAATATCTTAATACTTGGAAAATGAAAAATTCAGTCATTTCCACACTATAACTTCAAACCTTTCCATGACAATTCTGGTTTTAATTCTCATGTACATTATAATTTCTAAATTGAGTCTGCATATAATACACCCTATGTGAATACAAGTGTTTATGCATGGACACGTGAGCTATAATAAAATCTTACTTATAATTAGTGCTCTGTAAACACTTTCATTTAGAAGGCACATGGGGTGTCGGGTGGCTCGGCTGGTTAAGCGACCAAGTCCAGCTCAGGTCATGATCTTGTGGTTTGTGGGTTTGAGCCCACGACGGGCTCTGTGCTGACAGCTCAGAGCCTGGAGCCTGCTTCAGATGCTGTGTCTCCCTCGCTCTCTGCCCCTCCCCCCCTCATGCTCTGTCTCTGTCTCTCAAAAATGAATAAACATTAAAGAAATTTTTGGGGGGAGGCACTTACGTGTGATCTTCATGGTAATGTCTGAGAAGCTCTCAGGGAAAGTACTCCTTCCATTTTACAGATGAGAAAATTGATAGTCAAAGAAATTAAAGTATCCTCTTAAGATTACTTGAGTGGGTAATGGTCAATCCGGAATTTCTCTAAATCTTAAACCAGTTCCTCGAATTGCTCTAGACAGCTGTTGTCAGGGTTTGTACTGACCTGAGGTAATTAAATCGAGTGCAGCAGGAACTCCAATGAGTCTGGGGAGAAGCTGGGTTCCTCTTGCACCAGGAAGGAGTCCTAGTCTGACTTCTGGGAAGCCAATTTGAGCCTATTAAAGTTTGAAGGCATAAAGGTCATTAGAATGAGACAGCATGTAGAGTAAAGGGGAGGATTCCTCTGGATTTCCCACACTTTCAAAAACACTGTTTCAGGAGTTTCTGCAGAGCAATGCACACACACTCTCTCTCTTAAAATAAATACATAACAAAAAGCGAGAGTGCCTGGGTGGCTCAGTTGGTTAAGCGTCCGACTCTTGATTTTGGCTCAGGTCCTGATCTCAAGGTTCCTGAGATCAAGCCCTGCATCAGGCTCTGCCCTGACAGTGTGGAGCCTGCTTGGGATTCTCTCTCTCCCTCTCTCTGCCCCTCCCCCTACTCTCAAAATAAATAAGACACTTTAAATAAATTAAAAAATGTTTAATGTTTATTCATTTTTGAGAAAAAGAGAGAGAGAAAGACAAAGCACTCGTGGGGGAGGGGCAGGCTCCAGGCTCTGAGCCATCAGCATAGAGCCTCAACCATTGAAATCATGGCCTGAGCAGAAGTCAGACGCTTAACTGACTGAGCCACCCAGGCACCCTGACACTTTAAATAAATTAAAAAAAAAAAAAAGTTTTTACAGGGCAAATTAGTGCACACCCTCTACTTAGGTTAACAACATAAACAGAGCTGTGCTGTCCCTAAGTCTTCATGTTGAAATACATCTCTAACTTCTTACATATTTTTTTCTCTGACTCCATTGTGATCTGTTTCAGCCAACAAACGTTATATTGCCCAGAAACAGCTTTATGGAGCCCTAAAAGAGCCAGGAAGCCGAGAAATTAAAAGGAAAACTCACAGAATAGGAGAGAATATTTGCTAAGCATGTATGTAGAATATATAAAGAACTTTTCACAACTCAGTAATAAAAAGACAATCCAATTAAAAATGGGCAAAGGAGGGGCACCTGGCTGGCTCAGTCGGTTAAGCATCCGACTTCAGCTCAGGTCATGATTTCACAGCTCATGGGTTTGAACCCTGTATTGGGCTCTGTGCTGACAGCTCAGAGCCTGGAGCCTGCTTCGGATTCCAGGTATCCCTCACTCTCTGCTCTTCCCCCACTCAATCTCTCTCTCTCTCTCTCTCTCTCTCTCTCTCTCTCTCAGAAGTAAATAAAAAACATTTTAAAAATTGGCAAAGTATCTGAATAGACATTTCTCTAAAGAAGAGATACAAAATAGCCAATAAGCACATGAAGAGATGTTCAATATCATTAGCCCATCAGGAAAATGCAAATCAAAACCACAACAAGATACTATTTCACATCCAATAGGATGACTATAATAAACACACACACACACACACACACACACACACACAACACACACAATGTTACACAAATTTTCCTAGCATCATTGTTCATAAAAGCCAAGAAAATAGAAACAATTCACATGTTCACCAACTGATGAATGGATAAAGAAAATGTGGTATATCCATACAAGGAAATATTATTTGGCCATAGAAAGGAATGAAGTACTGACAAGCTACAACATGGGTGAACGATGACAACATTATGCTAAGTGATAGAAGCCAGTCATAAAAGACAACATGTTGTATGATTCTGTGTATATGAAATGTCTAGAATAGGCAAACCCATAGAGACAGAGAGTAGATTAGTGGTTGCCTAGGACTGGGGGAGAGGGGAGATGGTGGGTTACTCCTAAAGGGTATGAATTTTCTTTTTGGAATAATAAATGTTCTAAAATCCACCGTGGTAAGGGTTACACAGCCCTGTGAATATGCTAATATACCATTCAGTTGTACACTTTATTTTTATTTTTTTAAGTAGGCTCCACATCCAGCGTGAAGCCCAGTGCAGGGCTTGAACTCACAACCCCGAGATCAAGACCAATCAAGAGTCAGATAACCAACTGAGCCACCCAGGCACCCCTCAATTGTACATTTTATTTTTAAATGTTTTTTTTAATTTTTAAAAATGTTTATTTTTGAGAGAGAGACAGCAAAGGCAGGGGAGGGACAAAGAGAGATGGAGACACAGAATCAGAAACAGGCTCCAGGCTCTGAGCTGTCAGCACAGAGCCTACCGTGGGGCTCGAACCCACCAACTGCGAGATCGTGACCTGAGCTGAAGTTGGATGCTCAACTGACTGAGTCACCCAGGCGCCCCTTAAATGTTTTTTTTTGTTATTTATTTATTTATTTTTGAGAGAGAGGGAGCATGAGCAGGGGAGGGGCAGAGAGAGTGAGGGAGACAGAGAATCCAAAGCAGGCTCCGAGCTGTCAGTGCTGAGCCTGATGCAGGGCTTGAACCCAGGAACAATGAGATCATGACCAGAGCCAAAGTCAGACACTTAACTGACTTAGCCAGCCAGGCACCCTCAATTGTACACTTTAAATGAATGTATTATATGGTTTTTGAGTTATATCTCAATAAAGCTCTTACAGAAAAAAAATTAGACAGCAACTTCAGTCCAGGCAAGAGAATGAGTTCAAGCCCTTTACCACATGCCTCTCTTGGCTATTTAAAAGTGGCTAAAGTTCTGTTAGCTTTGTTACAGGTACAGGATGGGAGGAGGAGGGTGCTTTAATGCAGACTGTCATTTACCCACATTGTGATTCCAAGAGCTCCAGAATACCTGGAATATTTAAGCATTTCTCACACAAGGCATTCCTATCAGTCAGTCAAGAATTTTTCCATCACTGTTCATCCCCATCCCCTGACTTATCATTGCTTATAACTTATATCTACACTCAGTGTGCAGAAGGCATGGTAAGAGGGACACAGAAAAAGGAGCACTTAGGATATATGTCTTTATTCATAAACTCTTATAAAAATTAAAATGCTGGGGTGCCTGGGTGGTTCAGTTGACTGAGTGTCCAATTCTTGATTTCAGCTCATTTTATGATCTCAGGGTTCATGGGCTTGAGCCCCATGTCTGGCTCTGTGCTGACCCTCATGCAGAGCCTGCTTGGGATTTTCTCTTTCCCTCTCTCCCTTCCCTCCCCTGCTCTCTCTCTCAAAATAAATAAATAAACATTAAAAAAATTTAATGCTACAAGGAAATGTTAAATAAATTATGGTATATCTATAAGACAGAATTATACAGCCATTTAAAATGATATGTTTAAAGACTATTTACAATAAGCTTAATAGCAGGTTTCTTGTCAGAAACCATGGAGACCAAAAGGCAGTAGGTTGACATATTCAAAGCACTAAAAGAAAAAACATGCCAAACAAAAATTCTACATCCAGCAAAACTAGCTTTTGAAAATGAAAACAAGGGGCACCTGGGTGGGTTAGTTGGTTAAACATCCAACTCTAGATTTTGGCTCAGGTCATGATCTCATGGTTCATGGGTTCGAGGCCCATGTCAGGCTCCACACTCCCAATCCTGCTTGGGATTCTCTCTCTCCTTCTCTCTGCCCCTCCCCCATTCTCTCTCTCTCTCTCTCTCTCTCTCTCTCTCTCTCTCTCAAAGTAAACAAACAAACTTTAGAAAAATCAAAATGAAGGCAAATTAAAGCATCCTGAGGTAAAAACAAAAATTGGATTTGTTGCCAGCACATCTGCCCCACAAGAAATCCTTCACAGTGAAATGAAAGGACACTAGACAGGAACTCAAATCCATGTGAAGGAATAAAAAACAATGATAAAGGATCACTATTTAGGTAAATATAAAGGACAAATTAATATAAACTTTTCTGTATAATTCTTCTTTCCTATCTGATTTAAAAGACCCCTACATTAAGCAATAATAAAAAATCTATATGTTTTCACTCTTATGTGGATCCTGAGAAACTTAACAGAAGACCATGGGGGGGGGGGGGAGTTACAGAGAGGGAAGGAGGCAAACCATAAGAGACTTTTAAAAACTGAGAATAAACTGAGGGTTGATGGGGGGGGGAGGGAGGGGAAGTTGGGTGATGGGCATTGAGGAGGGCACCTGTTGGGATGAGCACTAGGTGCTGTATGGAAATCAATTTTGACAATAAATTTCATATTTAAAAAAAAATCTATGTTAATGGGCATACAAACGTGTAATGATACAATTTGTGATAATAACAGCATTAAAGTAGTGGGTAACGGAACCATATAGAAGCAAACTTCTTTGTATACTATTGAAATTAAGTTGGCATTAATCTGAACTAGATTGTTTTATTTATTTATTTTTTTTAACTTTTTTTTTTAAACGTTTATTTATTTTTGAGACAGGGAGAGACAGAGCATGAACAGGGGAGGGGCAGAGAGAGAGGGAGACACAGAATCTGAAATGGGCTCCAGGCTCTGAGCTGTCAGCACAGAGCCCGACACGGGGCTCGAACTCACGGACCGTGAGATCATGACCTGACCCGAAGTCGGACGCTTAACCAACTGAGCCACCCAGGTGCCCCTGAACTAGATTGTTTTAAATTAAGACGTTAATTGTAATCACCAGGACTTTCTTACCACCAGTAAGAAAATAACTCAAAAATACATAGTAAGAGAAGGAACAAGAAAATGAAAAGGGTAATAGAAAATATCTATGTAATACAAATGAAAGCATTAATGGAATAATTGAGAAACAAAAAAGATAGAAGACAAAGGAAAAAAATAGCAAAATGGCAGAAGTAAGTACTTCCTTATTAGTAATTGTGTTACATGTAAATAGATTAAACTCTCTAAAACAGATTGGCAGAATGCATAAACAAATAGGCTAAATATGATATTAGTATAAAAATGGAGTACAAATGAAATACAATATAATTCCAAAGGTAGGTTTTTTTTGTGTGTTTGTGTGTGTGTGTGTGTGTGTGTGTGTGTGTTTAGTTCATTTATTTTGAGAGAGAGCACGTGGGAGGGGCAGAGAGAAGGGAGAGAGAGGATCCAACACTAACAGCATGGAGCCCTACTTGGGGCTTGATCCCACAGATGGAACCATGAGATCATGACCTGAATGGAAACCAAGAGTCAGACACTTAACCAACTGAGCCAACAAGACGTCCCTGTAGGTGTTTTTTTTTCTTAAAGATGGCAAAGAAAAAGAAATTTTAAAAAAGCTATAAGAAAAATATATTACATAGGAAGAAGACCAAAAGAAAATAAAATAGAATATTAATAGTGGTTATTTCTGAACTGTGAGTTTATGGGGATTTTAGTTTACATCTTTATACTTTCCTGTATTTTTTAGTCTATCACAATGATCAACATTATCTTTATCATTAGAAAAATATGTTACTTACAAAATGTTACCATTCTGAGACTGATATCACAGACCTCATCTACATACTTAATAGCCCAAATTAAATCTATTTCCAGAAACAAATGGATTTACAATTTTGTGCTATTTTCAAATAGGAAATTGTCTTCTAAGGTACTAATAATTACAAGGGACCACAAAACCAAAACCTTTGAGGAAATAAAAATTTAAATAAGTATGCATACTCAGGGATGAGAGTCAAAATATTTTATACCTCATGCTGCATAAGCATGGCTCAGCGGAACATGACGTGGGTCATACTACTGGAGCAGAGTCGTGGGGGCCCTGTACCGACCCAGTAGTTCCCCTTTGGTTTGTGTTTTATGGGGAGACCCAAGGGCTAGGGCTAGGGAAGCAAATGGACAGTCATGGGGCTCAGGGTAACAGCTATTTACTCATGGAATGGACATTTTTCAACATGTCAACAACTACTACCACTGTGCTGATGCATAGCAACTGAAAAACCAGTGCTAAAAATACATAAGAGTTGTCAACCAGGAAGCTAGCCTTTCAAAATGATCACCACTGAGGCTTATACAACATTTAGACATCGCCTTAAGGAAAAGCCCCCCACACTGAGCCCCATATGGAGCTTTAGCGGTTACCTCTGCATGGGCAATCCTATAGTGACAGCCCAGGGCCAGCTCTAGTCCCCCTCCTAAAGCCATGCCTTGAATAGCTGCCACCACGGGCTTCTCATTTCTCTGTATTTCATCTACTACGTGTCCCAATACGATGGCGGGCTTTCTAGGAGCAGTGAAGCCGTGGATATCAGCACCTAAAGACACAGAGAAGGAAAAAGAGAGGTGGAGAGACTTGGACTTTGTTATAGACAATAAGGTATCAGATAACTCTCAAGGAATTTCAGACCTTTTTGGGACCACAAAACATTTAATTCTTTGGCTGGACACACAGTGAAGGAAAAATAACCTGGAAAATGTAGAACATTACAAGAGAAAATCCTCAAACCTTGATCAGGAATCCTGTAATCTAAAATCTGTCTTCCATATGATAGGTAGTAACTCTACCTGTAAAAAATTAAAAGCCTCAGAGAAGGGGGAATAGAGATTCAGAAGTTGAACCAGCCCTCCTTCCCCTTCTTTTTTTTTGTATAGTATTGCTCACCAACCTTATTATATCTTTGTTAAGAGCATAAATCATTACAACATAAAACCTCAGCATAAAATACATACATATTTGTGAGTTATATGTTTTATGTTTTTGTAATAGATTGTTTTTATGATCAATAAAAGCAACATTTATTTCTTTTCCTAATTATAAAAATAATACATGCATTATAGAAAATTTGAAAAATACACAAAATAATAAAGAACATAAGGATCACCCCAAATCACCACACAGAGATAACAACGTAATATTTTCATGAATTCTTAATTGTTTCCCAATGCATATATGTAAATGGCTTTGTGACCTTCAGTAAGTTATGCAACTTTTTTATCATAACACCTATCTTCAGTGACTTAGGAGAGAATTAAATGAAAGTTTGCTATCATATATATTTAACATTATTGAAAGCATTCTATAACATCATTTTTCATATTTTCCTTTTTTCACATAACATTATACTGAACTCTTCCCCATAGAATTATCTACTCTTTGAAAACATTAAGCTTGGCAAGAGTTAAAAAGTTAAAGTAATTCTTTCATATCAACCTATTTAACTTTTCATTTCTACCTGTACCTTACCCAGCATCAATCCAAGATTATGATTTTTTTGCTCACCAATCCATCATACTCACACTCTCATCTAGTGTTATTAGTTATTATTTCTATTCCTTTTTGGCTCAAGAAATACAAGATATCTCAGGCCTATCAATCCTGTAAGTTTAGATTTAAATGATTTTTCATGTCATAATAGCAATTAGTGCGTATTGGATAAATACTTTACATCAGGCACCGTGCTAAGTAGTTCCATATACTCTCTTATTTGATTTTCTTAATACGTAGGTTAAGTAGTATAACCATCTCCATTTCACAGGTCAGGAAGCTAAGGCTTTGAGATGTTAAGTGACTAGTTCAAACATATGACCAGTTAATTACTGGTAGAATAAGGATTTGAACTCAGTTTAACTACAGAGCCCACATTCTTAAACGTTATTACTACATTTTTCTACTTGTAGCATAAGGTTAGTACTAGTATCCCAATTTTACAGAAACCAAGGCACAAACAAGAGTACAGTGATTTCACTTTTTAACTGTTTATTTCTGGCATATAGAAATGCAATAAAGTTTTGGATATTGATTTTATATCTAGCAAAATTATAAGTTATTAATTATAATACCTTTCTAATAGATTATTTTGATTTTTCTGCAAACTCTATCATATCTTCTGGATGATGAAGTTTTGTTTCTTCCTTTCCAATCCCAATACCTTTCATTTGTCTCTCTAGCCTTACTGGACTGGCCAGGGCCTAAAACACAATGTCAAACAGAAATGGGGAGAGTAGCTAGCCTCATCTTGCTCCTATCGCAGAAGGAAAGCTTTGTTTTGTTTAGTTTTGATTTTTTCATTTTTAAGTAATCTTTATACCCAATGTGGGGCTTGAGCACAAAACCCCAAGATCAAGAGTCTCATGCTCTACTGATTGAGCCAGCCAGGTGCCCCAGGAAGGCTTTCAACTTACCATTTTATCTGATATTTTCTATAGGTTTTCAAAAATGGATTAAGACATTTTCTTTCTATACCTAGTTTACTAAAAAAATTTTTTTTTTTCAAAATTTTTTTTTCAACGTTTATTTATTTTTGGGACAGAGAGAGACAGAGCATGAACGCGGGGGGGGTGCAGAGAGAGAGGGAGACACAGAATCGGAAGCAGGCTCCAGGCTCTGAGCCGTCAGCCCAGAGCCTGATGCGGGGCTCGAACTCACGGACCGTGAGATCGTGACCTGGCTGAAGTCGGACGCTTAACCGACTGCGCCACCCAGGCGCCCCTAAAAATTTTTATTTTTAATGCATGTCAAATGATATCAAATGTTTTTTCTGCAGTTCTTAAAAAACTCATATGATTTTTCTCTTTTAATCTTTTAATAGAATGAACTACATTAATCTTATAATGTTCAACCAATCTGGAATTTCCGGGAAAAAAAAGTGATGCCTTCCACTTTTTATATATTGTTAGATTCAATTTTATGATATATTATTTAAGATTTTTATACTTATGTTTATGAATGAAACTTGCCTTTCATTTTGCTTTCCTTTCTTTGCAAATTTCATTTGTAAGTTTTGCTTTTTCATACTGGCCTTGATAGGTGTTGGTATCAAGATTATGCTAGCGTCATGAAATGAGTTGGAAAGAGTACTGGATTGAATGGTGCCCACGCAGAACCTGTGAAACTTACCTTATTTGGAAATAGGGTCTTTGCAGATATAACTGAGTAAAGATAAGGTCATACTGGATTTGGGTGGGTCTATATAAGATCAGGGAAATCTGGACGCAGGCGAGAAGGCCATGGAAAGAGACAGGAGTGATAAGGCAATAAGCCAAGGAACACCAAGGGTTGCCTGCAACCACAGAAGCTAGAGGAGGCAAGCAAAGAGTCTTCCCTAGAGCCTCTGGAGTAAGAATGACCATACAGATACCTTGAGTTTGAACTTCTACCCTCCACAAGTCATCGGTTATGGCAGCCCAAGGAAACTAATATGGGAAGTGTTCCCTCTTCTTTTATTCCCTAAAACATTTATGTGAAATTCAAATAATATTTTCCTTGACTTTCCAGTTAGGGCTTGCCAATAAAGTCATTTGGGGCTGGAATTTACTCTGTGAGATTTTTGATTACTGATTCGATTTCTTTAATGGTTTTTTATTTCCACTTGAGTCATATTGGGAAGCCATAATATTTTCATTATCTTTTTTTTTTTTAATTTTTTTTTTTTTAATTTATTTTTGGGACAGAGAGAGACAGAGCATGAATGGGGGAGGGGCAGAGAGAGAGGGAGACACAGAATCGGAAACAGGCTCCAGGCTCTGAGCCATCAGCCCAGAGCCCGACGCGGGGCTCGAACTCCCAGACCGCGAGATCGTGACCTGGCTGAAGTCGGACGCTTAACCGACTGCGCCACCCAGGCGCCCCTCATTATCTTTTTTAATGGCTACAGTATCTGCAGTGATATCCCATTTGCCATTCCCTATATTCATTGTGCCTTCCCTTTTTCTCTTGATCAATCTCTCCAGAGGTTTGTAGATTTCATTAGTCTTTCAAAGAACTAACTTTTGACAGTCTTGAATCACATTTGTTTCTATCACAGTAATTTCTCCTCTTCATTATTCCCTTTCTTCTACTTCATTGGGTCTAGTAGTTCATTGGTTAGTTCCTTGATATAGATGCTTAACTCGTTATGTTTCAGTCTGTTTTCTTTTCTGATAAATACCTTTAAGGTTATAAATCTCCTGCTAAGTTTTGCGTTAGCTGTATCCTTCAGTTATATATGTTGCATTTTCACTATCATTCAGTTCTAAATATTTTCTAAATTCTATTATGATTTCACTTTGACTCAGGGATTATTAAGAAATGAATTTAATTTCTAAACATATGAGTATTTTTAGTTATATTTTTGTTATTGATTTCTAGTTTAATTGCATTGCTGTCAGAGAACATATTCTAAGTAAAATGTATTAAGACAAGTTCTTGTGGTCCAGTATCTGGTCAAATCTGTAAATGTTGCAAATTTGAGAAGAATGTATATTTTCCAATTGTTCTATATAAACCCATTAAGTCTAACCACCTCTAATGCTTTTCTAGGAGAATTTTTTTTTCTATCCCTGAGTTCTAACTACATTCTCCCTTTTCTACCTTCTTTCTTACAAAGAAATATTGAGTTTTCTATAATTGGGATCCCTCTCTCCATGGTGCAAAGTCACTCTCTTGGGCTTCTGACCTGAAGTTTCAAAACAACAAGTAAGCCATTTCATAACTGATTAATGTTTGGCACATTATTTTAATCTCTCTCAGGTTCATCCTTCTCATCTATAAATGGAGATTGTAGGATTTACTGAGGATTAAAGTATGTGTAAAAATACTACTGTTTTCATTATTAATAAATAAATAACCCATATAGTACTGGCACATAGCAGGCAAGATAAATGGTAATTTTATAATGATTATCATTTTTACATTTCTTTACTGTCATGATTCCAATATCTATTTCTTCTCAGGCTGCAATTAACATACATTAAATTCCATTGGCTACAGTAACATTACAGAGGCCTTCATATAGGACAAAAGGCATAATATATTCATTTGGGAAAAGAAGAAAAGCTACTACAAATACCACTGAATCACCATTTCAGATTCTTTTGCCATATGTTTTCAATATTTTTGCATCTTCATAGAATAACCCAATAAAGATAGTCATGGTCACTGAGATGGGTGACTATTAGAAGAAAAATGAACTCAGGGGTGCCTGGGTGGCTCAGCCAGTTAAATGTCTGACTTTGGCTCAGGTCATGATCTCGTGGTTTGTGGTTTCAAGCCCCACATCAGGCTCTGTGCTGACAGCTCAGAGCCTGGAGCCTGCTTCCGATTCTGTGTCTCCCTCTCTCTCTGTTCCTCCCCTGCTCGTGCTCTGTCTCTCTCTGTCCCAAGAACAAATATACGTTAAAAAAATTTTTTTTTCAACGTTTATTTATTTTTGGGACAGAGAGAGACAGAGCATGAACGGGGGAGGGGCAGAAAGAGAGGGAGCCACAGAATCGGAAGCAGGCTCCAGGCTCTGAGCCGTCAGCCCAGAGCCTGATGCGGGGCTCGAACTCACGGACCGGGAGATCGTGACCTGGCTGAAGTCGGATGCTTAACCGACTGCGCCACCCAGGCGCCCCTAAAAAAAAAATTTTTAAAGAAGAAAAATGAATTCAATTTCAAGTCTCTGTCAGAAAGAAATAAAAAATAACATTTATTGAACATCTTCTGATGCAGGCACTGCACTAGGGACTTTCAGATATATCTCATGTAACCTCACAAAAACCTATTAAGATAGATACTACTATCCACTTTCTAAACAGAGAAATTGAGGAGTTCAGGAGATTACAGGGATTCGTCCAAGCTCCCATAGGGTGGAGATATATGCAGAGCAGGTATGTACCAACAAGTGTATATTAGCAGGTATAACACCCATCAAGCCTGGGTGTCCTCCAAAGGCCCATCCAATACAAAAGAGAGAAAGGTCAAAGTCTTCTCTGGGTCTTTCTGTGACTCTTGTCTCTCTGCAATGTTTCCCATTCCGATTCAAGTCTCCCATATCCATTACCCACCCTACGGTATTATCCACAGGGACGGCTAAGGCAGCATCGGTCTCAGGCTGTGGTTGGATTCCAAAGATAATGAGAAAGAGTTAGAGACTGGTTACCTGCAGAGAATTTGCCATCTGCTCCACAAATCACAATGGCTTTTACTGTATGGTCTGTTATAGCTTTCTGCAGTCCCTCTTTTATTCCATGGAGTACAGATGTACTAAAAGAAAAAAAATTACACGAGGCATTAGAATTAAATTTATACCATCTCAGACTTCTTTCCTAACAATGAAAATTGAAACACACACGCAATATATAAAAACCCTAGTTACTCACTGTTCAGTTTTCACTAATTTGATCAACTAATAATAAACATGTCAACTGTGAATTAAGCACTGGACTAAATAAATGAATAAGCTTTTTCTTGTTTATAAGTTTATTTATTTATTTGAGAGAGAGCAAGCGAGTCGGGGAGGGACAGAGAGAACCCCAAGCAGACTCTGTACTGTCAGTGCAGAGCCCAATGGAGGGCTCAAACTCATGAACCATGAGATCGTGACCTGTGCTGAATTCAGATGCTTAATTGACTGAGGCACCCAGGTGCTCCAAATGAATAAAAAAAATTTTTTTTAAGTTTATTAATTTTTGGGACAGAGAGAGACAGAGCATGAATGGGGGAGGGGCAGAGAGAGGAAGAGACACAGAATCTGAAACAGGCTCCAGGCTCTGAACTGTCAGCACAGAGCCCGACGCGGGGCTCAAACTAACGGACCGCGAGATCATGACCTGAGCCAAAGTCAGATGCTCAACCGACTGAGCCACCCAGGCGCCCCTAAAATTTTTAAAAAATAGTATTTTCCTACAGTTTGCTGTAACTTTGGCCACTTAGAAGCAGCACTAATCAATTTAAAAGTATCATTGTACATCTTCTATGTATACTGAAAGGAGCTTATAACATCCTAGGAAATGACAAAATGTCACACTAAGATGGCTGTAATGAAAATACAAATAAAGTGATGTGGACATTCACAGTGAGAAGAAATTACTTTCAATTTGTCATATTGGCAAAATATAAGAAAACTGAAATAGTCTAAAAGAAACAACCCAAGAGATGTGTCAGGGGCTTCAAATTACCCCAAATATCCAACCTTCCCCACTTCCTTCAAAATATTAAGCATCTAGTTTTTAGCTGGATACATGACTGCCCAAAATAAAGGTTGCATTTTCCAGCTTGTTATGCAGTAAAGTCAGCCTAAGGCATTAAGTTGTGGTCAATAGGATGGAAGCAGATTTGGTATATCCAACTTTGGGAAGAGTTCTTAAAGGATTGGGTATGCTTTTCTCTTTTCCTTTTCTGGCAGGAATGGGGATGTGATGGCTAGATCATAAGCAGCCATCATGGACCAAGAGGTGGAAGACCTGAAATGAGGATGGCAGAGCAAAAGATAAACAGAATTGGGAACCCTGATGATTGTGGAACAATCACATCATTCTAAGACACTGCTATGAAAGAAATCAACTTTATTTTGCTTAATCCACTACTCTTTTGAGTTTTCTGTCACTGACAGCCAAAGCTAAAACTAACTAATTTAGGAGGCAGAGGCAAGATCTGGGGAAAAAAAGGGCACGCAGTAGATTTTGCTAAGTTTCAGTTGATGAGGGAGTCATCTATAAAAGAGAGCTATAGTCAAGATTGAATGAGTCAGCCAAAGGCAAAAAGAGTTGAGTGTAAATCCTCTGGATGCACTCTCATTTAAGAAGTGGGAGAATTTTAAAGAGCAGTTGGGGAGAGAGGAGTCAACGTGGTGGAGAAGTAGGGGGACCCGAAGTTCTCTCACCCCTCAAACACAGCAGTGTTGAGGCCAGAAGACATGGAATTCCAGGAATCCGGGCTACGGACTGACAGAAACATCTCCAGGGGCCCACAGGGACAACATGGTGAGCCACAGGTGCATGATTACGAACTGGCAGAGATAAAATGGGTGGTGTAGGCGCGGAGGGGAGGGATCCCCTTCTGTGGAGAAAAGGAAGAGAAAGAGAGGCTGCGGAAGTGTAGGATTGTATTTGGACAACAGAAAAACCACAGATGAGGGAATGGAAAAAAATGGAGAAAGAACCAATTTCTAACTGTGGGGCTTTCTCTGCCCTGTTCCTGCACCTAGAGAGGAGGAGAGTCAGCCCCAGGCTAGGTAGCTAGCTCCCAGGAGCAGTGGGAGAGAGCAATCCTCTCCCTTGAATGCTGTGGGAAGAAGGCAAATAGCCATTCCAAGGACAAAAGACCCTGCAGGCGCCCACCAGCTAGAGGCCCTTTGTCGGCTGGGTGGGTGGTGACACTACCCCAGAACCGGGGCACCCAGTTCCTTTATGACATAAGGGTTTGAATCCCAGCCAAGCACCAGGGAGGCGCGGGAGACAGTGGAACGGGACATAGTGGCCCACTCACACCCACGTGGCACTGTGAGGAGGGCCTAAACAGAGTGGTTTGGGACACCCAGTCCAGGAAGGAGAGACTGGGGTGTTGCCATTTTTCTCTCCATCACCCACAAGGTGGGGTTTCAGGGATCAGGGCCGCAGTGGAGGCGGGACCTGCCTACACCAAACCACGCCCCTCCATGCCTAGTAACTTGGCCGTCTAACAGAGCAAGATTGACACTGACCAACCAGACAGCCCCTCCAGACCAGCACAGACACTGGTTCCAAGGCACTGTCAGCTATTGGTCCAGGGGGTTTACATTCTCTGATTTGATTCATGGTCAATTCTTATTTTCTGTGTATATGTAGATACATATTTTTTTCTTTTCTTCCTCTTATTTCTTCCCTTCTCTAGTCGGGTTATTCTGGCTGTTGGTTTGTTTAAACAGACATTTTTTTTTTAATCTATTCTTTTAACACCCCTTCTGTATCTCCTTTTTTATTTTCCTCTCTCTCTCTGGACTGGCCATATAGTTTCTCTGATTGTCTTCCTGGGCAATTTTTTTTTTCTTTTACTTTTCCCTGCCCTGTCATTTCTCTCCTTGTATAGGATAAGGCCTTTTTCACCACAACCCCCCCTTTTAAAATTTTTATCCAGGGATACTTCAAGGAACAAATCATAGCACACACGGTAGAAGTTCCAAACCACCACTACGAGTAGGGAGACAAAGCAACCAGAGTCTCAACGGAGAGCACAAAACACACTCCAAAAACACCTTCTGAACGGCCAGGCCCTGGACATAACAAACTATTAAAACACATAAGGGACAGGGGTGCCTGGGTGGCACAGTCGGTTAAGCGTTCGACTTCAGCCAGGTCACAATCTCGCGGTCCGGGAGTTCGAGCCCCGCGTCAGGCTCTGGGCTAATGGCTCAGAGCCTGGAGCCTGTTTCCGATTCTGTGTCTCCCTCTCTCTCTGCCCCTCCCCCGTTCATGCTCTGTCTCTCTCTGTCCCAAAAATAAATTAAAAAAAAAAAAAACATTTTGAAAAAAAACACATAAGGGACAGAAAACTAGCCAATATGACGAAACGGAAGAATTCTCCTCAAAAGAAATTCCAGGAAGAAATGACAGCCAGAGAACTGCTCAAAACAGTTATAAACAATGTAACTGAGAAAGAATTTAGAATAACGGTCGTAAGATTAATAACTGGGATTGAAAAGAGCATAGAAGAGAGCAGAGAATCTATTGCTGCAGAGATCAAGGAACTAAGAAATAGTCACAGTGAATTGAGAAATGCTATAAATGAGGTGCAAAATAAACTAGATGCAGTGACAGCAAGGATGGAGGCAGAGGGGAGATTAAGTGGAAAAGAAGATAAAATTGTGGAAAATGATGAAGCTGACAAAAAGAGAGAGAAGAAAATATCCACGTATATAACTTCAGAAGAAGACAGAAGAAAGGGCAGGAAAGTATCCCCACGTAGAGAAAACTTGAGGAAGCTGAAATGAACCCCAGGCAGCAGGGCCTGCTGGAGGGCCTTGCAATGATGGCAGCTAACACATGTTCCATGCCAGTTTATGACTTCCAGCAGATGTAAACTTCACCACAACTTTATGAGGTAGATACAAACGTTTCTCTTACAAGAGGGGAAGGGGCAGGCTAAGGACTAGAAACTTTTTTTTTTTTTTTAATTTTTTTTTTTTTTTAACGTTTATTTATTTTTGAGACAGAGACAGAGCATGAACGGGGGAGGGTCAGAGAGAGGGAGACACAGAATCCGAAACAGGCTCCAGGCTCCGAGCTGTCAGCACAGAGCCCGATGCGGAGCTCAAACTCACAGACTGCGAGATCGTGACCTGAGCGGAAGTCGGCTGCTCAACCAACTGAGCCACCTAGGCGCCCCTAGAAACGTTTAAAATAGCTATGAGAAAATATTTTTTGTTATGGGCGTTAGACTGTGAAACGTTTCCCCCAAGTTCTTTTTTTTTTTTTTTTAATTTTTTTTTCAACGTTTATTTATTTTTGGGACAGAGAGAGACAGAGCATGAACGGGGGAGGGGCAGAGAGAGAGGGAGACACAGAATCGGAAACAGGCTCCAGGCTCTGAGCCATCAGCCCAGAGCCTGACGCGGGGCTCGAACTCCCTGACCACGATTTCCTAACCTGGCTGAAGTCGGACGCTTAACCGACTGCGCCACCCAGGCGCCCCTCCCCCAAGTTTTTGATGGGCATGGTTTTCTCTTATGAGCAGAGGCTGAGGCAGAGTCCTAATATTTAGTAATTCTAACTAAAATACAGACAAGTCCAAAATGGATATGTAATTATATTATGTTTTTCTTCATCAAAACCAAAATAAGTTATTTTGCTTTTTTTTTCTGAGAATGGCAAGAAAGTGGACATATCATCCTTGTATGATTTTCATTGCTGCACTTTTTTTTGCATGACTAAATGCAATAACTCATCTGAAAAATAAAAATTATAATATTAATATGGTAAAATCAAATCTGATGACACTAAGATAAAAATTCAGGTAAAATTAGCAGGTCTCCTCAATCCAGTCTCTCTTTTGTTCCAGCGGTATGTGCTAAGAATGTTGACCAAAGGTCTTTCACCCTGTTTTATATATTCATTGTAAATTTTAATTTTGGCTAATCCTACTCTCCGAGGATGGACGGCTCTATCCTGGGCTGATGGATCACTATCCTTTTTCCAAAGATATGGAAGACCAAACCTATCTAATAACCTCATTAATTAAAACAAAAACAAAATCAACTAGCATTAATCTCAGTTTTGAAAGCAATGCCGTAAGCGCATTGCACACGTAGGTGAGAGAATTTAAAATAGGCGAAGGTGGGGCGCCTGGGTGGCCCAGTCGGTTAAGCGTCCGACTTCAGCTCAGGTCCTGATCTCGCGGTTCATGAGTTCAAGCCCCGCGTCAGGCATCTGTGCTGATGGCTCAGAGCCTGGAGCCTGTTTCAGATTCTGTGTCTCCTTCTCTCTCTGACCCTCCCCCATTCATACTCTGTCTCTCTCTGTCTCAAAAATAAATAAACCTTAAAAAAAATGTTTTTTAAAGAAAAAAAAATAATAAAAGGGGCGAAGGTGCTCCATGATGAAATCAAAGAAGATAAACTGCACAGTCTACTCCATAGGCTACTTACTAGGCTTACTCCAAATGGATCCTCCACTACAGCACTAAAGCCTTTAAGTTTAGAACAAATCAGGAGAAAGAACTTTGCATTTCTGTCCAGGCCACAATTCACCTTTACTCACTGCCTTGGCATTAATAGGAAACTTTATCATCAGATTTCTAACTCTTATGAGTTACACTTTATTAGGGCAGCCTGTATTCGAGATTGGGAAGTAAGAGGTCAAGGTCTAGTGGGCATTGTGCCTTTAGAACAGAATGTACTCATGAGAAGTCAAAGCCGCCAGCAAGTAGAAGAGCAGGAAACTGGCACGTATGGCCCGTGTTGGAGTCCAGCTCGCCCACTTAGAGGCCATCTGCCTGCCTCTGAGCCTCAGTTTCCTCACCAGTGAAACACCGGTAGGAGTTCGCTGCGAACGTTAACCAAGCTAACCTATGCACAAGGCCCTGGCATTCGCCGCGGTTGTCTGTGTCGGTGTCTCTCTGCTTTTAATCCAGCAGGGGAAAGCCAAAGCCTCGGAGCAGGCAGGCGGCGAAGGGCCCTCCGTGCCCGGGCTGGAGGCAACCCAGCCCGTTACCTGATGGCGTTGACCGGCGGGTTTCGAAGGCGGATCAGCGCCAGCCAGTTCCGCGGCCGCGTGTACTCGGCCATGTCTGCTCGGTCGCGGAGGTCGCTTGCGCCTCTCACCACTGGGCACTGCCGCTTTTCCAGCCGTCGCGGAGCCGGCCCCGCGAGGAGGGGCGCCCGCTGGGCCAATGAGAGCCCGAGCCCGGCGCCACCTCCCGCTGCGCATCCTCCCACCCGCTCCTCCTCCTCCCGGGACCCCAGTCCCGCGCTCTGCAGACACTTGTGCTCTCTTTCTCCGGAGTGGTTCCCATCACAACCTAGGTCAGAGAGGACGGTGGAAAATGGGTGCAGTTGCCAGCAAGTCGGAGTTTACAACACCCTGGCCCAAAGAGGCTGCCTTCTCTGGAAAACTTCAGGGTTCACTAAGTTGGTAGAGCTGTCCTCATCAGTTTTCATCTTCATGATCCTTCTTAACAGGAATAGATATCTGGGGGCTTGACAATTAGGTGACATGACACAACCACTTGGCACATAAAATACACGCACCGTGCGTTTCACCTAAATCTGTATGGTACCAACCGCGGACATAACCATTAATGTTACCTGTCTTACTGTAACGGGGCAACCTAGTGAAATGCATGGGTATCTTGTCTGATAACCAAACCTTCTCTTTTTTTTCTTTTTAGAACGTTTCCCCCAGTTTTATTGAGATATACTTGACTACTTCACTATGTAAGTTAAAGGTGTACAGCCTAATGATTTGACTCACGTAGCTCATGAAATGATTGCCACAGTAAGTTTAGTTAACATCTAATCTCATATAGATACAAAAATAGACAAAAGGAAAAAAAAAACCTCTCTTTCCTTTTTCTGTCATTTCTAAGGAATGTGATTTCTAGTACTTCATTCATTGTGAATTGCACACCTGTTATATGCTAGGACTAGGCAGGAGATTAAAGGCAAATGAGGCCCAGCCCCTTCCCTCCAAAAGTTCACCACTGAAACAAGGTTTTTCTAGATTCCATTGGCCTCTGGTGGTCTCCACAGTCCATCAAGTGGTCAGAAAGCAGTCTGGAAGTTTCAGAGGAAAAGAACACAATGGAATATCTTTGTTCACTGGGACTATTTTCATATTCTTTTGCCTCTTGGAAATAAAAACAGGTTCCAACTCCTAGGAAAGTAGGATTGCCTTGAAGCCCTGGAAACAGGCAGCAGTCTGAAGGTATCTACCCATCAAGGACAGCATAGTAAGGACAGCCTTCCCTTCCAATAGCCGGCCATTTACAAACAACCCAGTGCAAATGCCTCTGGCAGCCTTCAACAACAATCAGCTCCTACAGGTGATATCACTCTCTAATGCCCCTTAAAATTTGCCAGTCCCTGAATTCCACCTTGCTCAAAAATGATGTAAGATCAACAGTCTGCTCTGCTTGGAGAAACTGTGCATGAGGAGCATAGCTTTCCCTTATTATAAGAAGCGATAAATTCAGCTTTGTCTTCTCAATTCTGATATTGGCCTCTGGGGAAACAGCTCCGCAGAGGCATCCTAGCAATTTGGAATGCCTCCACAAAGGCTGTTGTAGGCAAGACTTAACAGTTCTGAATGGCCTGAAATTCTTCCTGGATCAAGGGGAGAGGAGCATGGTGTGGAGCTGTTTTGAGGCAGGTTCTCATCTCTATCTTGGAGGTGTTAGCTATAGGTCATTTCTCATCTATTTCCCTGGTTTTGGTTGAATGCCAAACTTTCTGCCTGTGCTCCCCAGCCCCTTTGGTATGGCTACAAACTTCTTTGTAAATCTACTGAACTGCTTAATAATAGTTTAGAGTAGGCTCCTCAACAGGGCAGGGAACAAGGTAAGCCAGTGACACACCCACTGGGCAAAATTTAAGAGGGCACTCACTGTCAGTGTCCTACAAGTGCCTACCCTGCCCCGCTCCTCCACAGCAGTTCCTGGGATCTGTCGTCTAGCCCCTCCAGTTCGGTGTCATCCTGTGGAATTAGGGATGCAGGGAGCTGATACTATGCTGATCTTTCTCTTACTATCTGTGTAAATAATAAATTGTCTAAATCTATTTGGTCTCCTTATAGACCAAATCTATGGGAATGTGGCAAGCCAGCAAGTGCCACCATGCTGCTGCTGACAGACTGTGACCGTTTGACAGTCTCTTGATCATTGCGATGAATTGTTATATTCTGAAGTTGCCTTCTCATTTAATTTGTCTCACTAAGTGCTACATAATAGCACGTCATTCCTCTTGGCTAAGGCACTTCCTTCATTTTGCATGTGCTTTGCTTATTATGTCATTTTCATTGTGTTGCAACTTAGGAAAATAGATCGGTTAATCAGAAGAGGTTTCGTGTGTGTTTGATCAAGTGTCGCATGCTCTACTGGCTGAGCGGAAGAGGTTTTTAAGAAAAACAAAAGAATGTAAATGTAGAAGTTCATGTGCTAGATCACGCCTATATGTACTCACAGTAGGAACAGAGATGACTGTGTAAACTTGGTGTTGTGCTGTGAAACTTTATTCAATAGTGCCATGAAGCCAGAGCATTCTCCGGAGAGCTAATCAGATTTTTCTGTCACAACAGAAAAGACTGCTTTCCAGCTGCAGTGATACAATCTTTCACATGTTCTCTTCCAAGTCTTTTCCCCTTTCACTGTGGGATATAAATGGGCACTAGGCCTCAGAGAAGGATAGAGCCATAGACAGAAGAAGCCTGACTTTCCAAATGATTTTGTGGAGGAGAGCTGCCTGCTGACTAGAATCAGCATGAGAAGGAAGTGTGGGTCCGTTTGTTAAAGAATTCTAACCTGTCCTAACTAATACAGAGAAGAAATGGGCGGTGAGTACACTCTTCCACAGTGAAGTTGGCTGACAGTTGAGGAGAAAAGCTGCTCACATAAGTACTTGAAATAAGAAATGGGATATAAATAGTTTCTTCATGGTACCAATAATATTAGTAATGACAATTTCTATAATTTCAAGTGGCTTGCTCAAGTTTTGAGCCTTGGAGATATAACACACACACACACACACACACACACACACACACACACACACTCGAGATTCCTAAGGAAGTCCTAACTGCGGCAAAAAAAAAAAAAAAAAAAAAAAGACTCAGTCTTGTCAATTATCTTGACTGGTTGAAATGCCAAAGATCAATGATGTATGATTGTGCAGATTTAAAGCTCTTGCACATACACTGCAACCAAATCTGAACTGAATGTAGCCAAAAACTGAACTGAGAATCTATTCACTGCTGTCTCCCACATTTCAATCTCTCAGCTGTTTGGTGAGGGCTGCTTATGGCCTGGCATCAATCAGATCATATTCATATTTCCCAAACTCGTGTTTACTCCTTTTTAAATTGAGATATAACTCACACACTATGCAATTTATCCTTTTAAAGTGTACAATTCAGTGATTTTTAGTATATTCACAAGGTGGACACCATCACCACTCCCAAATTCCAGGACATTGTAATCACCCCCAAATGGACCCTGTATCCATTAAGCACATTTGCCTACTCCACATATTTCATATAAATGGAATCACACAATATGTGGCCTCTCTGCCTAGTTTCTTTCATTATAGCATAATGTTTTCATTTGTTTCAGGGAAGGGTTGGTTCCAGGCCTCTCTCCTAGCTTTTGGTAGTTCCCTGGCTTTGTGACAACGTAACTGCAACCTTCAGTGGTGTTTTCTCTGTGTGGGTGTATCTCTGAGTCCAAATTTCCCCTTTTTATAAGGATATTAAATGACCCCATCTTAATTTGATCATCCACAAAGACCCTATTTCCAAATCAGGTCACATTCACAGGTTTTGCTCGTTAGGACGTCACATCTTTTTTATTTTTTTAATTTTATTTCTTTATTTTGAGAAAGAGAGAGAGCGAGCACAGGAGTGTGCGAGTGGGGGGTGGGGTGGGGTGGGGTGGGTAGAGAGAGAATCCCAAGCTGGCCCTGCACTGCCAGCACAGAGCCCAACATGGGTATCACACCCACAAACGATGAGATTGTGACCTAGGCCAAAACCAAGAGTCTGATGATCACCCAGGCGTCTCATGGACTTTACAGCTTTTTTTTTTTTTTTTTTAATTTTTTTTTTTCAACGTTTATTTATTTTTGGGACAGAGAGAGACAGAGCATGAACGGGGGAGGGGCAGAAAGAGAGGGAGACACAGAATCGGAAACAGGCTCCAGGCTCCGAGCCATCGGCCCAGAGCCCGACGCGGGGCTCGAACTCACGGACCGCGAGATCGTGACCTGGCTGAAGTCGGACACTTAACCGACTACGCCACCCAGGCGCCCCTACAGCTTTTTGAGGAACACAGTTCAACCCATAACAGCCCCATGCAGTCACTGCAGTAGACGCCCTTTTATGGGGCAGAGCAACAAAAGTCAGCCTGAGTACCACAGGCAGCCAGGCAATCTTGGTATTTGAAGCCACAGAAATGGCAATGACTTCCACTCTTCTGAATCATAATTCATAGTTTACGTTAGGTCACATTTGATTCTTTTTTTCCTAAAAAGTAAGCAAAACTGTCCAGAATGGAGAAATGTTAATGCTTAAAAAAAACCACACAAGCCAGCTTTTCCATATGAATCACCATGAGAAGAAAGATTTGGGCATTAACAGCTACACCTAAAGGTTACTGGATATTTTATAAATTAAAATAAACAGAAAAGATGCAGCCTCCACCTGACATTATTTTTCTGGGGGAGGGTGGACAAAGCCCTTTAAGTTGATAGGATGCACACCAAAGTAATAAAGGACATTTTGAAAAATGAGCTTTTGATGTTTCATAAGAAAAGGCTTAACACTTAAAATTGTGCAAGTTTTCTCCTTTGAAATAGGCAGGTAGAAAAGTTTTTTTTTTTTCTCATTTAGATGTTCTATAGAACATTGTCTTCAATTCTAACACCATATTGTGATTCAAGTGGTTTCTCCAGCTAAGTACATTTAGGATAATAAACACAATAATACAAAATAAAATAACTAATATTTCATTCTCTCCATGTGCCATGCTTTGCCCTAAATGCTTTGCATGTATTCATACACTTAGTCCTCACCACAACCCTATGGATAAGGCATCATTGTTAATCACCATTTTATAGAAGAGGCACAGAGAGCTATCTTGCCTGAGGCCACTTTGCTACTAAGAAGTGGAATGGAAGCGTAGACCCAGAAAGTCTGGTTCTGGAGCCTGTGTTGGCATGCTTTTAAGATTCATCCATGTTGTGGCATGTATCAGTACTCCATCTCTTTTTATGGCTGAATAATAGTTCACTGTATGTATATACCACATTTTATTTATCTAGTCATCAATTTATGGATATTTGGGTTATTTCCATTTTTTGGCTATTGTGAATTGTGGAGGATAAGCTTAGGAATCCCCCGGGCTTACACCAATGGGTTAACAAGGCATAAGGAAATACAAAGCCACAAAATGCTCACACCCAAGTTTAGGTAAACCATATTGGCAGCTCAAGAGTAGGGGGGTGCAAAGGTGCCAGGAATATGAAGGTGCAAATGCACCCCAAAATAGAGAAGGGGTGCAGAGCCCCTAGAATTGAGAGGGAGAGGCAAAGGCCTAAATAGGAACAGGCGCAAAGGTGCCCAATACATAGGTATATGAAATAAACAAGGTAAGATATTCAGGGTAGAAGCACCCCCAATTTAGTACTATAGCAGAAAAGCTGCTTTCACAGGGGGATGGGGCCAGGTTAGGTAAATTGGGGACTTGGACTATGCACCTCTGTGCTGCAGGCAAAGCAGCCCAGGGCAGAGACAGTCAACAAAAAAAAAAGGTGCCTTGTCAACCCCGAGGTTATTTCCCCTATCTGTCTCATCCCTTAGGCTAGCTAAGTTAAACAGACACGGCACCTCCTGTGTGCCGTTAAAAACCATCTACCCATCTGCCTGGCGCCAGGATTTTGTTTTATATTGACCCAAACCCCAAACACTGTATATCTTCAAAAACCCCCTTTTTCCTCACATCCCCAAGTTAATATTCCCAGTTTCTTTGTCTCTTTGTACACGCCTATCACGTTTGTAAGCCTTCTGATCTGAATAAATACAGGGCAAGAGCCCTTATTCGGGGCTCTTGTCTTTTCCCAGACATTAGCCATCTCTCGCTTTTGTTCCTGTGTCCCACTCTCTTGCTGGACAAGAGAGAACTTTAGAGCCAGAGTCTACGACAGTGAATAATGCTGCTATGGACACTTCATGTACAAGTTTTTGCATAAACTATGATTTTAATTCTCTTTGGTATATACCTAGTAGAATTGCTGGGTCATATGGTAATTCTATGTTTAACTTTTAAAAACAAAATTTTCTTTATTGAACTATAATTAACATACAGTGCTATATTGGTTTCAGGTGTACAATATAATGGTTAAACATCTCTATACATTACTCAGGGCTCATTACAAATGTACACTTAATCTCTTTTATCTATTTTCCCTAACCCCCGTACACACCTCCCCTCTGGCAATCACCAGTTTGTCCTTTGTATATTTGCTTTGTATATTTGCATATGGGTGAAATCATATGGTATTTGTCTTTTTCTGTTTGACTTGTTTCACTTAGCATTAAACTCTCCAGCTCCTTCCATGTGTTTGCAAATGGCAACATTCTTTTTTTTTTCTAATTTTTAAAATTTATCTTTGAGAGGCAGAGAGAGAGAGAGGGAGAGAGACAGTGCCTAAGCCGGGGAGAGGGGCAGAAGGAGAGAGAGAATCTTAAGCAGGCTCGGATGCTCAGCACGGAGCCCAACATGGGGCTTGATCTGCTGACCCTGGATCATGACTTGAACAGAAATCAAGTCAGATGCTCAACCAACTGAATCACCCAGGCACTCCAACATTCATTCTTTTGTATGGCTTAATAATATTTCAGTGTGTGTGTGTGTGTGTGTGTGTGTGTGTGTGTGTATACCTCTTCTTTATCCATCCATCTGCCAATGGACACTTGGGTTGTATATGTCTTTTTTAAGGAACTGTCAAACTGTTTTCCAAAGCAGCTGCACCACTTGACACTTCCACCAGCAATATGTGAGTTTCCAATTTCTCCAAATCCATGCCAGTTCCTGTTGTCTATTTTTTATTATTTTTTTGTTCATGAGTTATATTGTGCTTTCTTTGTCACCAAACATGGCCTTCTTCCTTTCTTAGTGAATTCTAAATAGAATCTTCCTGGCTTATGGAAATCACTTAGGAAAAATAGTCATATTATTAGCCATTATTAGTATTATGTTCTTTTGAGATGGATTAAATTGTGTCTTTCCTCTAGGATTTTATTCCCATCTGCTTTGAATAACAGTTTGCAAATTAATATAACATGAATTTTTAGGGTCAAATAAAACAGGTTGTCATAACTCATACCTCCATTAATAGAATTATCAAATGTCTAGCAACTGTTATGTATTTCCAGGTTTCCTGTCAAAGTGCCTCGATATTAAGCCACATGATTATAGCCTTGAGAAATCTCAAGGAAAATGAAAGGGAGCAGAAAACTAACGGAGGGCAAATGTTTCAATTTTTGAATAGGCAAGAAGATAAAAGATGTTGCAGATTGGTGAGCTCTAAATTAATACCTTATGAAATTTCAGAAGAATTCATTAAGGAAATAGTTTGTGAAAAGGAAGTGGTGATTATCAAAAATATATAATGTTCACTCAGAACAAGATACGCCAAATTAATTTTCTTTCAGTTTTGCAAGGATTAATATATCAGAGGGTCAGAGAAATGTTGTGTTGAAATTCCTAGAGAAATTGAGCAAGGTGAGAAAATGGAATCCTTGTGGACATGCTGTGGGTTGTGTGTAACTATGTTTTATGAATAAATATCTAACCAATCATACTTTTATTGACCAGTTATACAAACAAGGCACTGCTAATGCAATGTGAGCAAAAACAGATATGGTACCTGTCTTCATACTGCTTTCTTCATAGTATTATGGGACAGTAGATCTTAACTCAGGAAGTGGGAGGAGGAAGCTAGCATTTTGAAAATACTGTAGAAAATGTAGGCTGACAAAAAGAAGAAAATCATCTGTAATTTTATCAATGAGAAATAACACTGTGGACACGTGGGAAAATATCCTTTCCCAGTTTTGTTTTGTTGTTCTAAACATATGGCCTTTTAAAAATATTAAAAAAATTTCAAATTCCAGTGTAGTTAACATACAGTGTTATATTCATTTCAGGTACACAATATAGTGACTTACCAGTTCCATATATTACTCAGTGCTCATCAAGATAAGTGAACTTTTGGGGGCATATGGGTGGCTCAGTCAGTTTGAGCATCCAACTTCAGCCCAGGTCATGCTCTCCTGGTTTGTGAGTTAGAGCCCCACACTGGGGCTGTCAGTGCGGAGCCTGCTTGGGATTCTCTCTCTCTCTCTCTCTCTCTCTCTCTCTCTCTCTCTCTCCCCCTCCCCTACTTGCATGTGAGTGCTCTCTCTCTCTCTCTCTCTCAAAATGAATAAATAAACTTAAAAAAAAGATAATTGAACTTTTAATCTCCTTCACCTAGAAAATACACACATCTGGCACTCACTCTGGGAGGTTCTGATTCTGGGCAGACCCAATAGTTTAAAAAAGCTTCCCAGAGGGGTTCCTGGTTGACTCAGTTGGTTAAGCATCCGATTCTTGATCTCTGCTCACTCTTGATCTCTGCTCAGGACATGATCTCATGGTTTGTGAATTGGAGCCCCCACACCAAGTTCCATGCTGTCTGCTTGGGATTCTCTCTCTTTCTCTCTCTCTCAAAATAAATAAATAAATTTTAAAATAAAAAAAAAAAGAACGGTGCAGTGGACTACCATAAATTTCCCTCATGAGATTTTCTTAACCAAGGATGTGCATTAAAATTCTCTGGGAAGCTTTTTTTCTTAAAATTTATTTATTTATTTAGAGAGGGAGTGCATGCACAAGCAGGGGAAGGACAGAGAAAAAGGGAGAGAGAGAATTTCAAGCAGACTCTGCACTGTCAGCATGGAGCCCAGCTCAGGGTTCGATCATGAGATCATGAGCTGAGCTGAAACCAAGAGTCAGACACTTAACCAACTGAGCCACCCAGGTGCCCCTGCACTGTTCTTGACTTGATTCTACCTTGAACCACTTTCCAAACTGAACAACTAATAATGTCAGAATAATTTCATATATACATCTATAATTGCTCACATTAAAATAGAATTAAATAGAATTAAATGAAAGAAACTGTTGAGGAATTTTCCTACTGCTTTATATTTTATTCACAAATTATCAGAGCTGGATTCTAGATCGTGTCAGTGAGATGTAAAATACAGAGCTGGCTTTGTAATGGTCATCACTGCTGTTCAGAAACAGTCTAGTTTTCACCCCTTGTTACCCATGGTAGGAGTGCACTTCCCTGCCCACTTGAAGTGAGGTCATGTGACATTACTGTAGCCAATAAAACGTGAAGCATTAAGTCAATGGTGCTTCACCAGATTCTTTTTTCCTTCGGTTTGGCTACTGGCAACATTCAACAGTGGTTGTTCAACTGGTCTAGGTTTGCCAGTGACTACAATGAGCCGAGTCCCTCTGCAAACCCAGACTAATCCTTTAGCATGATTAAGAAATTAATTTGCGTTGTTTAAAGATATTGTTTATTTCCTGCAGCAGTACCCTGCCTATCCTGATACAGAATTCTAGGGTGAGTTTGTAACAGTATGACATTTAATGGTGAGTAGTGTAAAGCTCTACAGTTGAAAAGATAAGGGGGCGCCTGGGTGGCGCAGTCGGTTAAGCGTCCGACTTCAGCCAGGTCACGATCTCGTGGTCCGTGAGTTCGAGCCCCGCGTCGGGCTCTGGGCTGATGGCTCAGAGCCTGGAGCCTGCTTCCGATTCTGTGTCTCCCTCTCTCTCTGCCCCTCCCCCGTTCATGCTCTGTCTCTCTCTGTCCCAAAAATAAATAAACGTTGAAAAAAAAAAAAAAAGATAAGTATTGTAGAGTGTCAAGTCTAGAAACGAATGCATATTTTTGCTCTTTTCTAGCCTGAGAATCACCTTGGAATTACTGAATGCATATCCATCCCCTCTGAGAGTGTGTGCAATATGTAGATGTGAGATGAGCTGCTATAGTCATTTTGCCATGTCGAGAGAAGCTGGTCCTAAGCTGAAGCAGATGCTACTGAAGGCAGAGTAGAGAGGGGAAGAAGGATGGGTCCTGAATGATATCACTGAGTTGCTGGAACAACTAACCCTGATGACTGTCATGACAGTCCACTGACAGAAGTCAACACATCCCCTATGTTTAAGCAATGTTCTGCTATGTTTTGTGGAAGCCTCAAAGATGTGCTGCCCAGATTCCCTTTCAAGGAAGGACTTGCTGCACAGTTCCAGGGAGTATGGCCAGCAGGCAGGCCCCAGCTTTCAGATTCTCTGGGGTCTATCTCAGCTGCAGAGAGCTGCCTTGCTTGAAATTATACCCTTCCTGAGGGAGACAGCATCCAATACAAAGGGCCATTTCAACCTGCCACAGGATACTCTGATGGGCATCACTCACTCTACAGCTCTCTCCCAAGTAGGCTGAAGATTCCTTTGACCTGAATAGCAGTTCAACATCTTCCTCAGCAAACCCTGCTCCTGCCCTTCCCTAATAAAAACCCCCATCTTCATATCAGTGTCTACTCAAAAACAGTCTGTGACAAGTTTTCTGTAACAACAGCCTAAAGCATCCAAATTGAGATCCCATGGGATAGTTTGAACTTGGTCTTGACTAGAGGAAGGGAAATGCACTCATGATTTTATTTTTAACTTTGTGTTGTGGAAATTTTCAAGCATATACAAAATACAGAAAGAATATAATGAAACCCAATATACCCAACTTCAAAAATATCAATATATGACTAATCTTTATCATCTGAACCCTTCCAATATTGTTTTAAAATACATCTCAGACACTACAGGATTTCATCTATAAATACCACAGCACACTGATGTTTGCTTTGAGATGCAACGCAGGGTCCAACCCAACTCCTATCAATTGTCTCTTTTCTTCCTCTTTCTACCACCACATCTTTCAAAAGAGTATTTTAATAGAAGAAAAGGCAGCAATAGTAGGGATAAAAGGGCCCAGAAATAATCCTAAAATCTATTCATTCTTTCACTCATTCAACAAACATTTAAAGGCCTGTTATCTCCCAAAGTCTTGGGATATTCAGTTGTTACCCATATACATGGTTGTTCAGATAGGCAGTGTAATGATGTCTTCGTCAGATGAAGAAAGGAAGGAAGGAAGGAAGGAAGGAAGGAAAGAAGGAATGAAGGAAGGAAGAAAGAGAAAGAGAGGAAGAGATAGAGACAGAAAGGAAGAGAGAGAGATGGACAGAGGGAAGGTGGGAGAGAGAGAAAGGAAGGAATGAAAGGAAGAGGGAGGGAGGGAAGGAGGAAGAGAAAGCATCTCACCTAGTAGTCACAGTGGGAAATACATTGTTTTCTACTACACAAAACAAGAAAATGTTTACTCCAGGAAGGACCTTAAAGAGGAATTTGAGGCCCAGAGAAATGAAGTGATTTGTCTAAGTTCACGTGGCTAGTTAATAACAGATGTAGGCTTAGAACCCAAATGTTGACTCTAAGACCTATGTGAATTGTGATTGTTTCAAACTCTTAAAAATGTGCTTTGAGGGGCGCCTGGGTGGCGCAGTCGGTTAAGCGTCCGACTTCAGCCAGGTCACGATCTCGCGGTCCGGGAGTTCGAGCCCCACGTCAGGCTCTGGGCTGATGGCTCAGAGCCTGGAGCCTGTTTCCGATTCTGTGTCTCCCTCTCTCTCTGCCCCTCCCCCGTTCATGCTCTGTCTCTCTCTGTCCCAAAAATAAATAAATGTTGAAAAAAAAAAATTTAAAAAAAAATGTGCTTTGAAAGATTTTAAATATAATTAAAACATTTTTTTTGCGTTTATTTTTATCAAGTTATAGTATTTTGGTAGCAAAAGGGCAAAAGTATATTGATTGAAAGAAGGAACTAGATGAACCTATGATAATATTAACACTGAATTATTTTTTCCATTAAAAGTTCTGCCTCCCTGGGGTGCCCAGATGACTCAGTCAGTAGAGCATGTGGTTTTTGATTTCGAAGTTGTAAGTTCGAGCTCCATGTTGGATGTAGCGATTACTTAATGGAGGGCACTTGTTGGGATGAGCACTGGGTGTTATATGGAAGCCAATTCGACAATAAATTATATTAAAAATAATAAAATCTTAAGAAAAAAAAGTTCTGCCTCCCACACCAGATAGGAAGTTCCTCGAAGGCAGATTATTTTATTCATATTTGTATCCCAATGCCTGGCATGGTGTCTCTCCTGAATGAATGAATAAATGAATGAATGGAATCAAGAGGCTTAGATTCTAGAACTAGTCAGTTCTAGATTCTAGTCAGAACTAGTCTTTCTAGATTCTGATCAGTTCTCTATTGACTGCCACTGGCTAACTGTGATTTTCAGTAGATTATTTAATACCTATGGTCCACAGATACACTAAAAATGTCATGGACTTTTTTAAATGATTGAGTTGGAAAAAACTTTAAATTTCATCCACACCACTTACATTATTCTATGGGTCTATGGAATTACCTGATTATTTGGAACATAGACTTATTACTGACATTTCAATAATAATACCATGCTAGCTTTGTCATATTCCTAGAACAAAGATTAAATATTTACGAGAAATTCCTAGAAATAAAGAAGTCTAAATAAAATTTTGTTAAATCATTGGCAATGCATTCACAATCTTTCTGTTAACCTTTGGTTACTGCTTGGATCAGTTACTTATTCTTATCCAGCCAATTAAAACAAGATAGAACTCACAGGAGTGGATACTTAATCCCTCAGTTCTGGGTAAATATAAGAAATATGCCAGGCGAGAGGGGACTGTGTTTGAAATGAACTCAGCAGTGCCAGACCAGAACATTCAGATAGATGATCATCAGAACCATGTGATATCTGCTAGGTTACATTGCTCCTTCAGAATCATGTGACATCTGCTAGGTTACATTGCTCCTGCCTCTCTTGGACTGGGATTTTCCTAGTCCTTTTCACTTAAGAGTGAAGGTCTTGAAAGTGAACCTGCTTTTACCTAATTAACACCTTGAGGCAGATTTGGGAAATGGAGGAAGGTAGTGAGGATTTTGAGACTCCACTTCTAGTCCTAGCCCTGCCATTAATTGTGTGACTCTTAGTCAGTTGCTTCTTTGGATTCAGTTTTCCTTACTTGTAACATCAAGAGGTCAACTAAATTAAAGTTCTTTTCACTTCTTTTTTTTTTTAATTTTTTTTTTTTAACATTTATTTATTTTTGGGACAGAGAGAGACAGAGCATGAACGGGGGAGGGGCAGAGAGAGAGGGCGACACAGAATCGGAAACAGGCTCCAGGCTCTGAGCCATCAGCCCTGAGCCCGATGCGGGGCTCGAACTCACGGAGCGCGAGATCGTGACCTGGCTGAAGTCGGATGCTTAACCGACTGCGCCACCCAGGCGCCCCAGTTCTTTTCACTTCTAACATTCTGTGAGGTTTTTGTTGTAAGGATAAATTCTCACCTCAACTGGTCTCCAGTTTTTTCCTAGGTTAACTTTCTTTCTTCCACAATTTATTATCTCCATATTTTTGAGGGAAGAACCTAGGTTTTATTCACCTTTCTCCCAGTATCTAGCATAATAACCAAGCAGGTAGGTGATTTCAAATAGGGTTGAAGTATGTTCCTACACAAAATTCCACCTTTGGAGTTGCTCACAGTTCAGAGGAAGGTACCAAGTATCATTAATCACTTGATTACATGCTGAAGATATAACAGATAACAGGAAAACCGGTTCCAGCTTTCCTAACTACTTACACGTTCCAACAGGAAACAAGAGAGTGCTTCTAATGGTTAAGCCTCATTGAGCCAGAGTTTTACATGTATAATCTCAAGAAATACACCCCCCTCCATGTTCCAGGTAGAGGATCATCTCTGTTTCACAACGAAACGGGCACAGAAAGGTTAAGTGACTTGCCAAGGTAACACTCTTACAACTGAGAGGCAGCATTCGGAACTTGGCAGCACAGCTGCCCACGCTCCCAAGCACTCCACGGCGCGGAGAAATCGGTAAAATCACAACAATCTGTGTTCAAGGCACAGAGGGAGCATAAGAAACTTCAGAAGCCTGCAGAAGCTGGCAAAGAAGTCTGAAAAACAAAAAATGAACTTCTCCGAGCTGGATTATACAACTGTTTAGAAAAGCTGGCCGCAAGAGAACCCGATAAATAGGATCAGGAACGCTTTGGGATCCGGGGGAAACCGAGGAAGAAATCGGAAGTGACATCTAGCGGGGTTGGGCGCTGAGCGGGACTACCTGGCCTAGCGGAATTTCGGCCGGAAGTGATGCACAGGAAGTTACGCCCTGGAGGCGGTCCCTGGTGGTGGAGGGCGTCGCGATGGGAGGGGCGGAGCGTCTGTGGTCATCCTGGAACGTTGGATCCGGGGCAGGTAACCTGCGGGCCAAACTTGGACGGGGTCAGGGGTGGAAGTTGAGGTTGGCGGCCTAGCTTGCTGCAGGCCCCAGTTTGGGCAGGGAGAGGTGGCTTGCGTTAGGCTGGAGGAAAAGCTCCTTGCCGTGGGACTGCCCGGGGAGACACGGGTGCGAGGAACTTTGGGAACCGGGTTGTGAGGACCGAGGTCGTCGAGGAAATACAGGTTGAGACTTCAGGAATTGGTCATCGCCGGGGGTTCATGAGCTCCTGAGCCTTGGCGCTCTGGGGTTAGAGGTGGAGCCTGGGCATTGAGATGAGCAGATCTAGAGTTCATTTCTTACCCACTCCGACCCCCGCCTCCGTTCTGTTAATAGGGGACAGGTACTTCACCTCTTAATCCAGGGCAATGCCTTGCCACTATTGGGCATTCTTTAGATGTTGTTGGATGAATGAATAATTTAATATGAACGCACGAACCAGATTCTCACTGAGAAGGGAGAACTTCTCCCGAACTTCAGGATCTCTACCTGAGTGTGGAAGTGACTCCAATTTAGTTTGCTAGCCTGTGAATTACGAGGATGCTGAAGGAGTATTCAGAACACGATTGTTGTTTTGTGGGGTTATTGCAATTTAGAAATATTTGTCTTAATATTTTCGATGGTGGGCGTGGAGGATAAGGCGACTAATTTAGCTTCTTTCAGATTCTTTTACTTTTCTGGGAAGAACTTCCAGGTAATGATGGGGTAGGTAGGGGAGGTGGCCATCAAACGGTAAGCTGCAGGTGTGGCACGGAACTTTTAATTAGTGATATAAGTGCTGTCTTTTCAGCAATGTAACTTGCTTTCCATTTTTTCCATGTTTTCTTTCTTATATTGGGGTACTTCTTACATTTGAGAGGTAAATAAGAATTATTTCATAACAAAGATGAAAATATTAATTTATAAAAGTCCAGCCAGAGATTTCACCTGGTGTGTTCACATAACATCAACTCCTTACACACAGTTGTAGGAGGCATCCAAAAGAATGACTCCCAGGAGATTAAATTGTCTTCTCTATAAAATATTTGTTTAGGTGTCTTAAATGTGATGAAGAATGGGCACAGACCTAAAGAACAGGTGCTGTAACCAGATTGGTTTCGATTGTCAAATGAGAAAAAGTGTGGAGGATGGACACATCAGGCAGTGTAGTGGGATCTGGGCATGAATCATTATCTGGATGCAGTGATTCTGTTTATGGGCTTTGTGCTGTCTAATGTAGCTCCTAAGAGGTTCTAGAATCTTTTTAGACTGGATATAATGGAATAGGAAAACCTGAATGTATGCCTTTGTTTGTTTTTACAGAGAAGAAACTAGTAAGCATTTTTAGATTTAAAAATCCAAGGGGCACCTGGCTGCCTCGGTCAGTGGAGCATGTGACTTGATCTCAGGGTTGTGGGTGTGAGCCCTGTGTTAGATGTAGAGATTACTTAAAAATAAAATCGTAAAAAAGAAATTCAAGATATTTTTAAAAATAGGTTGAAAAAATCTAGAAGGTAGACATGTAAATACATTTTTATAGTCATTTAAATTTAAAAAGTTTGCCTGTCTTTAAAACTTGTTTTCCCAATTTCTGGAAAGTGTTGGTATCCAAATCATTACCATCTTTACATGTTCTCACTATGGTGCCACCTTTAGAATACATATAAATTTGGTACAAAGCAGTGTTTTGAGATCCTCTAGATTTTGTTAATAGTAATGTCTTACTTGAAAATATAGTTTTGCCACCTCACTCTGCTGTCCAAGGTCATATTCACTGATTTTGCATATCTAAATGTCTATATTCATAATAATAACTATCATAACTATTATTCATAGTAAGTTAGTGTCCAAGTGGTAACTTAAGTATGTGCATTGACGTTCTTGAGGTTTCAGTTTTGCAGAACACTGATATCAATGGACTCTAACATGGACTTCATTTAAAGAAATCCACCGACCATTATTGGACAAAAACATGAATCAATTTGTATTGTGGCATTCAAATCCTAGCACTTTGGGAAAGGTAAGTTGTTGACCATGTTTTATGTTAGGTGAGAAATAGAACAGCCTTGGATTGGTCTAGGTAATTGTAGGATTGTGTTTGGAAAATGTAGAATGAGTCTCTTCAAATTATGTTTTAATCTAGACCTTCCAGAGAGAAGTTTGTTCTGTATATATGAGGCAATGATTACCATTCCCTATAAAATTGATCAGAAATTAAAGAGATTGGCAAGTTATATTATTCCTGGAAGATTACTGCTCTACCCTCTTTTTTTTGGGAGATCCCTCAGCACATTAGGGCCTGATAGAATATATCAACTTGGGGATACCCTGTAGCAATAGGGCCTCAGATAGTCATTTAAATCATCTCACATCCAAGTTTGGCTCTGTAATAATATATGTACCAAGTCTTTTGGCCAATTTTACTTTATATGTTAGGTTAAAGCGAGAAAAGTAAAAAAAAAAAAAAAAAAAAAAATCTTTTTTTTCCACCCTTTATCCTGCTTTATTTATGCTCTTTTTTTTCCTTTAAAAAAAAAATCTCTTACATGATTCATTCTACAGGCCTTTTATCTTTCTGTCCCAGGGGTAAGCTTTCTGTTTTTTTTTTTTTTTCCTATTTCACCTTTCCTAGCTTAGGAGTTTAACTTTCAAATCCTTAACTTCTAACTTTGTGATCATGTTCAGCACCTTTTAATCACTAAGCATTAAACTTATAGTTTTTCCTGGTCTCCTTTGTAGACACACTGAGTGCTTTTTTAGAATTTGCTCAATTCCAAAACCAGCCAGTACTTCTAGGAGTTCATCTTTCATACATATTTGTGCTTGCATACAAAAATTTGTATATAAAGGTATCATTACCATATTATTTAAAATTAAAAAAGCAAAGTAGGAATAACCTAAACATCCCTCAGTAGAGGTCTGGTTAAATAAATGCCTTCATGCAACGTAGTACTTTGTAGCTCTTAGAATGAACGAAGCAAATTCATAGGCAGAGATATGGCAAAACCTCTAAGATATATTGTTAACTGAGAAAAAAACGATATAGAACTCTTTGTATAGTATGTTTTCACTTTGTGTTTTTAAAAGCATGCATTTATATATATACATGCAAAATTTCTTTAAATCTATGTGAGAAACTATTGACAGGTACTCCTGGTAAATGGGACTATAGGTTTACAGTAAGAAGATGACATATTTTTTTCTGTGTACTCTTTTTGGTGGATTGAATTTTCAATTATGAACATGTTTTTATAATACTAAAGAACAAACAAATGACAAGGCTTCAGCCTAATTTAAGAATTATGGGAGCCAACAAATATTCCTATGACTTTTGTCCTTATAATTATTTGCATCATTCAGAGGGAGTAGGGTTGCCTAAGTGAGGTAACATTTTGTCGGAGCTGCATGGAAGGTTTGATGATATTATTATAGGCTTTTAATCTTGAATTTATACTCACATAGAATTTATAGCATGTTGCTGACCTCACTAGGTAATATGGATGTTACCTTTCTTTGCAAGCTAGGTTTGCATTATATGGGCATGGTTCTTCTGAGCCTCTCAGTATTACTGAATGTGATGGACTTTGTTTTATTTGAATTGCAATTGAAGGACTCTACTCTTTAGACAAATCTTAGTTATTCTTTTACTTTGTCTTGATGTTTAGAGCTGGTTTAAAACATTTCAAAGAATGGCTTATTCTCTCTGTTAGCACAATCAGTAAACCACAAAGAATAGTTTGAAGTGACTGATTATTTGTCATGGGACTCAGCAAAAATTTCTCGTGACATTTACTTCTCTAGCCATCTTTGTCTTTCCACAGTTTCACTGTGGGAAATTTGGAATAGTAATAGGTGAATACAAGAAATTTAAAGATATAATAATCTTCATTAGTAAAGGGATTTTATTTGAAACTTGCTTAAGAATAGGCTTTGTAAGATACATACCTCTAGGATACCACCGATTGTGTATTTCATGAAATCAAAATGAAGGCCACTTATCAGGGGGACTGAGTGATGATTAATGCAATAGAACAGATTATGGTATGTTAGGTGTTTTATACATACTTTGGCAGAGTATTTTGCATATAATCCTTTAAGTTAAATGATGCTTTGCTTCTTGAGGTCAATGAGATTAATCACTACAAGCCACAAAGTGGAAATCATTGGGCAGGATGCCTAGAGTTGGACTCCTTTTCTTGCAATGAATTGAATCCAAGGGTAGATTGTGTTTTCCAGAGTCAAGATGGATATGGTAAAGGTAACACATAGAAAGAAAGGAGCAGGTGAACAGGAAAGTTACATGTAGATAACACAGAATTGGGGAAGATACATGTATATGTGTTTGTCTATGCATATAGATATGGATTTATAAAATGCATATATATTTTATTTTACACATAGTGTATATAAAATGTATATAAATGTATACAATAATAATGTATATAATGTATATACAATTTTCTGTAAAACCAGAAGTTCTGGATAGAAAGATATCCAGTTAGCACAGGAGGAAAAAAAAAGTCAGAATTTTAAGACCTCAGAGCTGGGCCTGTCGTGGGCTAATTCATGATTATGAGAGCAACTTAAAGAATTTGGGATGTTTTAAGATCATTCACAAGTTCAAGTGATGGCAAGGTAGATAGAAGCCTGAGAGAAAATTAAAATCTAGCTACATGTAAGATTATGGATGAAGGTATGTCTTAAGGTTCTGTTCTGTGGTATTGTTTTGGGGAAGAGAAAAGAAAGGAGCACTCAAAAATATATGGCTGTTCAATTTGAATTTGAGCTCGGACCATAAGTCTTTACTACCTTTCCAATTGTGTATGACCAAGATGGATGAACTAGATCCACTAACTAACAAGACATTATTCTACAGAACCTGATTTCATTGTTATTTATACCTTGAAGAACACAAGAATTGTTTTTAATCAGTTTTGTGATTATGTAAAAGGATAACTGTGGTGATCTAGCTGGAGGGGACTGGACCATTTTGTTCAGAAAATAGAAGACTTTGGAAGAGTTGGAGAAACTGTAGGCTAGGAAGCATATTTGTCTGTTGTTTGAGGCCAAATAAAGGTAGGAAACTAGTCAGCAGGGGAGCAGATTGTGTCTAGAGGCAGTGAACTTGAGGTCATTAGGGCTGCTTAAGCAGAGATTGAACCTTGAACATCAGGACTGTTGTATAGGGGGTTCTCATTGTATGGGAGATTGTACTAGATTATTATAAAGGTTCCTTTCAAATCCTAAAAATTTCTTTTTATACTGCAATGAAGTATTTATCACAGTATGAGTATACATTCTATCATCCCTGTCTTTAAAGTTTTTTTAAATATTTATTTATTTTTGAGAGAGAGAGAGAGAGCGTGCGCAAGCAGGGCAAGGGCAGAGAGAGAGAGGGAGACACAGAATCTGAAACAGGCTCCAGGCTGCAAGCTGTCAGCACAGAGCCCAATGCAGGGCTTGAACTCAGGAACGGCGAGATCATGACCTGAGCCAAAGTCGGACGCTTAACCAACTGAGCCACCCAGGTGCCTGTATCATCCCTGTCATTAAATACTGATAGCTAACTTATCCACCCATCACTTACCCACTAATCTCAACTTACCTAAACCAGGAAGTAAATTTAAAAATTACCTGACTTGCCAAATTTTAAGACGCAAAACCCATAGGCTTTTTCTTAGGTCCTTAGTCAGTTTATTGACTTTTTTTTAAAAGATAGTTCTAATGGGCTTAATTGACTGGTATCTTACCCCACAGTATGCTAGAAGCAGCAAATTGTGAGTGGGCCAAGTGCTATTGTAAGTTCAATATATATCCATGCTAATAATGGTGATGACATGTGTAACAGCCTTTTTTTTATTATACAAGTGACCCATGTCCACTTGACAAAAACTAGAATATAGAAATATATTTTGGGGTGATATAAATATAGACATATATATATTTATATTTATATATCACCAAAAGGGAAATAATCACCTATAATCCCCTACCATTATTAATATTTTAGTGGTATGTTATTTTTAAAGTCCTTTGACATTCCTGCAGGATGTCACTTTGGAGTAGTGACTGCTGAAACTGATTGTACATTACTCCTGTCTGGAAACTGAAATTAGTCACTATCCTTTCTAATCAGAACATGCAGTGAAAGATTGTGACATGGCAGAATGCTGATTTGAAGAAAGCCTTAGTCTTGGTCGATTTTGTTGCACTGAAACCAGTTTTATATTAGTGGGTATAGGTTGATGGTCTTGAGACAGAGGGCCTGAGTTTGAATCCTAATTCCACTAGTTACCAGCCAGGTAAACTACCAGATTTTCTTAATTTTCGTGTGCCTCAGTTTCTTCCTTTGTAAATTGAGGATAACACAATTATCAAATTCATAAGATTGTTGTGAGGGTTACATAAATTAATCTACATAAAATTCTTAGAGTAGTGCCCAGCACAAAGTATAAAATCAGTATATATTAGTTGCTATTATTATTGTTAATTTTTAAAAGCTTAAAAGTTTTCTTGGAAAAAAGGCAGGTTTATAGGAGCACATAAAATAAAAAGAAACGAGCACTAAGGTAGTCAGTGAGATTTACTATATGTTTTTCATTAAAACCTGCAAACTGGTCTGAATTTTTCCACTGTATGGTGTTGTCTTTTCTCCCTTGTTAAATATTTTCAAACCATAATATTCCTAGTTCAGTTTCTTTCTGTACCCCACAAAAGCAACCTTATTTTATGCTGTCTCTTCCAACAAATATTTTGGCCATGCTTTCAAAGATCAAAAGCTGTTTTAGACTATCAAATACCGTGGCTAGTGATCAGAGAGATTCAGGAAATTATCATTAAGTCAGTTTATCTGACTACAGCCCCGGTTGGTTCTATAAGAAGTTTGATTTCTGCAATTTGAAGTGAAGAATATTAATTAGATAAGCCAGTGAGTATATTTAGCCATTCTGTATACTATATCTCTTAAAATCTTTGTTTCCTTTTCTTTTTCTTTATTTCACTTGGGTTTTCTCTTTCTATTCTTTCAGCATGGTATCTGGTAGTCTGACTAATTATTGGCCAAAGAGTTAAAGCTTTTCAGAACCCTTAAAAAAATTGATTAGGCTTGCTAGTAGAATTTGTGTGTGTGTGTGTGTTTTAAGCATCAAGTACACATTTTTGAAGACCGTGGGGCCCTCCATCATTATGCATTCAAGATTTGAGTTTGAATAACTTCATCAAGACTTAGATCCTCTTCAAAAGCCTCAAGTTTCATCTGCATTAAAGCTCTCCATTGAATCCTCTTACAAAAGTAAAAGCTTACAGGGACTAAAATCCACCAAAGCATTCCATTTTATGTCCTTTCCTCTGATTTCTCTTCAATTTCCTTGGCCTTTACGGTCTTTCATATTGCTTATGTTCCTTCAGATTGGAGCCAAGGAACAGTGCCTTCCAAAAGAATATATATCCAGTGGCCATAGTTTTCATCAGTAGAGAAGCATAAACTGGGCATGATAAGTTTAGAATCAGGTCTTTTGTTGTAGCCTATAAAAACCTGAATCAACAAAAAGCAGTGAGAGTGAAGTAGTAAAAATATTTGAGGTCAGATTATATTGTCAGTGGCTTAGAGAGAAGAGCCCTTGACCTAAAAGTTAATGATGCTTATTCTCTGCCTCTTACTAGATATTTTGTAACTGGGAAAGTCACATACCCTCTCAACCTTAATTTCATCTGTAAAGTAAATCTGATAATATCTTCCCTGCCTACCTTCCAGGGTTGTTGTGAGGGTCAAATGAAATAATGTATATAAAAAGGACTTTTATATAAATGTGCAGTATAGACATAGAGTCCTGTTACAAGTCATTCCCTCAGGTCTTGGGCCTGGGAAGGTAGATGATTTAAGCACATTGAAAGTGGACACCACATCCAGGCTATATACATGGGAACAAGGCTATGTTAATTTTTGTTTTCACTGAGTACTCAGAGTACTCTTGCAGGCTAATTCTAAGAAGGAGGAAAACTGTAAATTTCCCTAAAATTGTAAGTTAGCATTTATATTGCTCTAGAGCAGTTATGTGTTGTAATACATTCGTAGCTCACAACATTTGCCTACTAAGTTGTGACCAGCACTTTTTTTTAAGTGAAGGAACGTAGAGCAAAAAATTCCACCCTGCATCCCACACAGTAAGAGTACAGTAATGTGTATGTGTGAATGTGTGTGTGTTTGTATTTGTGTACTTCGTCATAAATAAAATGCATTTTTTTCCTATGAGTTGCAGTCGCTGATCCAGGTGTCTTATTTTCGCATTAATGCTTTTCTACCCGTTTGGATTCTTAGGACACCGTTTCTTTTTTACTTCATACTACTGCTACTTGTGACAAAGGAATTGACGATTAATATCACTCTGATTTTTAGCCTAATTAATGAGATTTTTTTCATTTCAGAGCACAAAGAAAGCCTCTAGGCCTTCTGGGTATTTTATTTAATATTCTAATACCATCAACTTTGACACATCAACTCTTAAATGTTAAAAACATTTAAGGTTGGTTCAACCTGATACTAGTAGAAAGATTGTATCAAATGTATTTTCTTTTAAAAATCTTTTGCTTTGGGGCACCTGGGTGGCTCGGTCGGTTAAGCATCCGACTTCGGCTCGGGTCATGATCTCGCGGTCCGTGAGTTCGAGCCCCGCATCGGGCTCTGGGCTGACAGCTCAGAGCCTGGAGCCTGTTTTGGATTCTGTGTCTCCCTCTCTCTCTCTGCTCCTCCCCTGTTCATGCTCTGTCTCTCTCTGTCTCAAAAATAAATAAACGTTAAAAAAAAAAATTTAAAAAAAAAATCTTTTGCTTTTATCTTCTTGGCCTAATGGAAAACAAAAAACTCCCATTTAGGTTAAAATTGTTTGAGGACTCCAGGGAGACAGGCTATAGAGAATATAGTTAGCACGACTAGGAGTTTGATGGTCTCTAAAAGAGAAAATGTCAAGTTGTCTTTCTTTGAGTGACTAAATTTATCTTTAATGACTTAAGTAAGTCACCAGTATTATTCAACTTTTCCTAAAAACAGATAATCCACTTTTTTGGTGACAGCATTGGTAGGAATAAGGTGACTTTTAAAGAACTAATTCTTTAGTGCTATAGTGTACTGAAAATTTATATTTGGTGCCTTGGGATTATTTACTTAAACTTTGATGGAATGCTGTAGAAAACATTGATGTTCCCTGCTTTGTAAGCATGTATAATGTAAATGTGCTTAAATCATGTGTATAATTTGTATTATATAAATCTGTATAATACTAGCAACATGAATATTTATCAGAAGATTTAAGATGTAGAATCCAGCTGCTTCATTTTGCTGAACAGTCATAGCCAAGTTTCATACATCGGTGGAAACAGAACAAATTGCATAACTTGTGCAATTTGTGTATAACAATTGGCAGCAGTGGCATATAGGCTTATTAGCATATATGATCAGCTTTTTCTTATTCCTCCTCTGCAGAAGGAATCACATCGGTATCTATATTCTCTCTGTGAAGGAGATAGGATCTATCTACACAAAAAGTCAAGAAAAGTAGGCAACCTCAGCCATTCTTGACTTTCTTCCTCAACTCTCAGGAATTTAATCCATCATCATATTCTGTTTTTTCTCTCTCCTAAGTATCTTTCAAACTCTCCACGTCTTTCTAGTCCCACATCCACTACACTTATTTACACCTCCATTATCTTTGCCCTCACTTCTTTAATAGCTGATTGGCCTGCTGTACACACTCCTTACTCCTCTAATCTCATTGCTTTTAGAGTCATCTTTAAAAAAAATTTTTTTAACGTTTATTCATTTTTGAGAGAGAGGGACAGAGCACAAGCAGGGGAGGGGCAGAGAGAGAGGGAGTCACAGAATCCGAAGCAGGCTCCAGGCCTGAGCTGTCAGCACAGAGTTGGACGCGGGCTCGAACTCATGAACTGAGAGATCATGACCTGAGCCGAAGTCGGAGGCTCAACCGACTGAGCCACCCAGGTGCCCGTAGAGTCATCTTCTAAAAATACAACTCTAATTTCTTTTGAGTCATCTTCAAAAAACACAACTCTAGGGGTGCCTGGGTGGCTCAGTCGGCTAAGCATCTAACTTTGACTCACATCATAATCTCAAGATTTGTGGGTTCAAGCCCTGTGTTGGGCTCTGTGCCTAGGAAAATCCTAGTAAATAGTATGGATTCAGTAAATATTTGCAGACTAATGCTTCCCACAACTACCACTTTTTTCATTTAGATATTTCAGATACTGTACATTCTTCTAATTTATGTAATTTCTTCTCTTCAGAACCTTCCAGTTGCCTCTCATCTCATTCCATTTATAAGCCAGAGTTTTTATGATGGTCTCCAGGGCCTTACCTGAGCTGCCTTTGCTCTCCCCTTATCTCTTGATCATCTGATGGTCTCCTAGCTGACCCTCAGAAACACAAATCTCTGTTCTGCCTTGGGAATTTGGTACTTGATATTCCCTGTGCCTGAGATGCTCTTGCCTTAGATATCTATGTGGGTTTAATCTCTCATCTTCAGTTCCTTCACGTCATGGTTTGTCCCCTCAATAAGTCCCTCTCTGACCATCTTATTTAAAATTGTAACCTCATCACCACCCCATGACATTTCTCTTCCCCTTCCCTGCTTTATTTTTCTCCATGGTACTTACCTCTGACTGACACACTATTCAGCATTGTTTCTCCCCAGCACCCAGAACAAGAGGCAGGTTGTAAATTTGGCTTATTAAAGAATTTAACTTGATCAGAAATGATCATTGGACTGGAATAATGAACTTTGTTCTGTGGCACAGGTCACAGACATTGGGGTCATACATAGAAACCCAGAAAACCTACTTGATTTAACAATAGGAAGTCATGAAATTACTCTTCTTTTAAAAATGTATTATTTATTTATTTATTTTGAGAGAGAGAGAGAGAGAGAGAGAGAGAGAGAGAACACACACATGAGTCCAGGAGGGGCAGAGAGAGGGAGAGAGAATCCCAAGTAGGCTCCATGCTGTCAGTGAAGAGCCAAACTCAGGGCTTGACTATGAGATCTTGGCCTGAGCCAAAATCAGGAGCCAGATGCTTACCTGACTGAGCCACCCAGGCGCTCCCATGAAATTACTCTCCTAGAAAGAACTTGCTATCTGTATTAGGAAATTCTCCATTGGTATAAAACATGAACAGTCTGTCCATAATAAAGCCTCTGCTACATCTGAGGGATGACAGTCATGGCCACCATGCTTATATTGTGTGCAGGACATTTCTAAGGTTGATTCAAACTTAGTAATGGAATAATTTTGAAAGTCCACTGTCAAAGAAACCTACCAGGACATTAATTATTCTAGTTTCTCTGACTCTAATCATGAGATAGTATGAGATTCCAGTGGTTATGGCCTCCTTCCTCTTGAGGTGGAGAATTGGCAACTTAGAAATTGATTTTTCATGGGTGCCTGGGTGGCTCAGTCGGTTAAAAGTCCGACTTCAGCTCAGGTCATGATCTCGCACTTTGTGGGTTGGAGCCCTGTATAGGGCTCTGCCCTGACAATGCAGAGCCTGCTTGGAATTCTGTCTCCTCCTCTCCCTGCCCCTCCCCCACTCACACTCATTCTCTCTCAAAATAAATAAACTTAAAAAAAAAAAAAGTTTTCATTCTGCAGTATATACATGTATCAAATGATTGCCCTACACTTTAACCAATGCAAGGCTATATATGTTAATTATATCAATAAAACTGGAAAAAAAGAAATAGACTTTTATATAATTAACAATTGAATTGAGGTGAAGGATTGGGAGTAAAGCAGATGAATTAGACTTCAAGAAATCTTTCATCGATATAGTAACCAAAATGAAAGTTACCTGGTGTGTATGTGCGTGCATGTGTGTGTGCATTTGTGTATGTGTGAAGTTAAATGGGACATCATAGAGTACATGCCTTTGTGTTCATGCGATGTATTCTTTCCCAATTCTGTTTTGTCTTTTTGCCATTTAAAACTGAGTCTGAGAATTGTGGAGATCACTGTAGGTCAGAGATAAACAGGGGATGTGTGTGAGTGTAGACTGCAAGCCTTTCATTTAACTGCAGTACTTTGTTAAACAAGGCTGGTATTTTGAAGCAAAAGATGAGAATATTTAGCTAGGTGGGGTTCCACTGGCAAAATGTGCTCTTCTTTGATTTTTTCTTCTTTTTTACCTTTCTCCTTTCTATCTTTGACCTGGACATAAACTGTACTTTTTGAAATAAAATCTTCTGTTCTGCCCTGCTTTTCAGGATTGAAAGAGGAGAACTGAACCAACATTAGACTTAGAGCAATAATGAAAATGTATATTTTTGAAAACTCATTTATGCTCCATGTTTCTCAAAAAAAAAAAAAAAGAATACGAGGAGACATGTTGGTATACAGTTGATAGTTGCTCATAGTACTCTCTGATTTTTTTATTTCTGCAGTATCAGTTGTAGTATCTCCTCTTCCACTTTGGATTTTTGTTTGAATTTTCTCTTTTTTAATTTTTCTTCATGAAGCTAAGACTTGTCAATTTTGTTGATCTTTTTAAAAATCAGCCTTTCATTTTGTTAATTTTTAATTTTTTTCCAAATTTTGTTTATTATTGCACTCATTTTTATTATTTCCTTCCTTCTGCTAATTGGGTTTAGTTTGTTCTTTTTCTAGTTCTTTAAGTTAGGTTATTGATTTGAGATCTTTTTTCTTCTTTATTTTTTTTAACTTTTAATCTTTCTTTCTTTCTTTCTTTCTTCCTTTCTTCCTTTCTTCCTTTCTTTCTTTTTTCTTCTTAAATGTAGGCATTTACTGCTATAAGCTCCATTCTTAACACTGCTATTGTTGCCCCCTATAAATTTTGGTATGTTGTGTTTCTGTTTTCATTTGTCTCAAAGTGTTTTCTAATTTCTTATGTGATTTTTTTTCTTTGACCATGGTTAAGAGTGTGTTGTTTAATTTCCACATATTTGGGGATTTTCCCATTCGTTTTCTTCTGCTCTAGAATTTCTGTTTCTGTCTTTGTTGGTGTTCTCATTTTGTTCATGCATCATTTTCCTAATTTCTTTTATTGGACCATGCTCTCTTTTAGCACAGTGAGCATCTTTAAGATGATTGTTTTGCATTTTTTGTCAGGTAATTCATGCACTTCCATCCCTTCAGGATCAGTTTCTGAAGATTTATTTTGTTCCCTTGACTTTGGGCCACGTTTCTGTTTCTTCAGGGAATTTTGCTGGGATGTGTGCATTTGAAAAAACAGCTACCTCTCTCAGTTCTATGGACTGGCTTCATACACGGGGAGACTTTCATCAGTCAGCCAACTAAAGATTCTGGAGACTTCTCAAACTTGGCATGGGTATGCATCTTCTCTGGGCTTGTTTGCGTGCCTTCCCAGTTAGAAAGGTTCTCCAGTTGCTTTTTCAGGAGCTGGTAATCTTTTGCTCGCTCTGATGTTCGTCTGTGGTATTGTAGGCTTTCTGGTGCAAGAGCTCAACTCTGTGTTCTCCCATTTCCAGTGACCCCAAGGCATCCATCCAAAGTATGCCTCAGCATTCCAAGTCAGATGAGACAAACCAGTCTCTCAGGCAGTCTTTCGAATATTTGGAATGTTCTGTTCTTCTCATTCTGATGGAGTTGCTGTGGATTGGGTGTTTACTTCTGATCACACAGAAGTGTACCACCTTGGGGAAAGGGCTACAACAGGTGAAATGAAATGGCTTTCTTACCCATTCAATGTGGCTGTTCTTGGGTGTGAGTTTTTCCGGGGTACTACAACTTCTTAACTGGTTTTTGGAGGCCACATACAGGCCTTTTAGACCATATATTGTTAAGTTAGTGTCTCATTGGGGGAGCTAGATCTGGGGCTTCCTATTTAGCCATCTTACTGACCCTGTCAGCACAGAGCCCAATCCAGGGCTTGAACTCACACAAGATCATGACCTGAGCCAAAGTCAGATGCTTAACCGACTGAGTCACCCAGGTGCCCCACCAATGATTTTCTTGTGTGAAGCAAAAATCTTAAGCCACTGGGGAAGGGACAGGAAACTTTGTTTTTCAGGGTCCAGGCAAAGATTCATTGCTTCTGAGGGTAAGGTAGAAGCAAAAGCTTTCTGCGCTGGGAGGTACAGGAAACTCTCCACCATTAGCTGCTGCTACTACTACTTGTGGTTAGTATGGGGTCTGGCGTGCTGGAGGGTTTTTTGCAGTGTTCCCTTATAGATACAAGGCAGAGTTTCACTGCCACGGGGGGTTGGGAGTGTCTATACCTGAGGCATAGACGTATAGGGCCTGCCTAAGACTGAGGCCAGACCAAGAGAACGAACACACTTAACACTGAGTAACAAACAACAGCAGTCTATCTCTTCAGAAGGGGCAAGGATGCAGAGAAAGAACCCCTTCTGTGGCACAGACATGCAGTGACCACTGAAAGCTGAGTGTGGAGCAGCAACACTGAATAAAACCTGAGTATCCTGGGGTCCACACTAAGCACAAAGTAGCTGTTGCCCACTGCTGGAGGAAGAGGCACAGAAAGTAACTATAGCAACAATAAAACCAGCTCACCTACTGACTAGATTATGTCTCTTTGGAATTTCAGTTTACCTGGTTGCAGGACAGAAGAATAGGCATGCACATTTTTCCAAGAGTTACTATTCTTTTCCCTAGTTTGTATGGTTATTCTGTAGTCAGTGTGTGGCATTCAATCAAAAATTTAAAAATATATGAAAAAAACCCCATCCATTTTTAAGATACAAAGCAACGGACAGACCCAGCACCAGAGATGATTCATGTTGGAACTATCAGACAGGAACTTTAATTGTGACTAGTATGTTAAAGAATCTAGTGGAAAAGGTAGGACATGAGCATGAACAGATGAAGAATTTTAGCAGAGAAATATAAACTATAAAAAAGGGGAAAGAAGATTCAGACACATTTTTTAAAAATGTGGCGGCCCTTCATATTTGCTGAAGTGATCTATTAAAATGTTCATTGCATCACTGTTTTATTTTTTAAATGCTTATTTATTTCTGGGAGAGAGCACATGCATGTGTGCAAGCAGGGGAGGGGCAGAGGGAGGCTGGAGACAGAGAATCCCCAGCAGGCTCCGTGTTGTCAGTGCAGAGCCCAACATGGGGCTCAAACCCCTTTACCATGAGATCATGAGATCATGACCTGAGCTGAAGTCGGACGCTTAATAGACTGTGCCACCCAGATGCCCTTATTGCATCACTATTTTAAAAGAGAAAGAAAAAAAAGAAATAGCCCAAACATCTATCAAGAGGAAAATGGATGAATAAACTTTGCTGGGCTATTCATTCAAAGGCATAAATTCACCAATGCATTATAGAGCTTCTTACCTCAACAGGGATCAATCTCAAAAAGGAATGTTAAGTAAAATAAGTTTCAAAAGCACCTTATACATTTCATAAAGATGAAAAATAGTACTTTGGGGGGGTTGATAAACACTAGATTCAGAATAGTGATTAAAGTATTATAGAGGAGAATGTGAACTTGGAAGGGTACAGAGGGTATTTGAAAGTTTTTATATTTTGGAAACTATCTGACACAATCATGAAAAACATGAGATAGTGGTGGGAAAAGGGTGAATTATTGTCAAGTTACCTGTGGAGTAGAATAGGAAAGCTCTTTAGACTCTTAGGAGCTCTAGACACTGGCTCCTTTCTCTACACAGGCTCTGGATTCTAACCACGGAGGAACTACCTTGCTGAGTTTGTTAATCACTGTATAACAGTGAGTGCTGCTATGGTAATGCCCTGATTTGGGGCATGGGCCCTGGGTGAGGGAGGGGTAGGATATACTGGCATAAAATAACGTTTCTCAAATGGTGCGGTAGAGTACAGCAATTCCTAAGAGATCAAGACATAACCTACTACGGTTTACTTCCCCTCAGCATCGGTGCATCTCTGTCACTGAATTACTACCTGGCATTGTAATTATTAAATTTCTCCCTGTAGGGGCGCCTGGCTGGCTCAGTCACTTGAGCCTCCAACTCTAGCTCAGGTCACGATCTCACGGTTCATGGGTTTGAGCCCCGCGTCAGGCTCGCTGCTATCAATGCAAAGCCTGTTTTGGATCCTCTGTCCCCCTTTCTCTCTGTCCTCCCCCCTACTCACACTGTCTCTCGCAAAAATAAATAAACATTTAAAAAAATAATAAAAAAATACGTTTCTCCTTGTCCAACTAGACGGTTAGCTCTTCAAGCACTCATTCTCAAGCACATAGTAGATGCTTAATAAATATTTGTGGAAATGAGTGCCCCTTTCCAAGAGATGCAATAAAATTAGTAAAAGATAGGCAGTTACACCTCAGTACATTGAATATGTGGCCAAATGGGATCTTTTGCATAACCGATGGCTATATATTACCCTTTAGAACAATGGTTCTCAAACTTTAATATGCATCAGAATCACTCCAGAGGAGTAATTTAACAAAAATTAGGTGCGTGTGTGTGTGAACAAAAACATATTGGTAGGCCTTACCCTAGAGTTTCTGATTTAGTAGGGCTGGATGGGACCTGATAGATAATTTGCATTTCTAACAAGTTCCCATGTAATGGCGATGCTGCTGGTCCAGAGACAATAAGTTGAGAATCACTGCATTAGAAAAATCCTGGGAAAAAAACATGGAGATACATAATGAAAATAACAAAATCACATACCCTTTTCCTCCATGTATCATTCCTTTGGGAATACTTCCTAAAGAGATTTAAAAAAAAAAAAACAACAACAACAAAGGAAAAGGAAAAGACAAGCAAATTACTTAAAACACAAATTTTGCTACTCTGCCCTGTTGCAAATGGGGTATTAACCACCTCTGCTTCCAGATCCTAATCTGTAAAGTGGGGATAACAGTATGTTTTTAAACTGGAAGTATCTCCCAGGGTTGTTGTAAAGATTAAGTTGATTAGGTAAGTGTTCAGAACAATTTCTGGCTTAATATACATTAGCTATTACTGTTTTTGGTTAAGAAATTTCAAGACTAACCATAGAAGAAAAAAGAGGTCTGAGCAGAAGACATCAATATGGGAGTCATTAGGACAAAGGAGGTCAAGAAGAGAAAGCCCTGAACAACAACAACAACAACAACAACAAAGGGCTCTGAATATACTTTCCCTAATTTGTGAAAATGAAACTATATCCTAGAAGCCAAAACACTTCTTTTTACATTTAAGAGTTTACTGTTTGGTAGGTAACATCACATAAAAATCTTTGCATTGAATGGCTTATATTTTTTCTTTTCCAAAATGAAAATAACTTTATTGGAATCTTTTTGGTTATAAATATATGTGTGCCAAAATATATTAAAAATCATAAAAGGTGTTCTTAAAATCCCCTCCCTTGCCTGAGATGCCATTGTTTTAACTAATATGCTTTAAGACATCTGTCCATATTGCGTTGCGTCTTTTATTTATTTTATTTTTTATTTTTATTTTGAGAAAGAAAGAGAGTATGAGTGGAGAGGAGCAGAGGGAGAGGGAGAAAGAGAGAATCTTAAGCAGGTCCACGCCCAGTGCAGAGCCCAACCTCACAACTGTGAGATCATGACCTGAGCCGAAATTAGAGTCAGATACTTAGCCGACTGAGCCACCCAGGTGTCCCTATACTGCACCACTTTTTTTTTTTTAAGTTTTATTTATTTTTGAGACAGGGAGAGACAGAGCATGAACAGGGGAGGATCAGAGAGAGGGAGACACAGAATCTGAAACAGGCTCCAGGCTCTGAGCTGTCAGCACAGAGCCCGACGCAGGGCTCGAACTCACGGACCGAGAGGTTATGACCTAAGCTGAAGTCGGCCGCTTAACCGACTGAGCCACCCAGGCGCCCCTGCACCACTTTTAAAGAAAGCATTTTGGAATGTAAAGGTTAGGAAATAATTATGAATTGTTTATCTTACATAACTAATATTTCTAAACTAACAGCAAAAGTTTTTTTTTTTTTTTTCCTTTTTGCTAACCAGATGAGAACAGGGACGTGGAGATGGAAGGGGGTATGCTTGAGAGAAAGCAATTTGATTAAGTTTTCTTTCTTCCCTGCCTCTCGCCATCACATTTTTATTCCAACTTCCTCTGAAAAATCAGGGCTGCAGTTAGACATTGAATTACTATCCCATTCATTGTTCTTCCTAACTAGACGTAGGTAGCGACAGGAAACATTGTGAGCTTGGGCAAGAGGAACAATTCAATGGCTTCTAATTCTATCCTGTAACTATTGTGATGTCATACTAATGGATTAAAATTCTTTTTTTTTTTTTTTTTAATTTTTTTTTTCAACATTTATTTATTTTTGGGACAGAGAGAGACAGAGCATGAACGGGGGAGGGGCAGAGAGAGAGGGAGACACAGAATCGGAAACAGGCTCCAGGCTCTGAGCCATCAGCCCAGAGCCCGACGCGGGGCTCGAACTCACGGACCGCGAGATCGTGACCTGGCTGAAGTCGGACGCTTAACCGACTGCGCCACCCAGGCGCCCCTGGATTAAAATTCTTTAAGAAACCTGTAATACTGAGAAGATTCCAGGCATTATTATAAAATGGTAGAGAAATAGTCTAGGGACAATGTTCAAATGCAGTGATTCCTCTCCTGAACTTGCCCTGATAGTCTTTCCCCATTCACTCTACCCTTCATCTCGACTTCTGAGACACTGACAAGTTCTATAGAAACTCAGATTGTGAAATGTTTCATTTTTATCTATCCTGAACCAATTTTTGAGAGCAGGATAGATGACTGGGCTAAAATCCTAGGCAACATTTAATGTACTTTCATCTTCTGAAAATGAGGGAGAGAAGAGCCAAGGGTGAAACTAAGAGGTGTGGGGAAAATTTTTGTTGGGGAAGTCTTTTGTTTCTGTTCTAAATCAGCCCCACTGTTACTTATGACCCTATTGATTATTGGCGGTTTCGAGTTAGTTTCATAATTGCCACACACTGGAAAAGGCAGCGTGTCCAAAGCCTTGCACAATAAATCTGAGATAACTCCCTCTCAGTGAAAGTATTTTAAGAAATTCCAAAATAAAGCAAAATAAAAATGCCTTATATTATCTAGATTTTAAGATAGTTATTCTACTTGTGTAACTAATGTTTACTAGTTAACAGGAATTAATTCTTGGCTCAGATTCTCATTTCAGCCTGAAATGTTCAGTGTTTGACATGCTTAAAAACTGGTCTGTCTTTGATAACTTGAAGCTGTATCAAGGGCAACTTTCTTGAACAGGGTAAATATGTGAAGGTTTTCTATGTGTAACTGGCTCTATAAATATATAATCCCAAACACGTTTAAGTGATCTTTTCTTAAATAGCATAAGGAGAAAAAGAAGCCTTTCATTTTGTGTAAAGTTTATTGATTCATCTGTTATATAACGTCCAGGTTGAAGGTGCAGAGACAGATACCACTTGGCATACCATTCGAATGTATCATGTGAAAGTTTCTATTTGAAATTTCCAAACAGATACTCCAGAACTGACGGGGAATTCCAGCAAGGTCATTCATCCATTAAAACTTTAAAGGAAAAAAAAAAAAAAAGAGAGAAAAAAATTGGCTTTGTGTAAACATTAACCTATCTGCTGCTAGTTGTTGTTTTTTTTTAAGGGAGAGTTCAAACTGGATTTCTTTTATATTTCAAATAAAAAATAATAAATTTAATTAATTTGGAGGTTAAGGTTAATCTATTGGAGGTTAAGTGCTTATATCTCTTTTATATTGGCAAAATATCCACTGCTTAGAAAAATGGCTTTTCACTGTCTAGTCCTTAAAATAAAAGGAGACAGAGGACAGACAGAATTCTTAAAATGTTTTTATTGTGCTTTCCTTGGGAGTCATATCAGTTGAAACAGACCCAGTTCTTGCTCTTGAAGCTTTATAAACCTGCCCTTAAATGACATTGACAAACAGACAGGCATTTGACTAAGCAAACATTTGCTGGATATACATGATGAATTAAAGTATTGTCATTCTGTAAATGTCTTTTGTGTGGTCTAAATACACAATGAAATGTTGACTGTTTAGAAAATAGCAAGAGGAGTTATTCATCCACAGGCTGGCAGTTTATTCGGTCCTGATTCTTTAAATCCATATTTTAGTTAATGTTAAAATTTGTGTATATGGTGCCTCATAAAATGATAGCATATTAAACTTTGTTTTAATTTTAATTACTGTCTAGCTTTCAAATCTCTTATTGTTGCACTCATGTGTGAGTCTGTAGGGCCTTTGTGAAAGATTCAGGGCCTGACCTGCAGTGTTCTGTAGAATTTCATGCTTTCTGTTCCCTGCCATTCCATGTACTTCATACAGGGACAGCACATGCATTCACTGTCTACTTTTGGACAAAGTAGGGCTCTTATAAAAGATGCTTATTAAATATTGAGTAGATACACAATGTTTATAAAATATCTGTAGGGTTTATCGAATAACTATGTAGAAAACATATTACATTTCCCTATAGCCCACTTTTAAAAAAGCTCTGTTACCTTTACGTCCAATATACCGTATATAGTCCTCTCTTCTCCCAAACTTCTCTTGCTCCCTCAGAGGTAACTAAAGTTCTGAATTTTTTTTTGTTAATTTTCTTTTTTCAGTGGTTTTTATCACACACTGTGTATCCCCAAATGGTATATTGATTAGTTTAACATGTTTTGGAACTTCATAAAAATGGAATCCTATCATGTGTATTTTTCTGGGAATTTTTTTTTTTTTTTTTACTCAGAATTATATTTTTATATTTATCTGTGTCAATGCACATAGCTATTGCTCATTAGTTTTCACTGCTGTATAATATTGCATTGTACAAGTACTCCAGAATTTATTAGCAGATGAATTGATCGATAGACATTTGAGATGCACCAGTTTTTAGATACTACAAACATTGTTCCTGTATATACATATATTCCTGTATACGTATCTGCTATACATGTGCAAGAACTTCTCTGTCAATGTTTCTCAACCTTTTCCATGTCATGGCACACATAGGAAATGATAGGTAGTGTTTGTTTCACATGCTGCCTTAAAAGAACAAAGCCGTGTCTCTGGCCTGGGAGCTTCTGCTTGGCTGGAGAGCTGAGGAGAGCCATATCTGGGCACACCTGTAACCTATTTGTTGCCTACCTGGGCACCATGGCACAGCAGTTGAGAAGCTCTGCTAAGGGGTGTGCCTGAGAGTTGAATTGCTGGTTGTAGAAACATGCTTCAATTCTTTCAGGAAATACCAAATTGCATGGTGGTATTAATAATTCCACTTACCTGACATTCAAAGTGCATGTATTCAATTCACATTCATGAATATATATTTAAAAAAATTTTTTTTCAACGTTTATTTATTTTTGGGACAGAGAGAGACAGAGCATGAACGGGGGAGGGGCAGAGAGAGAGGGAGACACAGAATCGGAAACAGGCTCCAGGCTCTGAGCCATCAGCCCAGAGCCTGACGCGGGGCTCGAACTCACAGACCGCGAGATCATGACCTGGCTGAAGTCGGACGCTTAACCGACTGCGCCACCCAGGCGCCCCTCATGAATATATATTTAAGACGAAAAGGGAATCATTGAGAATTCTACCAATCTCATGATTATGAAGGTCAAGTGGGAAAAGAAAGTAATGTATTGTTTATTCCCTAGAGTATCAATTCAGATTTGCTTTCTCGAAATATGATAATGTCAAAATTCCTTTAAAATGAGACCGCAGAGAGTTATAGGCCATGGGTGGTGTTAAGAAGTGATAACGCGCCCCCATAGTTGTTAGTTGTTTTTAATCATGAGAGCCAACAGCCTGGGCTGAATGAAATACTTGTGAGAGCTGTCATTCTATATTCTAGGTTTAGCGTTGCATTAGCTTTTTTTTTTTTTTCTTAGCCTTGAAATGTAAGGGAGTGTATATAAGATGGAATATGAGAGGTGTTTGCTATATAACTTTTAGTTTAAAAACCCAAACACTTAGAAAAGAAGCTGGTTCATTTTAACCATTCTTAAAGTTGATTTTCTTTTAAACAGTAAAAATCTCTTAAGTATCAGAATTGCACTAGGATAAGAAATGATAATAATTTCTCCATTCACATGACATCAGAGTAGACCATTGATTTTACAAAAATCACTAACCCTAGATAGTTTTTCCATGACATTTTCTTTTTTTTAATGTTCATTTTTGAGAGAGAGAGAGAGAGAGAGAGAGAGAGAGAGAGAGAGAGAGAGAGAAAGGCAGAGAGAGAGGGAGACACAGAATCTGAAGTAGGCTCCAGGCTCTGAGCTGTCAGCACAGAGCTTGACACAGGGCTTGAACTCACGAACCATGAGATCACGACCTGAACCCAAATCGAGTTAAATGTTTAACTGACTGAGCCACCCATAAAGTTATTTTTTAAGTTCTAGGTATCCTGAATTTCAGTAGAAAGGATACATTTCAGTATAGCTGGCCATTACATCAGTGCTTCTCAGATCTCTGCGTAAGAACCCCTTTAAAGAAGCAGAGAATTAATTTGTAGCCCTAGAATTTAGAAGGGGACCTCCTATAAGACATTCTATGCTTGAAATTTCAGGATTTGTCTTCAGAGCTCATGCATAGTTTGCATTCCTCTGTTTCAATATACTTTCCTCCAAACAAAATTGATGTTGCATACAGATCTATTTTGTGGTTTCAAGTATCTCAGTTTGAGAAGCATGATAATAGATGGGATCTCATTTCCCAAAGGCCTTTAAATTAGAAGTGCTTTCTTGTAAGAAAATTTTGACTTCTGTAATTTGGGTAATTTGGGTTCCATTTAGGCTTTACTGAAGGTGAAAAAGTTCTCTTGAGTGACCTCCTTTGCCATCAGCGATTTCTCTTATTAACTGTCTTATGGACTTTTGTCTACCCTCATTTTTTGAACAGTGCATTTGATGGAACCCTTCTTCTTTGATCTTTCTTTTATCTTGGTTTCCAGGAAATTGCCATGTCCTACTTATTTTCTATCCCCTTTGACCATTCCTTCCCTGTCTCCTTTGCTACTCCTCTCTCCCCCTAATTGTGTTTCTGTCCCATGGCTCAGTTTTCGCTTCTTCTTCCTCAGTCTCTGTCATCTTTCTCAGCTACCCCAGTTCTGTGCCCTCACCAGGACTGTCACCCTGTAATGTCCAAATGCCTTTTGGACAATTGAGCTTGGACATTTTAGGGTCACTTCTTACTTGGCATTTATAAACTTATTCATATCCCCAGTGCCTTGCATGGAGCCTGGCATGAGGGTACCAGCAAATACTTATGAATGGATGAAGGAAGGAAGGAAGGAAGGAAGGAAGGAAGGAAGGAAGGAAGGAAGGAAGGAAGGAACTTCATTCCCTTTTAAATAAGCTTCCTCCTCTCAGTTCCATCTTTTGTCACTGGCATCACTGATCTTATCTCTGCTTTCTGCTATTGCAAGTATTTTGTTGATTTTTTTTCTTTTGAAATGAATCTCATCTCCACATTAGCTCGTTTCATTGTATTTTCATAACTTTTACCCTAATGCACCTCATGCCAAGATTACTCCCAGTTTCCCATCTGGCCTCTTTGATTCTAATCCCTCTTCTCTCCAAGCCATTGCCCCTGCAACTGCCCTAATAGCTGTTTAATATTTATTTATTGGTTTATGAAATTTTTTATTTTTGAGATAATTTTAGGTTTATAAAAAGTTGCAAAAATGGTACCTTCACTCAGTTTCTCCTGATGTTAACACCTCTCATAACTTTGGCTTCTTTGGCTTTGGCTTAATTTCAAAATTAAGAAATTAACATTGGTGTATGACAACTAAAATCCAGACTATAAGTTTTCACCAGACTTTTTCCTACTGTACTTTTTCTTTTCTTATTTTAGAGAAAGAGGGAGACAGAAAGGGAGAGGGCAAAGGGAGAGGGAAAGAGAAAGAGAGAGAGACAGAGACAGAGAGACAGAGAGTGAGAATCTTAAGCAGGCTCCATGCTCAGCACAGAGCCCGATGCAGGGCTTGATCCCACGACCCTGGGATCTTGATCTGAGCCAAAATCAATAGTTGGACTGCTCAACTGACTGAGCCACCCAGGCACCCCACTACTATACTTTTTTCTATTCCAGAATACAACATTGCTATTTAGCACACCTATCAATTTTTAAATAGGTAATATCAACTTTGGTGAGAATTCAAAACAGACAAAAGGATATAGAAGTTTCCTTCATACCTCTGAACTATAACTATCCTGTCTCTTCCTTAAAGATGACCCATTGTTTCTGGTTTCTTGGATATTCTTCCTAAGAGATTCTCTGAGTACATAACTCATATACATATACACACATACTCTTTCATACATACACAAATAGTTGCATTCTAAATATGCTGGTCTGTATCTTTTTAAAAATTTGTTATAGTTTCATTATTTTAATCAATAACACGAAGTTGCTTTTTTTTTTTAAATTCTAGTGTCTTATTGGATATCTGTACTGTAATTTGATTTGCCAGTTCCCTACTGATTGACCCCTTTTACCTTTGCAAACAATTCTCTCTGTAGTGAATATCCACGAACATACATCATTTTACATGTATATGTTTTTAGTTACTACTAGGTAAAAGGGAATGTGCATTCATAATTTGATTGCCAATTTGCATTTTAGAGTTTCCACCATTTTATCCTCTATTATTTCCCTATAGCCTCACCAAAATTGTGTCTTATGAGACTTTGAATTTTGCCAATTTGATAGGTTAAAATATAGCTTAAAATTATGTCATTGTACCTTCAATTTATATTTCTCTTATTAAAAATGAGGTGGAGTGTCTTTACATATATTTAAGAGCCATTTACATTTTCTTCTGTGAACTCTTCATATACTTTCCCATTTTTCAATTAGGCTATTAAAGCACTACTGTTATTATTTCATTTTCTTGCTTTAAAATCCTTTAATTCTTGGGGCATCTGGGTGGCTCAGTTGGTTGAGCACCTGGCTTTTGATTTCAGCTCAGGTCATGATCTCGAGGTCCGTGGAATTCAGCACCCCCTCCCCACTGATGCTGTCAGCATGCAGCCCGCTTAGGATTCTCTCTTTCCCTCTCTCTGCCCCTCCCCTACTTGGGCACACACGCTCATGCTCTCTTTCTCTCTCAAAAATAAACTTTAAAAAATAATCTTTTACTTCTTTCTATTTTCTCCTGTGTTAAGTTGAAGTCCTAGTCCCCCTTTTAGGACTACATCATATGTTTCAACCCCAGTTTCACACTACTTTCCAATCACCACTATCGCTCTGACCAGTTGGGTTTTTATACTCTCCCAAGGGTGCCCTGTGCTCATTCCTTCCACCATGCCTTCTTTCATAGTGTTTCCCCTATCTCCCTCTCCATTCACATATCCTCTTTTGAGACAGAATTAGTTGTCACTTCCTTCAATTGGATAAACTTTCTTTTAATTTCAAGTAGACTTCTAGAAAGAATAATTAACTGATAGTTTGTAAACTTTTTTTTAAAGTTTGTTTGCTTATTTATTTAATTATTGAGAAAGAAAGAGAAAGACAGTGCCAGTTGGGGACGGGCAGAGAGGGAGGGAGAGAGAGAAACCCAAGCAGGCACTGCTTTGTCAGCATAGAGTCCAAGGCAGGGCTCAGTCTCTCAAACCATGAGATCATGATCTGAACCAAGATCAAGAGTCAGACACTTAACTGACTGAACCATCCAGGCACCCTGATAGTTTGTAAACTCTTAACAAAGAAAATGGTAATCATTGAGACAGCACCAAACTATTAAAAAACAAAAAACAAAAACTGCTCATATCAACCTAACCACATCTCCATTTCCAGTATGCTGTGGACACATCTTTATTTATTAAGGCATTTTATTCTCTTGATATGTGTGAGAAATTAAAAAAAAAAGTAAGCTGTATGAGAGTAGGTGGTTTGTAGCTGATCAAACTTGTGTACCCAAAGAAGTTTCCTTTTTTATGTTTATGTATATATTGTGTGAGAGTGAGCGTGCATTGGGGAAAGACAGAGAGAGAGGGAGAGAGAGAATCCCAAGCAGGCTCCATGCTGTTAGCTCAGAGCCTGATGTGGGGCTTGATCTCACCAACCATGAGATCATAACTTGAGCTAAAGTCAAGGGTAGGATGCTTAACCAACTGAGCATCCAGGTGCCTCCCAAAGAGTTTTGTTTCATGATCAGTGTCAAACTGAAGATCTCTAATAACAAAAATCTGTCCTCCATTTCAGAACTCTGTTTTTGATCTTGATTGGTCAATGTTTATTTACTAATAACTTGATGGATACATGAGAATTAAGTAAATGCAGTTAGGCTTAAAAAGGTACTTCCTATGACAGTACAGAGGCATGATTAAACATAATCTTAATCGTTGGGAAGGATGGGCTAAAACAAATAAGGTGAAATTTCAATTGAACATAAAGCTCTGCATTTCATCTCCAAAATTAGTTGAAAGAAAGAATGAGGGTAGAGTCAGGCACCTGGTGTGATATAGTTTGTATGACAAAAAGTTAGGAGTCCACCAAGTGTAGCATCAGAATAAGGAACTTAGTAGTTCCACAATTAGTTTTTTCTTTATCAGACTTCATTTGGAGTATACTATTCAGTTTTGGTATTATATTTTCAAAGGAAATTAATTTTGAAATTAAAGTACCTGTATTATGTTTCTATTGCGGTCGTGATGAATTATCACAAACTTAGCGGACTAAAGCAATGCATATTTATTATCTTACAGTTCTGTAGGTGAGAAATCCAACACAAAGGGGTGCCTGGGTGGCTTCGTTAGCCCCCTGACTCTTGATTTTGGCTCAGGTCATGATCTCACCGTTCATGGGATCTAGCCCCGAGGTGGGCTCTGCACTGGAAAGGTGGAGTCTGCTTGGGATTCTCCCTCTCTCTCTCTCTCTCTCTCTCTCTCTGCCCCTCCCCCACTTGCACACGTGTTCTCTCTCTCAAAATAAATAAACATTAGGAAAAAAAAAAATCCAACACGGATCTCAATAGGCTAAAACTGTGGTGTCATCAGGGCTGCATCCCTTTCTGGAGGATCTAGAAGAGAATGTGTTTTCCTGCCTTTTCTAGCTTCTAGTGGTTCCCTTCCTTCCCCTTCAAAGCCAGCAGAAGCAAGTCCAGTCCTCACTGACCACAGCTGAGAAAGGCTCACTGCTTTTAAAGGATTCGTGTGGTCAGATTGGCCCTATCTGGATGATCTCCCCATCTAAAAGTCCTTAACCTTAACCACATTGCCAAAGTCCCTTGTGCCATGTAAAGTAACATATTCACAGCTTCTGGTGATAAGAGAATGGACATCTTTGTGGGGGACCATTATTCTGCCTACCACAGTTCTAACTGCAGAAGATCACCAGGATAGAGAAGGGGCTAATTGGATAGAGAAGCAGACTAAGAAGAATTGAAGATGATCCCCAAATATGTTGCCTAGGAGAGAATGAGATAATGTTTATAAAGTGATTAGTGCAGTAAGTACATAATAAATGGTTTCTGCTTCAACAGCTAATGCTACAAATTACAGAAATACAGTAGCTCAGAAGAGAAAGAAGCTTGGGGATGTGGAAGAAGATGAAGCAGCATAACATTTTATCTTGCCAAGAACAGAATTCGGGATCCACTTTTACTCTTAGGTAAGCAGGTGGTTTCAATGTCAGAAAGAACTAAGTTTAACAAGAACTCTGCATTATTCCCCTAACTAGTGAAAGAGAGGGAATGAAGGTGGGGGAGAAGCAACTTTCTGGCCTCTTTTTTGCCATGATTGCACAATGTATAGATTCTAAGGACAAGAGAAAACTTTTATTAAAAGAAAACACGGTTTTTGAAGCTCAGAGGAACGACTATATTAGTTTTTCCCCAGGAACATATGGGAAAGAAATGTCCTCAGAAACCAAAGCCCAACTATCAGAGATTATGAGATTTTTCAGGCTCACCTTATGATCTTCCTTGTGTTTGTCTCTTTAAACACGTTGAACTCGACCTTAAAGAAGCTGCTGCTAAATAGTGGTCAAGCAGTAGTTAAATTAACAAACCCTCCCACCTCACTCCACTGGGTGGTAGCTTCCAAGGCCACAGTAAACGTGTATCAGTGTGAACCTGATCCAGAAACAGCCAGGAAGGGAACAAAGTTTAGTCTGTGAGGAAATAGGTGGCTGCCGGTAGTTTCATGCTGTCTGTCCAGATTTCACTTTGCTGTGTGGTGTAAGTAATTTTTTTTTTTAAATGCATTCCAATGTAGAAAGATTGTGGGAATAATTTCCATCTTAGATTAAAATAAGGTCTTGGCTGGTGTAAATCTTGTGTAACTGCACTTAGTTAAAAGAAAGCTTCAGCATTTTAAAAAATGAAGAGGAGCACCATGAAATTTTTCAGCAGGTGTTCTGCTAAAACGGGTCCTGCTTGCATAAGATGGCTTTTAATGTCTTGTCTTTGGCTGAATGAAGATGTTTGCGGCCAGAAAATAATACCTAGAAATAATCTTAGGTAGTGCTTAGATTTCTCCCCTGTGCTCTTTCCAGCGGCTTTTCCTTTAGTTCAGGTTCATGTTACAAGTTTATGTTAGCAAATATTTAATAGTCTTTCAGACAAACTGGGGGTTTTGTGATCCAAAGAAATGAAATGAATGAAAATAAAGTAGAACTTAATACAATGTAATAAGCTGTTGAGAGCCTAGATTTAAGAACAGCATGAAGTGTTTTCAAAGGGGAGGGACTTGGTGAACTAGAGGGAAATGGCAAGCAGCTTTAGGAATTTCATGCAACTTTGTAGAAATCTGTTTTAAGATTTTGACATGCATACTAATTTCCCAGTCTAAATTCCCAGTACAATAAAATTTCATATATTAAATTGGAATTGTTGTATTTCAGCTGTTGCAGTTCAACGTTGATAAAGATTCCAGGAACTACACACATCGTTACACAAACATTGACTTTATTGAGTGCGGCTCTAAGAATGTTAAGTTTGCATTTGGTGTTGGAGAAATTGATATTTTCTTTTTCTGTTTTGCCACATGTATTTAAAAAAAAACACTCCTGGTACAGGACAATTTTATGACTTTTAATATAGAAACAAAGTTTGATGTCGTTAATATATAAAAGTTATAAATGCCACCTGTTAGCCAGTAGCCTTTCAAATCAATCAAGGAGTGCTGAGGATACACATTGTTTATGTAGAAGTAAGTACACATGGTTTCCCCTTTCCTCTGTCTTTATCTCAGATCTCAGGGACATCCAGTCTTTCTCTAGACTGCCTCATATTTCTGCAGGACTGAGCGGAAGCCCAGATGATGGTAATTGGCCCCAACTGACCATGGGTGGAATAGAAGCCCAAGACACACTGTCCTAAGCAGGTTCTAGGACTGTAATAAAGTGAAACCTTTACTCACCCTTTAGCTTGCTGAATCTCCATGATTCTTGGTTCCTGAGCTGATTCATTCCTCCCACTCAATAGCCTCTCCTGGGCCAGGTTACTTATAGTTGTTGGTTGTTGGTGGGCAGTGGTGGAAAGGTCCTAGGAAGGGAGCCAGCATGGCAGGTGGCTCTATTGCCAGGGAAGAAGCTCTTTCAATCTTTTAACAACCTGGAAGGCCATACAAGGGTGCACCAGCTGAATTGTAAGACCATTTTGGATATTTTTTCATTTGTTTTTCTATTTTAATTGACATTTTTATAGTTAGGGTTCTGTCTAAGCCTGAGGTCTGGTTGGAAGGCTCTTTGGTGCTAGGAAAGGACACAAGGCCACAGATGAAACTTTGGTTCACTGCTCCTGGATGGAAAGGATTTGGGACCTCACACAAACCCTGAACCACAGGATGGTGATGTTCTCTTCATCCCCAGGTGTCTGCTAAGTCATGCCCCCCTCCCTTCATGGGAGCTGAGTAGAAAGGGTGCCCGTTTTCTTTTTTTTTTTAATTCCAATGTAGTTAATGTATAGTGTTATATTAGTTTCACTTGTACAATATAGTGATTCAACAATTCTATACATTACTCCGTTCTCATCGTGCTAAGTGTACTCTTAATTTCCTTCACCTATTTCACCCATCCCTCCGCCCCCCACCCCCATACCGCTCTGTTTGATCTCCATAGTTAAGAGACTGGTTTTTGGTTTGTCTACCTTTTCTTTGTATATTTGTTTCTTTTTTTTTTTTTTTTTAGAGAGAGCTCATAAGCAGGGGAGAGAGAGGCAGAAGGTGGGGGGGGGGGGGAGAGAGAGAGAGAGAGAGAGAGAGAATCCCAAGCAGGCTCTGTTGGAGTCCTGATGTTGGAGCCCCAGTGTGGGGGTTGATCCATGCTGGACCCTGGGATCATGAACCTGAGCTGAAATCAAGAGTCAGACGCTCAACCAAATGAGCCAACCAGGAGGTCCTGTTTTGTTTCTTACATTCCACATACGTGTGAAATCATATGGTATTTCTCTTTCTGACTGGCTTATTTCACTTAGCATTATACTTTCTAGATCCATCCATACACACACACACACACCACATCTTCTTTATTCATCTATTAATGGACACTTGGGCTGCTTCTATAATTTGACTGTTGTAAATTATGCTGCAATAAACATAGGAATGCATGTAACCCTTTGAATTAGTGTTTTTGTATTCTTTGTGTAAATACCCAGTAGTGCAATTGCTGGAGCATGTGGTAGCTCTATTTTTTTTTTAATTAAAAACTTTTTAGTTAATTTATTTGGAGAGAGACAGAGAGCACAGCAAGGGAGGGGCAGAGAGAAGGAGAGACAGAATCCCAAGCAGGCTCTGCGATGTAAGCACAGAGCCTCAGGCAGGGCTTGAACTCACAAACCTTGAGATCATGACCTGAGCTGAGATCAAGAGTCAGACACTTAACTGACTGAGCCACCCAGGCGCCCCAAGGTAGCTCTATTTTTAATGAGGAGCCTCCATACTGTCTTACACTGTAGCTACACCAGTTTGTATTGCCACCCACAATGCACGAGGGTTCCTTTTTCTCTACATCCTCACCAGTACTTGTTGTTTCTTGAGTTTTTTATTTTAGCCATTCTGACAGGTGCGAGGTGATATCTCATTGGGCTTTTGATTTGCATTTCCCTGATGATGAGTGATGTTGAGCATCTTTTTATGTCTGTTGGCCATCTGTATGTCTTCTTTGGAGAAATACCTGTTCGTGTCTTCTGCCATATTTTAATTGAAATTTTTTTTTTTTTTTTTGGTGTTGACTTGTATAAGTCCTTCATATATTTTGGATACTGACCTTTAATTGGATATGTCATTTGCAAATATCTTCTCCCATTCAGTAAGTTGTCTTTTAGTTTTGTTGATTATTTCCTTTGCTGTACAGAAGCTTTTTATTTTGATGTCCCAATAGTTTATTTTTGCTTTTGTTTATCTTTCTTCAGGAGACATATCTGTGGTCTGAAAAATGCATGTTATGACTTCAATCCTTTTGCATTTTTTGAGACTTGTTTTGTGGCCTAATATGTGATCTGTTCTGGAGAATGTTCTGTATACACTTGAAAAGAATGTGTATTCTGCTTTGTTGTTATGGCCAATGTCAGAAAAATTACTGCCTTGGCTCTCTTTAGGATTTTTATGGTTTTAGGCCTCACGTTTAGGTCTTTGATCCACTTTGAGTTTATTTTTGTGTATGGTGTAAAAAAGTGGTCCAGTTTCATTCTTTTGTATGTACCTGTCCAGTTTTTCCAACACCATTTGTTGAAGCGACTTTTTCCCATTAGATATTCTTTCCTGCTTTGTTGAAGACTAATTGACCATATAATATAGGTTTATTTCTAGGCCTTTTATTCTGTTCTATTGATCTATGTGTCTATTTTTGTGCCAGTGCCATACCGTTTTGATTACTACAGCTTTGTAATATAACTTAAAGTCTGAAATTGTAATATCTCCAGTTTTGTTTTGTTTTTCAAGATTGCTTTGGCTACTCAGAGTCTTTGTGGTTCCATACAAATTTTAGGATTGTTTGTTCTAGTTCTGTGAAAAATGCTGGTGGTATTTTGATAGGGATTGCATTAAGTATGTAGATTACTTGGGGTAGTATGGACATTTTAACAATATTTGATCTTCCAATTAATGAGCATGAAATGTCTTTATATTTCTTTGTGTCATCTTCAATTTCTTTCATCCATGTTTTATAGTTTTCAGAGTACAGGTCTTTCACCTCGTTGGTTAAGTTTATTCCTAGGTATTATTTTTGGTGCAGTTGAAATGGGGTAGTTTTTAAAATTTCTCTTTCTGCTGCTTCATTATTAGTATATAGAAATGCAGTGGATTAGGGGCACCTGGGTGGCTCAGTAAGTTCAGCATCAGACTCTTGATTTCAGTGCAGGTGATGATCTCATGGTTCGTGAGTATGAACTTAGGGTACTCTCTCTCCCTCTCTGTATCTCTGACACCCATGCTTGCTCTCTTGCTCTCTTAAAATAAATAAACTTTAAAAATGCAATGGATTTCTGTACATTGATTTTTATATCCTGAGACCTTACTGAATTCATTTATCAATTCTAGTAGTTGTTTGGTGGAGTATCTCAGATTTTCTACATAAAGTATCATATCATCTGCAAATAGCAAAAGTTTTACTTTTTCCTTACCAGCTTTTTCTTATCTGATTGCTATGGCTAGGATTTCCAGTACTATGATGAATAAAAGTGATGAGAGTGGACATCCTTGTCTTGTTATTGAACTTAGGGGAAAAGCTCTCAGTTTTTCCCCATCAAGTATGATGTTAGCTGTGGGTTTTTCATATGAGGCCGTTAATATGTTGAGGTATGTTCCCTCTAATCTTCATTGAAGGTTTTTATCATGAATGGGTGTTGTAGTTTGTCAAATGCTTCTGAATCTATTGAAATTATCATATGGTTCTTATCCTTTCTCTTGTTGATGTGATGTATCATGTTGATTGATTGTGTGAATATTGAACCAGTCTTGCATCCCAGGAATAAATCCCACTTGATCATGGTGAATGATTTTTTTTTTAGTGTATTGTTGGGTTCAGGTTGCTAATATTTTGTTGAAGGTTTTTGATCTATGTTCATCAGAGATATTGGCCTGTAGTTCTTTTATTTGGTGATGTCTTAATCTGGTTTCCGTGTCAGGGTAATGTTGGCCTCATAGAATGAATTTGGAAGCTTTCCTTCCTCTTCTATTTTTTGGAAAAGTTTGGGAAGAATAGGTATTAGCTCTTCTTTAAGTGTTTGGTAGAATTCAGCTGTGTAGCCATCTCTGGTCCTGGACTTTTGTTTGTTGTGAGTTTTTTGATTATTGATTCAATTTCATTACTGGTAATTGGTTTGTTAAAATTTTCTATTTCTTCTGCTTCATTTTTGGTAGTTTATGTGTCTCTAGGAATTCATCCAGTTCTTCTAGATTGTCCAATTTGTTGTCATATAATTTTTCATAATATTCTCCTACAATTGTTTGTGTTTTTGTGGTATTGGTTGTTATTTCCCCTCTTTCTGATTTTGTTTACTTGAGTCCTCCCTCTCTCTTTTTATGAATCTGGCTAGAGGTTTATCAATTTTGTTGATTTTTTTCAAAGAACCAGTTCCTGGTTTCATTGATCTGTTCTATTGTTTCTGTTTTTTCATTTCTGTATCATTTATTTCTGGTCTAATCTTTATTGTTTCCTTCTTTCAGCTGGTGCTGGTTTTGAGTTTTGTTTGTTGTTCTTTTCTAGGTCCTTTAGGTGTAAGGTTAGGTTGAGTTGTTTTCTTGCTTCGTGAGGTAGGCCTGTATTGTTATAAACTACCCTCTTAGAACCACTTTTGTTAATTAAAATAAAAACAAAACCACTTTTGTTTTAGACCATTGTATTTTCATTTTCATTTGTCTCCATGTAATTTAATCTGTATGTATTTGTGGTCTTTGAGATTTTTTTCTTGTGGTTGATTTCTAGTTTAATAGTGTTGTGGTCCGAAAAATGCGTGTTATGACTTGAATTTTTGTGCATTTGTTGAGTCTTGTTTTGTGGCCTAATATATGATCTATTCTGGAGAATGTTCTGTGTGCACTTGAAAAGAATGTGTATTCTGCTTTTTTAGGATGGAAGGTTCTGAATATGTCTGTTAGAGCCATCTGATTCAATGTATCATTCAAAGCCACTGTTTCCTTATTGATTTCTGTTTGGATGATCTGTCTGATGTTGTAAGTGGAGTGTTAGAATCCCCTACTATTATTGTATTACTATTGATAAGTTCCTTTATATTTGTTACTAACTGTTTTATGTATATAGGATCTTCCATGTTGGGTGCATAAATATTTACAATTGTTATGTCTTCTTGTTGGATTGTCCCCTTTCATGATTATATAGTGTTCTTCTCTGTCTCTTGTTACAGTCTTTGTTTAGTCTATTTTGTTTACTTTTAGCATTGCTACCCTGGCTTTCTTTTCTCATAAGTTTGCACGATAACTGTTTCTCCATGACCTCACTTTCAATCTGCATGTGTCTATAGGTCTGAAATGAGTCTCTTGTAGGCAGCATATTCTTTTCTGTACCTTCTCTTGCTCTCTTCTCTCATGATAAGTTGACTTTCTTTAGTGATATACTTGGATTCATTGCTCTTTATTCTTTGCATATCTATTACTGGTTTTTGATTTGTGGTTACCATTAGGTCTGTATATAAAACATCTTTTGCATATAGAAGTCAATATTAAGTTGATGGTTGCTTAAGTCTGAACCCATTCTTTATTCCTCCTCCTCTCAACGTTTTAGGTATATAGTGTCATACATTACATCCTTTTGTGTGTGTGTGAGTCCTGTGACTGATTAATACAGATATACTTTACTGCTTTTGTGCTTCCTACTTTTCTTACTCATATTTATGGTCTTTCCTTTCCACTCAAAGCATACATTTCTTGTAGGGCTGGTTAAATGGTCATGAATTTCTTTAATTTTTGTTTGGGAAACTCTATTTCTCCTTCTATTCTGAATGATAGTCTTGCTGGATAGAGTGTTCTTGGCTACAGATTTTTTTCCTTTCAGCACATTAAATATATCATGCCACTCCTTTCTGGCCTGCAGAATTTCTGCTAACAGCCTTACAAGGTTTCCCTTGTATGCAAGGGTCTTCTTTTTCTCTTGCTTCTTTTAAAATTCTCTCTTTATCACTACTTTTTTGCCATTTTAATTACTATATGTCTTGGTTTGGACCTGTTTGGGTTGATTTTGTTGGGGGATCTCTGTGCCTTTTGGATCTGAATTTCTGTTTCCTTCCCTTGATTTGGGATGTTTTCAGCTATTTTTTCTTCAGATAAATTTTCTGCCCCCTTTTCTCTTTCTTCTTCTAGGATCCCTATAATATGAATGTTATTATGCTTGATGGAGTCACTGAGTTCCCTAAGTCTATTCTCATTTTGCATAATTTTGTTCTGTCACCTGCTCAGCTTTTTCGTTACTCTTTCCTCCAGATTGATGATTCATTCTTCTGCTTCCTCTAGTCTGCTATTTATTCCATCTACTAGATTTTTATTTTCATTTATTATTTTCTTCATCTCTGGTTCTTTTTTATCTGTTTGTTAACAGTCTCATTGATGTCCTCCACTTTTTTCTCAAGTCCAGTGAGTATCTTTGTGACTGTTACTTGAAATTTTTTACCAGCATATTACCTATCTCCATTTCATTTCGTTCTCATGCTGTGATTTTATCCTGTTCTTTCATTTGGGACATATTCCTCTCTTTTCTCATTTTGTCTAACTCTCTATGTCTGTTTCTCTGTGTTAGAAAAGTCAGCTATGTCTCCTGACCTTGAAAGCATTGGCCTTATGAAGAAGAGATCCTGTAGTGCTCTACAATACAGTGTCCTCTCTAGAACCTGGCACTGCAGGGGTGTCTCGTATGTGTGTTGTATGCTACTTTTTGGCTGTTGTGACTGAGCTGCTTTTTCCCTCAGTCCAGTCATCTCCAATGGCTCTCTTTGCCTGTTGTGGGCAGGGTTTGGTACCTATGTTGTTAGTGAGCCAATATGGGGCTGCCTTTGGCTTGAGTTTAGTCAGACCAGGCATTTGCCAGAGATGTAGTAGCACCAAACTGCAGGGCGCTTTCCCTGTTTGTCTCCTAAGAAGTTTTTGTTGTTGGAGGAGGCCTGCAATCAGACCAGCTGTCTGCCCCAGCACATTTGTGGGGCCATAGTCTGATTTGTGTGTGTATCTTTCCCTGTCCCCAGGGCAGGAATCTCTTTGGATTGGTGCTGGCCCCTATCGGGGCTGCTTGCACACTGCCAGGCTTGTGGCCCTGGTTTGAATGGACTCTAACTGATAGTCTGTTGGAGGGGCTAGGGGCGCCTGGGTGGCTCAGTCGGTTGAGCATCCAACTTCGGCTCAAGTCATGATCTCACAGCTAGTGAGTTCGAGCCCCATGTTGTGCTCTGTGTTGACAGCTCAGAGCCTGAAGTCTGCTTCAGATTCTGTGTCCCTCTCTCTCTCTGACCCTCCCTCACTCATGCTCTGCTCTGTCTCTCTCTGTCTCTCTCTGTCTCTCTCTGTCTCTGTCTCTCTCTCTCTCTCTCTCTCAAGAATAAATAAAACATTAAAAAAAAGAAAGTCTATTGGAGAGGGTAGATCTGCAACATGCTTCGGGGCAAGGCTGTAGTGTCTGCAAGATTTGGACATGGGAAGAAGGGACGTGCCTCTGCTGCTGGGAACAGGACTGGCTGGGCTAATCCATAAAATACATGGACATGGTGCATGCAGTTTTAACAAGTGTGTGCAGGGCCTCTATGAAAGGGGATCCACTGCTCCTGCTGTCAGGATTGAGGCTCCATAAAGTACATGGGTCAGAAGACATGGTGTTTGCAAGGTTTGCTTAGGTGTCTTGGGGAGGGGACCTGCAGCACCTGGACTGAGGCAAGCTTGGCTAAAGGGGGCCAGGGCTTGGTGTAAGCAAGCTAGGTAGGGAATGTTGGTGCTGTGCAGGTGACTGTGTATTTATGCCGGGGGGCAGGTGAGGGAAATAGCACTTGCCAGCTCCTTTGTTCCTGCAGGAGTCTCCCTATAATCCCTAACTCTCCAGGACAGGCTCTAAGATGAGTAAATACCTCTCCTTCCCATATGCCCCAGGCATTTTCAAACTACTGCTTCCATGTTGTATCTTCCTGAGCTATTTATTGTGCTGTCTCTCTAAGGGTAAGAGCGCAGTTTCCTATCACTCTCCAAAGCTCCCCCAGAACTGAGCTCACTGATTTTTAAAATTCCAGGCTTTAAGTCCCACTGGTTGTAAGTACTCGCAAAATCCAGCCCCTCTAGTTTTCAAAGCCAAATGTTATGGGGATTCATCTTCCCCTTGTGGGCTTCCAGGTTATGACACCGGGACACTATGACATCTGTTTCTTCCCTTCTCTGAGTTCGCTCATCCCTCCCTCCGGCAGACAGTCCTGTGGGTTCATTTAGCTTTCCCACTGCATCTCTGACCTTCCTATCCTCTTTGATGTGGCCTCTTCTTTACATTTAGTTGTAGAGTTTGTTCTGCCAGTCTTCGGGTCATTTTCTGGGTTACTTACACTGATGTGAGTGTTATCTGGTTGCATCCATGGGACAAGGTGAGCTCAGGGTCCTCCTACTTGACCTTCTTCCTAGCCTTCTGGGCTCCTTTCAGATATTTTTAAAAACCTTCTGTAAGAGCCTCTAACATCGAAACCCTTGCTCCTGCCCTACAAAGCCCACATGATCTACCTTCTGACCATCTGTTTAACATCATTATCTACCATTGTTCCCCTCACACAGTTTGCTCGAGCTAAGTAAGTGTTTTTACGGCTTCTGGAACACAGCAAACTTGTTCATGCCTCAGGGTCTTTGCTGCCTGGAAAGCTCTTCCCTGTATTGTTTCTTCCCTTCCTTTCATTCAGAGCTCTACTCAAATACCTCCTCTTCCGAGGCACTACCGCCCAACTTCTGCCACATTGCCCTTTTTTCCTTTACCTTAATTGACTTTTAACAATAGCCGGGGGCGCCTGAGTGGCTCAGTCGGTTAAGCGTCCGACTTCGCTCAGGTCATGATCTCGTGGTCTGTGAGTTCGAGCCCTGCGTCGGGCTCTGTGCTGACAGCTCGGAGCCTGGAGCTTGTTTCAAATTCTGTGTCTCCCTCTCTCTGACCCTCCCCTGTTCATGCTCTGTCTCTCCCTGTCTCCAAAGTAAATTTTAAAAAGTTAAAAAAAGGGGCGCCTGGGTGGCGCAGTCGGTTAAGCGTCCGACTTCAGCCAGGTCATGATCTCGCGGTCTGTGAGTTCGAGCCCCACGTCGGGCTCTGGGCTGATGGCTCAGAGCCTGGAGCCTGTTTCCGATTCTGTGTCTCCCTCTCTCTCTGCCCCTCGCCTGTTCATGCTCTGTCTCTCTCTGTCCCAAAAATAAATAAACGTTGAAAAAAAAATTAAAAAAAAAAAAGTTAAAAAAAAATAGTTACCTAGCACTCTTGTTTTTTTAATTTTTTTTTTAACGTTTATTTATTTTTGAGACAGAGAGAGACAGAGCATGAACGGGGGAGGGTCAGAGAGAGAGGGAGACACAGAATCGGACACAGGCTCCAGCCTCTGAGCCATCAGCCCAGAGCCCGACGTGGGGCTCGAACTCACGGACCGCGAGATCGTGACCTGAGTTGAAGTCCGACACTTAACCGACTGAGCCACCCAGGCGCCCCACTACCTAGCACTATTTAATTCATTTTATCGAAAAAATATATATGTATACACACATACGACATATAGTCAAATGTACCTGCTATATATGAATGAATATATACATGAATATATATAATATTCAGAATTATATGTGTGTGTATATTTTTTTAAATAAAATCAACATATACATTCTTTCCCACTAGAATATAAGAAGCTTGTCTTGTTCAGTGCTATATCGCCAGTGTCCAAGATAGTACCTACTTGACATATAGTAGACACTTCGTAAATACTCATTTTATGAATATATTAATGTCAGTGCCATTAAAATTTATTTTTAAGCATAGAAATTTTTTAGTTAATTTTTTGAATAGGTGATATATTCACATGACTCCCAAACCAAAATTTACAGAAAACTGCATTGAAAAGTCTTCCTTCCTTACCAGTCCTCTATCCGTTCAGTTTCCATTCAGGGCCCCAAACTGCTATTATTATTACTATTCGATGTATCCTTCCAGAGTTTCTTGATGTACATGCCGGGAAATATAAAACTATACACAGATTCTTTTGTCCTTTTTACAAATACTGTTACACATACTGTTATTAATTTTTTAATTTGTAATATATGTTGAATGTCTTCACTTTTATTTATTTTTATTTTTTTTTAATGTCTTCACTTTTAAATAGCTGTATAGTATTCCATTGTATGGATGTATTGTAATTTATCCAACTAGTCACTTAGTGATGGGCATTTTGGTTGTTTCCAGTATCTTCCCATTGTAAATAATGCTGAAGTTCATAACCCATGCATATATCATTTCATACATGCATACAATATATCTCCAAGATTAAATTTATCACAGTATAATAGCTGTAACAAAAGGTGCCATAAATATTGCTTAGTCGCCTTTCCCAGGGTTTGTACCAATTTGTACTCTACCAGCAGTGAGTAAAAAATACTGTTTCTCATATCCTTGCCAACTAAGAGAGTGTTATCAGACTTTTGGATTTTTGCCCATCTGATAGGTTAAAAAATGGTTCAGCATAGCTTTTTTTAGAATTCATAATAAAATTTGTTAAAGTTTTTAAAAATAATTTTTAAATTTAAATTGTGATGAGAAACACAGAATATAAAATTTACCATCTTAACCATTTTTAAGTGCTCAGTTCCACAGTAATAAGTATATTAACATTGTTGTGAAACAGATCTCCAGAACTTTTTCACCTTGCCAAACTGAAACTCTATACCCACTAAATAACAACTCCCCATTTCCCCCTCCCTCCAGCCCCTGGCAACCACCACTCTACTTTCTATCTCTATGAGTTTGATTACTTTACATACCTCATATGAGTGGAATCACACCGTTTTTGTCTTTTTGTGATTGGCTTATTTCACTTTGTGTAAAGTCCTCAAGTTTCACCTGTGTTATAGCAAATCACAGGATTTCCTTCCCTTTTAAGGTTGAATAACATTCCATTGTATACCACAGTTTGTTTATCCATTTGTCCATTGATGGACACTTGGATTGTTTCTGCTTCTTGGCTGTTGTGAATAATGCTGCTATGAATATGGGTGTGCAGATAACATTTTGAGGTCATCCTGCTTTCAGTTTTTTTGGATATATACCCAGAAGTGAGATTGTTGAATCACATGGTAGTTATATTTTTCAATTTTTCAGTAATTACATACTTCTGTCCATAGAGGCTGCATCATTTTAGCATTGTTTTAATGTGTGTATCTCTCCTTATGAGCGGGTTTGAGCATCTTTTCATATTTAAAAGAAACCTGCTCTTTTTTCTGTGAATTGTTCATATCCTTTGCCTTTGATGGGATTTTTTCCCATTATTAATTTGATAACATTTTTTTTGGCTTTTGTGCCTCTCAGTTTTCCAAACTCATAAGCTAGGGGTCACTGGTACATGTTTGGAGTAAAAGTGCCTGGGGTTGAATTCTAGATCTGTTAATAGTTGTGCAATCTTGAGTGGGCAAGTTACTGAACATTTCTGAGTCTCAGTTTTCTTGCCTTACGTAAATAGTAATAACAATGAATTGTTGTAAAGATTAAATGAGATGATGTATATTAGGTGCTTAATATAGAACCAGTATGATAAGGCAAGAAAAAGAAATAAAAGGCCAAAATCCAGAAAGGAAGCAAAAGTGTCATTATTTACATATCATATGATTGTGTATACAGAAACCCCTGTAGAATCTATAAAAAGCTATTTAAACTAATTAATGAATTTTGCAAGGTCACCAGTTAGTCAATATAAAAACTTATATTGGAAATAATTAGGACACATAAAACAATTAGAAAATAGATGAAAATATCACCATTAAAAATATCAAATACATAGCAATGAATCTTTAAAAAGAGCACAAGGACCTTTATACTGAAAAATGCAAAACATTACTGAGAAAAATGAAAGACGACAATTAAAAAGCTCAATAAAAATACCACTGGGGCACCGGGCTGGCTTAGTTGGTAGAACATGCAACTCTTACTCTCAGGGTCCTGAGTTCAAGCCCCACATTGGGCATGGAGCCTACTATAAAATCAACCAATCAACAATCTTAAAAAACAAACAAAAAAAACAAAACAAAAACAAACAAAAAAACATGATCATGGATTATAAAACTCAAAATTGTTAAGATGCCAGTTCTCCTTAAATACATTTATAGAGCCAGTGCAATTCCTATCAAAATTCCAGCAGGTGTTTTTGAAGAAATTGTCAAGCTGATTCTAAAATTTATCTGGTAATGTAGTGGATATTGAATAACTAAAATCTTGAAAAAGAACAAGTTGGATGATTTATAATATGTGCTTTTAAGACTTAACTATAAAGCTATCAACTATTGGGACTCCTGGGTGGCTCAGTCGGTTGAGCAGCTGACTTTGGCTTAGGTCATGCATGATCTCAC